>NW_027397083.1:27564027-27721375 GCF_003265705.2 Callorhinus ursinus | reverse complement strand
GGGGGGGGGGGGTCCTCTTTAAGAAGCCGCTCTGCTTTGCAGCAAGACCTGCCTGGGAGTTCTATGCTCTTTTTGAGGCTTCCAGGCTGGTGGATGGCTCTATGATTGGATTTGTGCTTATACCTGGTTCAGAGTAGGAGCCTAAGTGGAAGTCAAACCTGGGACAGCTGATGGCCTTGGAGCTGGCCTTGGGCTGCTGGGACTGTGCCCTGGAACTCTCAGGGGGCCTCCTGAGAGGCTGGATTTATTGAGTCCTGGAGGGAGAGGTTGTACACCCGGCATGTTAATGCTGACCCAAGCTTGGCACTAGCTGCTCACATGTGTGCTGGGGTTGGCTAATTAGCTAGGGCTGAACTGCTGTTAGGTTGCAAAGCTGATTTTGAGTGGTTTCTGGTTTTGTGGGGTTTGTTCTGTTTTGTTTTTTTAGTTTATTTATATTTTCAGTAATCTCTATACCCAATGTGGGGCTCGAACTCATGACCCTGAGATCAAGAGTCACACGCTCTTCTGACTGAACCAGCCAGTGGTTGTTTCTTGACCTGAATTCTCTTCCCTTCCCTGTTGCCCCAGAAGGGGTAGCTTTTTTTTTTTTTTTAAAGATTTTATTTATTTATTCATGAGAGGCAGAGGGAGAGAGAGAGGGAGAGAGAGAGAGAGAGAAGCAGAGGGAGAAGCAGGCTCCCAAGGAGCAGGGAGCCCGATGCGGGACTCGATCCCAGGACCCTGAGATCATGACCTGAGCCGAAGGCAGACCCTTAACCATCTGAGCCACCCAGGCACCCCAGATGGGGTAGCTTTTAAGGGCAGGCCCCTGACAAACTGCAAAATGAGGCTGGATTGGTTTTGGGGTACAGCCATCTCTCTCAGCTACCCCAGACCTCTAAGATGTATTGGGAACTGAGAGAGAGAGAGCGAGAGAGAGAGAGCGCGCGAGCACGCGAGCACGCGTGTGTGTGTGTGTGTTTATGTGTATGTCTGGGTAGGTAATGGGAATGGTGGGATTCCACATTCCCCCTCCATCTACTCTAGACCTAAGGCAGCCAGCCAATGCCCTGTCTGGAATTTGCCCCTTCCCACCTTTCTTTACCTACTTGGAGATGTTTTAGGAATAATTTGATTGCATTAAAAAGTGTCCTGGGCTTTTAGGATAACATGTGGGAGTTGTAAGTTCTTATATGACTGGGATCTACTTAAAAGTATCCTTTCCTGGGCACCTGGGTGGCTCAGTCGGTTAATTGTCTGCCTTCGGCTCAGGTCATGATCTCAGGGTCCTGGGATTGAACCCCACATCAGGCTCCCTGCTCAGCGGGGAGTCTGTTTCTCCCTCTTCTTCTGCCCCTCATGTTGCCCCCCCAAATAAATAAAATCTTTTTTAAAAAAGTATCCTTCCCTCTGCTCTTAAGTTGGATTAATGTGGTTAAGAAGAACTTGAGTTTTAGAATCGGGCAGATCTAGGTTCCAGTCCAGCTCCGTTTATTAGCTCTGGCACCTTGGGCAGACTGCCTAGCCTCTGGAAGCCTCAGTTTCCACATTTATGAAAAGAACATTAATAGTTTGTGCTTTGTAGGGTAATAGGAGCGTGTGGAGTAACGTGTGTTTAAGTACTTACTGCGGGTGCCTGGATCTCACTATGAAGTTGTCACCTTGTGTGTTTGCTGTGATTTGCCTTAGCTATATATGGTGTGCTGAACTCTGTTCATGTTTAGGGTACACATACCTTCTGGTAAAGAGAACACACCAGGACAGGTTTGTTGAGGAGGTCTTTTGGTCAAAGCTGACCGGCAGTGGACCGAGTATCAGCAGCCCTCTCTGGAGGAGCCTTGGAGGAGAGAGGGCTTTGTGTAGCTGAGGTCAGCAGACACGCTGGTGCCTCTTGTAACAATGAGGCCATAAGGCATCCTTCTGGGCTTTCCAGCCCGACCAAGCCCCTGGAGCCAAAGGGAGGAATTTCACGCTTACTCTGGGGACCACCTACTTGTTAAAGGAATGAGTTACCAAAATGGGACAAAGGTGCTGTGGGGTGAAACTCAACCCCTGGCATTCTGAATGCTGCTAAATCCCCTTGGAGCCCTCTTTATGGGGCTCTTGTTTCTCTCTCTCTCTCCACCCCAAAGATTGGCCTTGCACCTGGCACCGTCTGTAGAGGCTGCTTCTCCCCTGGGACGCTGTGGCAGCGAGAAGCAGCAAGTTCTTGCCCTAGAACTTCATCATCGGTTTCGTAATGTGGGCCTGTGTCTCCTTCCTGTGGCTCTCTCGGCTCCCGGGCTTCTGTACTGTAGCTGACAGGAGCTGGTTATCTCCGGAGTGCCTGCAGATCTGGTTTGCCGTCCCCCCCCCCCCCCCCCCCCCCCCCCGACGAGAGGCTCCTGAGGCCTGGTGTTAGCACCCTACCGCAGGAGAGGAAGCCTGGCTCTCCTGGGGGGTGGGGGTGGGGGGAGGGGCTCTGACCAAGTCAGTGGTAGAGTCAAGGTTCAAATAAATCGATTTTACTTTTCTCTCTAGGGCTGTGCTGCCTCCCTCTGGAGCCTCCCGGGCTTTGTGGTCCCCTGGCCCGCTGCTAGAGGAGACTACATTCCCTGGGTTTTGTGTCTGCCCTTACTTTTATTCAAACTCAAGTTCTGGGCCATTTTGCAAACCATGGAGGCTGATCTCAGAGGGTGAAATCTAGAGAGAGGAGGCTTGCTTATGGCTTTTTTCGAGTAACTCTTATCTTTTTTTTTTTTTTTTTTTTTGGTGTGGAAAACATTGAAGCCCTAACAGTACATATGATGTGCAGGGAGTAAAGTGCGTCAGATAAATAAATAAGCTGGTTACACACTCTGGGATCTGTGTTTGAACCCCAGCCTCAGCATTTCTTTGTATGACCTTTGGGCCTTCTTTCCAGGCCTCAGTTGTCTCACCTCTAAAATGGGTATCATGTTAGTACCTATCTCATGGTACCCAGAGAAAATGTAAGTAACAGGGTCTGGCACGTACGTAAGCCATCAGTAAGTGTTATTTGTATCATGGAGTTGTGAGGATTACCTGAAATAATGCATGTAATTAGCATGAGGTCTGGCACAACTTTGAACTTCATTTAAAGTAGGCTGTTCTATTATTACCATTCCCAGATAGACAAGGAAAGGTGGGGTTCTGTAGGAGTGCTCTTGCAGTCTTTGAAGGTGGATTTTCTTAATAGGCCCCAGCAGTGGCTGGAGGAGGTGATGCTCTTTAGAATACCTCCTGGGAGGGAAATAGTTAACATACCTGTCTGGTGGGAAGTGAAGGTAGCCAAACCCTTTCCCTTCCCCAGGGGTTACTGCTAAGCCTACAGTTGGGCTTGCTCACTCATCCACACCAAAGGATTTCATTCCGCTCGGGCCCTGGGGTTTCACGGGAACAATTGCCTTGAACAATAGCCAGAAAACGAGTTCCACCAGTCTGGGCTTTTGCAATACTGCTGTCTGGCGGGGGGCACAGGGCCTTGAAAGTGAGCTCTGCTGTGATTCTGGGGCAGAACTGGAAAAGTAAGCAGGTAAGGCCTGGACACAGCCTTGGTGGCTCTGTAGCATGTGTTCAGCCACCAGGAGAGAGGCAGAGAGCGGGGCTGGCCCGGACTGCTCCTTAGGACACAAAGGGCCTTCTGGAAGTGGACCAGGCTTTGGGGTTTGGGGGTAGGGTGTTAGGAGCTGCTGCTTGTGAAGACTGATTTTAAGAACCATAGTTACAGTAGTTCCTCCAGGCTAACCTGCTGTGGTTTATCACTGAGCAGAGAGCGAGTATGTATCTGCAACAACGTGATTGTTTTTTTTGTTTTTTTTGTTTTTTTTTACAACATTGGTTAGCATGTCTTTCCCTTGAGTAAACAACATTATCTCACAGGGAGTCCGTTTGAAGAGTGTAATGACCCTCTGGACCCTTCAGTAACTCCTCAGAGCTGGAGTCTTGCTGAAACGCAGGATTCCTCACGCATGGGTGTATAAATCCTAGTGGAAAAATCCGTTTAATCATCCCTCTAACCTTGGGATTCCATTTTGCTTTTTTGCTTCATGGGAGATGAAGTTATAAATATGAAACCACATTAATTCAGGACCATTACAAATTCCTGCTGCATTCTGGGTACTCCCTGGAAGAGCTTGATATTAAAAATGTGTCCAGATTAGAGGTGGTTTTTCGGGGAGGGGGTGCATGGGTGAAGGCACGTTTCTCTTCCTGGTTCTGTGGAATGCGCACTCCCAACAACAGGGAGGAAAACAGGGAGTGTGAAGGGCTAAGATAATTTATGATGCTTTCACCTGCTACACGCAGGTGTAGCTTGTGTTTGTTTGGCTGTTAAAATTGTGCTTTAAGCCTTCTGAGTGGCGCTTGAATTCCTGACACAGTGATGTCAGTATGTTTTCTAAGACTGAAACAGGATCCTCCTGCTTATGGGCCTTTCCATTTTTGAGTGGATTTTCTGATAACTTTTGGAGAATCTTTTCTTTTCACATCTGTCTTTCAAGAGGTAGTAGACAGGGGCCTCTGGGTCGCTCAGTCGGTTAAGCATCTGCCTTCGGCTCAGGTCATGATCCCAGGGTCCTGGGATCGAGCCCCTCATTGGGTTCCCTGCTCTGTGGGGAGCCTGCTTCTCCCTCTCCCTCTGCCTGCCGCTCCCCCTGCTCCTGCCCTCTCTGTCTCTCTCACTCTCTGTCAAATAAATAAATAATTTTTTTAAAAAAAGAGGTAGTAGACAAACAGTCAAGTAGACAAACCATGGTTGTGGTCAAAATGAGGTCTCTTCTTGATGCACTTGGTTGCTGTCAGCTGGTGGAGGTTCTTTGGTGATTTAACCTGCTAGCAGACAGATTTCCAGGCTGATCTATATGTACTCGATTTTGGATGAACTAGAAGGTTGCATGGAGTCTGGTTTGAAAACCACCCTTCTGATGACCTCTGGGCCCTAAGCCTCTTGTTTCATCCCGTGGAAAATGAAAGTAGAAAAATACATGTAATGTGCCTAGTACAGTACCTGGCTTTTGGTAAACACCTTCAGTGGTGGCTATTAGGTAAGATCGCATTCTATTCCTTTGTGGATAAATAGTGCGATCTAATGCAAACTCTCTATTGTGCCTTGGATTGTTGCCCCTATAGGAGGTTCTGCAAACTCAAATTGCAAGGCCAGCCAGGTGAGTGAAGAGGTTCAGGTGGGGATTGTGTTAAATGGGAAAGGGTGTCTCTGTCCAAAAAGGGCCGCTGCTACTCAGGGCTAGCTGATTGTCTCCTGGGTACGAGATATTGGCACCTATTCCAAGTATTTAAAAGATTGTGTGGGCTTAAATAAATATTCGGAGGGGTGAAATTAGCAATGAAGAAACCTAAAGACTAGAAAGTCCAGTTACCTGTCGGGGCAGTTTTTACTGACTGGGAGGAGATGCTCTGAGACTCGTAGGGACCTTCATGTGCCCATTTGCCTCTGTACCAACTTTTCTCTGAGCTTAAACTCCTGGGATGTCCATTAGAAAGCGACCTCCAGGATGGCTGCATCCAGCTCCCTCATTCTTCGGATGTCTGGGACCTAGAGAGAAAATGAGGTCTCCAGACTCAAACAGGAAGTAGTTCTGGGGAGGGCTGGGGTCAGGGCCTGGCTCTCCTGGCCCCTTGCTGTCGCCACTTCCATGCCTCGAAGGAGAGTGTGGCACAGCAGAAAGCGTTGGTGGGCCTGGGATCTGCCACATTGCAGGCTGTCACTATTACCTGTGCTGGCACCTGGCTGGTGGCTTGAGGAGGTATCAAAGGCTGTAGAAATGTCTGGAACCCGTGCAGTTTCTACTTGGTGCAGTTTCTTTTTGCTCATCTCCCTGTGTTACATTTCCGTTTGTATCTGGGCTCTGTGTTTTTGTCTGTCACATCCCCTGGCCTTGCTGTCGAGGGTAGGGACACCTGGGGGTCATCACTGCATTCATACTGCCTTGCACGATGCCTGACACGTAGAGGGCACTGAGTGAGTGGGTAAGATGAACAAATGAATCCAAGGTCCCTGGCTCAGGATCCAAAGATAGTGAGTTTAAGAGTTTGGAAGAACAAGGGCAAATGTTTGACGGAGTTCCTTCCACCCACCCATTGGCTGCAAATAGGTGAAGGTTGTTGTCCGTTCTGATCACTTGTCACTCCTGTTGTGCCATTGTATGACTGCCAGTGGGGGGCACTTCATTGAGTAGAGAAAAAGGTGCACGCCTGATCTGCCTGCAGAGCAACGTGTTTGCACTGATGGTTCGAAGCAATCACTGGAAGCATCTTCTTGCCATTTTTCTAGCTGTCTCTGCCAAAGAATTTATAGGGCATAAACATGATATGCTGTCGTGGGGGGGAAAAAAAAAGTCAGGGAAACCAGCCAGGCTCTGTATCCCATGCTCTTCTGAATTTCCGATAATACAGCCCATGAGGCAGGAGGAGGGCCTGGGGTTCTGCTCTGCTCTGCTCCTCTCCCCAGGGTGTCAGATACGGTGAGATTTGGGGAGCACTTTTGAAGTAGCTTTGAAAGCCTTGCAATGTAGAGCAAAGGTGAACTGGAGTCGGGGAGAACTAGTAAAAAGAGGAGGTGTGCTCTCTTGGGTTCATTTATTCTTCTGGTCATCCATATAAAAATCATTCATTTATTCACAAAACGAAATCTACCATAATAGTTCTCTAAATGTCTAAGGAGTGCTCTTGTGCTCAACAGGAACATCTTAGAATTCATTAGGTTTTACTGTTCAATTTACTAAAGCTTTGATTTTTAAACCTAGGTTTTCTTAGAAATCTCACCTATAAACCAAGTGTTTTTGTATAAATTAAGATGATTTCCACTTGTTATTTGATTAGTACTTTGTTAATTTAGATTGAACAAATTGAATTTTGACAATTAGTACTGTTTGGAAACCTGGATAATTAAATTTCCTTAAGTATTTTCGATATTTAAGGCAAGTTCAACATGCCTGGTTTCCTCAAGTTCTTCAAACATCTGACAGGGTGGACTTACCAGCCTAACAAGCAAAATCTTTCTAAGCACTTAACTCTTGCAAATCAAATAAACTAAAGTTAAAATGTCATAAATTAAGTTTTCTCAAACACTGTAATTCTTTTTTTACAGGCTGACTCCCAATCCTTAAACCTTTCATCTTAAAAATCTCAAATCAGAAATGAGGAGTCATTTAAAATGGAAATCAGAGGACTGTTTTTATTTAGATTCCTTTAATATGCCCCATATTCTTTTAAGTATTATAAATATACAGAGATTACCCCAGTGATCACAAAGATTTCATCCTGTACTTAAGTATTCATATTGTGATTTACTCCCTCAGCTCCCCTCCTCTTTTTAAACCTTCCCAACGATTTAAAGTCATTTGCTCCCAACGAAGGGGAATAGGTTTGTCATCTCCAGTGGGCTCCCAACCATCATACAGGTTCAAGAGCAAGACGCAGGGATGTTCACATAGTATTCCAGAATGGAATGATTGTTCCAGAGCCATAGCTGGATACACAGTAGTTCTTTCCGCTGTGTACCCTGGGTCCCTTGAACCTCTTAGCTGGAATCTCATTTGACCATGCAGCCAACACAGATCCTTTGTGTTCCTTTCACATTTCCGTTGTAATCCATTTCTGTAACCCCTTTCGACATTGCTCACTTGGACCTGGGTCAGTGGACTTTGGTACCCCGGGTGCAGGTTGTACCTAATTGCCTTTGCCACTTGATTTGATGCAACTAATGTTCTTCCTGCCTGAATGAATTCTGCATGCTTTCTACATTTTTCCCATCTGACTCTTCAGCCACATGTCTGGAGTCATTTTACAAACAAATGGCAGTTCCCAGTTCGGGAGCACAAATACACCAGGTGACAGAAACCAAAGCAAACTAGTTTTGAGCAAAAGAAAGGAATTTATTAATTCTCACTTCCAGCCACCCAGGGGGTGCTTCTGTCTCCCCAGAGCCTCAGGTGTGGCTGGATAGAGGTGCCCATGTGACAGTCATTCCTCTCGACTCTGCTTCCTTCTGTGCTAGCTGCCTTCTCGGGCAGGTGAGGGCAAAGTGGCCCCTGGAGGTTCAGACTCCCTCTGCACCTCTTGCAGAGTTGTGCTTGGTTCTTCTCGGCATCTCCTGTGTGGTCATGCAGGCTGGGGGAGTGCTGTCGTTAGGCCAAGTTAAAGAGATCATTCCAGCCCTTGACAGCTCTTCAGAAGTTTATGGGCGCCGTGAGTATCTGAGAGGGGCCCAGAAGAGCCAGCGTCTGGCCCACGTCCCCTTGTTAGGGCAGCACCGTTACCCCAGGGCAGCTCCTGCAAGGACTTTACCTTCAAGTCCCATCTTGAAACTCACTGACTCTGATCTGGGTGGCTCGTGATCCCTTACACCCTGAATTTGGGGGAGAGGACAAGTGGGAAGTAACTGATTTTTACATCCAAACGGACTTGCCAGTATCCCAAAAGATCCAGAAGGGAGGGAGACATGGCTGGTTCTCCATATGCAGGGACAGCTGGTCTCTGGCACAAAGAGAGCTTCTTGCTCAGCCCGGGCTGCCCTCGGTGTCACTGCATCCTCACGCCCGGGGCCCTCACGCCCGCCTTCCGTGGCAGCAGCCCCTGGCTTCTCCCCATCCGGGCCGGCTCAGTCAGGGCAGCCCCAAGATGCTACGGGCACCGATGTGGGAAACATCACGTTTACAATAGGCGCCACATGCCCTTCTGGAATAACAGCTTGGTGTTGAAAGGCCATACGGGAGGAGCGGGTACAATTTCAAAGCAAAAACTCCGGGGCTTGGATTCATGGGCATCTGTTACTAACTTCCCGCCTTCTCCCTGCCAGCCACACTCCTCTCTTCAATCCTCTTTCTTCTTCACTGGATTATAGGAAATTTTAGATATATTAAATTGCTAACCCCAGAGAGCAGATGCAATTAAAGACTCCTGTGACTTTTTTTTTTTTTTAATCGTCATGAGAGCCGATTTGGGTCCTTTTTCATCTGTTAGGTCATGCTCTCCCCAGCAGAGCTTTACGTGGTTGCCAGCCTAGTGGTATCATCCACGTGTCCCCCGTAAAGAAACTGCGGCCTAGGAGTTGTGGCTTGTCAAAGAATGAGCTGGGGGGAGGAGGCCGAGCTCAGAGGCCACAGATGGTGGTAACTTATTGTCGGAGCTTGTCCTGTCTTTCCTCTGCATAGGATTTCAGCCCAGAGGGGTTTGATAAGCACGTACCACGCGCCTGGAGGCAGAGGGGACATGGCTCACAAAGGGGTGAGGTTGCCATTGCTGCAGCATCGCCCTGCAGGTGGAGGCGGAAGTGCGGAGATGGCCCGGGGATAAGACCCTCCGAGCCTCGAGCCTCGGCCTCCTCCCGAGGGAGTGAGCCATGTCATGTTCTGGTGTGCCCTGAAAGCTGACATGGTGGAAAGCCATTTGGCACCACAGTAAAGAAGGTGGCTCTGGAGTCAGAACGGCTGGACCCAGGTGCTGTTCCATCTTTTACTGGCTGTCTGGTCCAGTGCAACCTTGCCCGCCTGCCTTTCTTTTTTCTTTCAAAGATTTTATTTTATTTTAGAGAGAGAGCACACACGTGAGTGAGGTGAGCAGGGGAGCAGAGGGAGAGGGAGCGGGGAGGAATCTCAAGCTGACTCTGTTCTGAGTGCAGAGCCCGACCCTGGGCCGGATCCCATGACCCCAAGACTGCGACCTGAGCCGAAACAAGAATCAGGTGCCCAACCAGCTGAGCCACCTGGGCACCCCACCTTTCTTACCTTTCTAAGCCTCAGTGTCTCCACCTGCACAATAGGAAAACAAGAATACTCACCTTTTCCCACTAGATCAAGTAGATCAGGTTATATTTATATACGAAGCTTACTTTGTAGTTCACTCGACTTCTCACTCCCATGAGTTTAAATTCACAAGTATTTACTGAGCACCTGCTCTATGCCTGCTACCCTGCAACCAAACAAATGAGAAAATGTGGCAGGCTTGGTTGGGGTGCAGGACGTGGGCATTGTAGGCCCAGGGACCAGGGGAGGCCTTTCTGAGGAGGTGACGCTTGACAAGGAGGCAGGGGCGTGTCCAGGAAGAGGGACAACAACTGTAGAGTCTTGAACACAAGAACCCTGTTGGCATAGAAGAAGCCCATGCGACCGGAGCCAGTGAGCGATGAAGAGGTGGGCCCGAGGCAGGACTGGAGAGGGAAGTCGGATCGGAGGCTCTTGAGCACCAGAGGAAGGAGTTTGGGCTTTAAGTGCCTGAGAAGCCCCTGGAGGGGTAGTAAGCCGTGGAGCCATAGGATGTGATTCATGTTTCAGAACGATGGTCCTGGCTGCTGTTGAGAATGGACTGTTAGGGAAAAGTGGGGCAGGGAGCCCAGCGGCCTCTTCGCCGTTGCCCAGGCAGAGCTGAGACCAGCTGGAAGTGCAGACAGCAGGAGAGGTGGAGGGCTGGGCACGCGTGGATACATTTTGCAGGTAGACGCCGTAGGACCAGGGGATGGGTTAAAAGTCTTGGTGGTGGTGGGACACGAAGAGGGGAAAGAAGAACCATTGTTTGGAGGTTGGACTTGAGCGGTAGGGGTGGCCTCAGTGGATTTGTGGGCTGGGAAATGAACTCTATTTTCGATGTGTCCTGGGATGCTGTTAGATTTAGAAGCGCTAATCGAATTGACAGGTGTCTGCTGACTTCTGGGGCTTTCCTTCCCTTGGCATTTCACTCCAGGAGTGGAGTCCAGAGAATTCGTAGAGCAGCTCATCTTTGCACTGTGACCCCGGAGAGAGTGCCGCTCTTGACTCTGTCTGCTTCCAGCAGTAGTCCCCAAGCCCACCACTCTTCCTCTGCCGCTAGGTCTGCGAAGTAGCCATTGGCTTCCACAGAGTTGCCAAGATGGAGTTGAGGACGGGGTAGGAGGCAGGTAGGGTCTTCAGCCCCCCCTGCTCAGGAGAGCACGCTCCATGTGGGGGACGGTCCGTCTCAGCCACTACACCCAGCAGCCAATCCAGAACAGCAAGGATAGACGGTGCCCTGGAGGTGAGTCGCGTTAGAGGCAAAAGAACTTCGTCTGGGGCTTTATGACACGAGGTGCCTTCGGGGCTGGTATGCACTTGTCTGTATTGTTGGCCTGAGCTGACCCAGCATGAGGTTTGGGTGCTCAGGATGTGTTTGTCTCGGCAGCTGGGATGACAGCAGCTCCGTCAGCAGTGGGATCAGCGACACCATAGACAACCTCAGCACCGATGACATCAACACCAGCTCCTCCATCAGTTCCTATGCCAACACACCTGCCTCCTCTCGCAAAAACCTGGATGTGCAGGTAAGCAACAGGCTCCTCCTGCGGCCCCTGCCAGCAGGGGGCCTCGGGCTTGAGGACCAGGGGGCCGTTTGGGGTGAGCAGCATCCCCAGGTCCATGAGATGAGGCCTGATCACCTGCTCACTGCCTGTGCTCTCATCTCACGAGTCCTGGCCTCCACCTGCAGAGAAAGGAGGGGTCAGGCAGTGGGGCACTAGAAACAGGAATGGGGAGGCCTCACCGTTGTCTGTGAAGGTCTTGATAAAAACCTGTTTCCTTCCTGGACTTTCATTTCAGAATCTGTTTTTGTTTTGTTTTGTTTTGTTTTAAAGAGGATGCTGGACTCATTTGGTCATTCTTAGCCTGGAGTGTGTGTCCTCTCCTAGCCACAGTGAGCCACCGCTGTCCAGGGTACATGCCGATCTCCCCAGAGTGACGGGGTGGGAGCAAACGTTGACAGCCTTGGGCTGGAAGACCAATAGCTCCTGACCAGAGGCTGGGAAATGTTGGTCTGAAGGTCACGTCCTCATGCTGATATTTGTCCATTGGCTTATGGTATCCCCTTCTTTTAAACCAGATTCCATTTCAAGTTTTATATCTATCTATCTATCTATCTATATTTATTTATTTTAAAGATTTTATTTATTTGAGAGAGAGAGTGTAAAAGCAGGGGGTTTGCGGCAGGGAGAGGGAGTAGCAGACTCCCCGCTGAGCAGAGAGTCCAACGTGGGGCTCGATCCCAGGACCCTGGGATCATGATCTGAGCCGAAGGCAGATGCTTAACTGACTGAGCCACCCAGGCGCCCCTGATTCCGTGTCAAATTTTAAAAAATTGCATTATTTCACATGAAAATGAGATTCTGGTTTCTCTTAAAGATCAGAATATATTGCTTTCTTGAGCCTACATTCTCCACATGGCAACAGTCAACAGGTGTCCCAAGTGTCTGCCCCCTTCAGACAGGGAGCCCTTGTCCCAGCATGCCCCAACTGCTCCTGACCAGCCGCCCCCTTCAAGATACCTGCCAGACCCCAGGGTGCTTGAGTTTTCAACCCCTACTTTAAAACACTGAGACTGTATGTCTCGGATACTGTGCTCCCTTCTGTTTGCTTCCAAAGTGGTTTCATGTGGGTGTTTTCACTGACCTTCATAGCGCTCCTTCGTGGGCAGAGGGGTTGGTTCTAGCAAACCCATTTTACTAGGAGAAAAGTGAGGTGCCATCCTCATAGCCAGTCCCCAAGTTGGGACGGACCTGTGCAAGGACTGGTCAGCTGTGGTGGCCCTGGCTTATGTGGCCTGGGATCTTTTTTATGATGGGTCCTTCCCACCGGTGGGGGCCAGTGCCTCCGGTGACACCACTCGAAGCTCTGATTGGGACAGTCTCCCAGAGGAGCCTGGGGGAGGGCAGAACTGACACTTGCCCCCTTCCTTCACTCCCTTCCACACCAGCTTCCTTTCTCACTTGTTTCTCAGCGAGACAGGAGGTTCTTTGGAAATTTCTGTGCTTTCAAAGGTATCTCTTTTTTTTTTTTTTTTTGAAGACAGGGCTAAATAAAGAACATGTCAGAGTGTGGGAGCACTTGTGTCCCACAGAAATGTGGACCTTGACTGCCTGAGGAAATATGTTGGGTGTTGTCTCTGGGATTGCCTGTGATTTCTTGAATTTGCACTTTCTCCAGAATTTCTAATTATTTTTAAGTGAGAGTTGAATTGTGATGGTAGTGGTGAAGAAAAAACACGACCCAATGAAGGAGGTGCAAGATGTTGGGGGTGCTGATAATATTCTATATCTTGATCTGAGTGGTAGTTATGGAAGTAGGTTAATTTTATAAGACGTATTCAGGCTATATACTTAATATTGTGCGTGTAGTATATGAATGCTATACCCCATTTTAAAAGGGTAATTAAAAAAAAAGGAACCATACCTAAGCCACACTGCTTGAGGGTGATCACTGTTTGATCAGTGATCAGACACAAGTTAGAAACACAGCCAGCCTGTGTCCCTGCTGCCTAACCCCTGCCAACTTTTTTCCTTTCCTCGTGGACACTAATTTTTTTTTTTTCTGAGAGTCTTTTTAATTTCAGGGTAACAATAACAAGCTCTTAGACTCTCCTTAGATACTGAGGTGGGGAACCAAGAGAGGAGAGAGACAGACAGACTGAGGGGGTTGCGGTTTGTGGAGAGAGAGGGAGAAAGAGGGTGGGGGAGGGAGGGAGAGATGAATATCAGTAGGTTTCTCTTTTGTTTACTTTTGGAGGTAGGAAGAGTCTTGCTTTTAAGATGCAGGTTGAGCCAACAAAACGGTTAGAAGAATCTCTTGTCTTTGTTTCCCTCCCACAAAGGTAGGATTGGCGTCTGTTTTCCATATTGATACAGAGTAAGCATCGGGGATTTACAAATGATTTCCTCTCTGATAGACTCAGATTTGGCTAAGGCCAGTGCCGCCTCTTTGACCAGCTCTTTGCCTTCGTCTAGAAAATGTCACATCAGAAAAGGTTCAAGAATACCACACAAACGTGTCTTTTGATCAGTTTCAGAAGGTTAATTTCAAGGGATGGAAGGGGTTTAATATTCATTGGGTTGGTTTGTTTTGTTTTTGTTTTTTGGGGGGTGTCTTTTTTTTGCTATAAAACTGCCTGAGTTTGAAATATTTAAATAAAAACTAAGCCAGCAAGTCTTGGAATACGATCAATGCAGACTTGCACCAGTAGTTACTAAGATTCCCAGGGAGGTGGTTTCTCTGGCATCCCTTTGTTCCTGTCCGGGGAGTATCTCCAAATATTTGAATCAGCGTAAATTGCAGCCTTGTGCCCTCCTCCCCTCATCCCACTCCGAGGAAAGCCAAGGGCCATTACTCCTCTCAGAGCAGCACCAGGCAACGGGAAGATGTGCGCTGCCATCATTCCCCGGGGCTCGTTCAGGTTTCCGTCGCAGCCTGGCTTCCCGACCGAACGGGGAGCGCGCAGTGTCCCAGGCGAGGCGGGGAGAGGCGGGGAGCGGCAGGAAGCCGCAGCTCAGCAGTCTGCCGGGAAAGCAGGTTGAGGACAGGTTGCCTGGTCAGCTTTGCATATTGGAAAAGCTGCCGAGGAACTGCTGAAAGGAAATCCACCCAAGGAACGGGGAAGTTGTGGTCTGGAAGCCCAAGGAGCAACCTTGTTAGCAGAGCAGATCACAGGGGAGCTGTCCTTGAGAGACGAGAGCCCCCTTTGTCTGTGAGTGACTGTTCTCCTCAAGGATGTGGAGGGGCACTGAGGGTGCCCTCGGCAGGACGCACATGCCCAGGTGTCCGGCACTGGGCCTCCCATCACTGCTCCCCAGCTGGGCAGAGAATCTCCTGGCTTGAGGTCTGACAGCCTTTGGACGGACTTCCTCCATGAGGACTGGTGAGTCCAGTTGGGCAGCCAAACCAGGTTGTGGGGTTAGGGAGAAGGGGTTGAGCTGCTGGTTCTGTGGCATCCTCGGATAAGCTAATCAGCCTCTTCAAGCCTCTGCCTCCTGGTCCGTAAAATCACAGCAATTAGACTCGTCTCGAAGGAGGAATGTGGTAGTGACATGGAAATACTTTATCTGAATGTGGTCTCGTGGTATTTCATTCTTGGTAGGTACTCAGGAGTCTTCTTTTTTTTTTTTCTTTTTTCTTTCTTTCCTTCCTTCCTCTGGATTACCTGTCCCCCTGCCTCCCTCCCTCCATTCATGTCAGTAACCAAAGTTTGACTGTGTTCTTAATATATCTTGCAATTCATTTTATATTTTGCAGCATTGTATTTTTAGGACAGAGGACTTGTAACAAACACATCTCTCTCCCCCACGTAATCATCTCATCTGTCCATTCATGTCCGTGGTCATTCAGTATTTCCTCTCAGTCTGTCGAAGGTTCCATTCCAGGTGCCAAGATAACAGAGGAGCGTATATCAAAATTCCTTTCGTTTTCACTGCCTGTGAGGTTTTTAATATATGAGAGGAGGAAGATAATTCCATGTGAGTTTAACTTTTGCTACCCAAGGAAATAAAATTCTGAATTCTGTGGCAAGGATCCCTGTCCTTTGTGAGGCCTCGAGTGAGCCTGGAGCTCTCTGGCTGTTCTCTGGATGTTGGTCTGGATGCAGGGATAGGGTTTGGCTGGGGGCAGGCAGGGGTGGCCCTTCGGCCCACCTGCTAGGTGCTGCTGCTTGTGACTATAGGCAAGTTACTTTCCTTCTTCCCCCCTGTACTTTCCTGGTCTGTAGAATATGGATAATAGCACAAGCTCAGAGGATTAGATGAGCTAATAATGTATGCAGAAGTGCCAACCTAGCAAGAGAAGTGGCAGGTGATAATGCTGATGCTGACAATTAGCTCTGTGATGACTGCAGTTACAGCTTGAGCCAGTTCAGCGTCTTGATCAGCAGGGGATGTGGGCGTGAAGAAGGCAGTGTCTTGGCTTCTAGAGGCTTGTGGCCCAAGAGCTGGAAAGACGAGTACCTTGTTCACCCTCATGCAGGACAAAAATGGAATAAAGACAACCAAGTGCTTGAGGTTTTCAGAGGTGGGAGAGTTGGTGACAAAAGAGCCACTGTGTGAGTCCCTCCACATTTAGTGACAACTGTCTACCCTCTAAGACGCCCATCTGTTGCATCTCCATTTTATGCACAGGTCATGACCTTAGAGGAGGTAACCCACTCCCTCCAAAGGAGGGAGCACCCAGTACCTGAACTCAAACTCCAAGCCCGTGTTCTCCCCAACACATCAGGCCACGTGGCCCACCTTGGTTCCACCCTGTCACTCTCAGATCAGCCTCCCTTCTGCGGTCCCTGAGCAGCCTGGGCCCTCAGTGGTGAACCCTCCAAAATTTCAGGCCTTCTCCCCACCTATGTTTGGTTGTTTCCCTACCTTCCCTCAGGAATGTTGAATGAGTAAGTGTACTTCCAGTTAGGGACAATAGGAAAATCTTGCCAAAATTAGGTGCCATTTGAAATGAGAACAACTGATGAGGGCATGGAGAGCCAAGGGAAGGATACAGCTCTTTGTACATCCCCAGGCAGCTGTCCTGCTACCCTTCACTTGTCAGCTCTGGGAACAGAGAGGCTAGGAATTTTTCATCTTTTTTTGTTTTAAAGATTTTATTTATTCATTTGATTTGAGCAAGCACGAGCTGAGGGGGTAGGGGCAGAGGGAGAGGGAGTAGCAGACTGCCCACCGAACAGGAAGCCTGACACGGGATTCGATCCCAGGACTCCAGGATCACGACCCGAGTCAAAGGCAGACGCCCAACCGACTGAGCCTCCCAGGTGCCCCACTTTTTCATCTTTTGTTCCCTATTGGTGCTACCGAATGATCTGGCACATAAATCAGGAAGGTTTTGTTAAGGAATTGTGAACGTAAAACCAATAGAGTGTCCCAGGCCTGCTGTGCAGAGTAAAGCTGGGAAGGCTACCTCCCTGGGCCAGCCAGGTTGGGGCTGTGATGGTTGGGTGTTTGTTCATTCTAGAGGGGGGATCCAAGTCATAGTCCTGGGCCAAGACCATGTGCACTCTCTCTGCCACTGGGTAAATCAGAGTTCTAGGGGTCGCACCCTGGAGCTGCTCCAGCGCTGGAGTTGGGGAACAGAGGAGAATCTACTGGGTGGAGGAATTGTGTGAGGTGCTGCTAGGCATGCAGAAGTGTCTCATGTCCTTGGCCTTATTCTCCAGGAAGGCAGCAGTGTGGCATAGTGGTTAAAATCTGGGCTCTGCATTTAAGACTCCCTAGAATCCTTGGATCTCCATTTCCTCACTGTGTGGTCTTGGGCAATTTTCTACTCTGTACCTCAGTTTTCATATGTAAAATTGAAATATGAACTGTAACTTCCTCATGGATTCTTGGTGAGGATTAAATTAAATAATAAATGAAAAGCACTTTGGCCCAGTGCCTAGCACATAGTAAGTGCTTAATAAATGTTAGTTGTCACTGCTACTACTCTTAGCATCACTACAGTTTGATTAGGGAAAGTAAGATATGGGAACATGCAAAGAATAACTAATATAGTAACCCAGAATGTAGTTAAGTGCTAAGTTTTCAGTATTTCCTGGAGTATGTTAGAATGTGTCAGAATGTACTTGAACATAAAGTCCAGGAAGTTAATGACTTGTATTTGTTCTTATTCATTTACTACAATGGGGTCCCAGGCCCCATGAGTTTGCCTGGCATATGGTGGCACCCAGGTAGTACTTGCAGATTGAATGCTTCTAAAGGCAATCTCTTTCCTGCCTCAGGACCTTTGCATGTGCTCTTCCCCATGGCTGGAATGCTCTTCCCTAAACTCTTCTCAGTAAGTTTGTTCTCACTCTTCAGGGCACTTCTTCAAAGGGGACTTACCTGACCACCATCCCTCATCCTCCCCCTCATCAACTAAATTACATCAGTGTATTTTTTTCTCTTACTCCTTGTCCTTTTTCTTATAAAACCTTCATAATTCATAATTACTCATTTGTATTTATTTTTCCAAACTCTGCCTCTGTCACTGGATTGTAAACTCCAGGAGGGATGGGACTTAATCAGACCCGCGGATCCTCAGACCTTCCATGGCACCTGGCAAATGGCAGGCTTTGAGGAGTTCTGGTTGAAGGAATCTACTGGAAGTGTTTAGAGGAAGGAACATGGGCTGGAGTAGTTGGGACAGGGAGTGGGTAACGTTAGTCTCCGCTCATCTATAAAACTGAAGTGAAGGCAATACTATGTACTGTCGTGATGCTCCTTAACCAGAGAGTGGTCAGAATCAGAGATCGTTTTGTTGAAGTGTGCTGTAGCTTGAAAAGGATGTGTTCGTTGGTTCCCTCCTTTACTCATCAAGCCTTGATGGAGCTCCTGCTCTGTGTTCAGATGTGGGAACACCCCGTCTGTGTCCCTTGCCACAGCTGAACGGGGGGATGCCCGCAGTCAGGGAGTGAGTCTTTTGTCCCCCCTCCTATTCTGATGCCTAGTACCCAGAGGGAACTCAGTATGTGTTTGACGAATGACCGAACAAGTGAAGGCACCATCAGGTGGCTGCGATGGAGGACTGGAATTTAGGGAGGAGTGTGGGGTTGAGGGGTGAGAGAGGCGGTGGTGGTGACCAAGAGGTGACTTGACTGGGGCTGCTTGTCTGTATTCAGCTTTGCCCCATACAGCAGTGTATCCACAGAGGAAGGCATCGATACTAGCTAGTACTGGTCTTGGACGAAAGGCGTTAGGCCAGATTCTTGCTGGGTAATCATTCTGATTTCCTGCCCTGCTGGTGTTGCCCACTGTTGGTAGTTAAGTATAGCCAACACGGGCCTTGTCACTCAGTGTGGCCACCCTAAAGTGTTGCTAACTCCCACCCGCATTCACTGCACTGTTTCTCCCTACTGGCATCCCCTTGGACTGGCCCCAGCCCCTAGGGAGGCCCCCAAAGCCTTCTGGTTAGCTTTGTGCCTTTTCACTGCGGTGAATCATTAACATCACGCTTCTGTCCCCTCCTGGGTTCCATGGCCAGCAGGTCAGGGCTCTTCCAAAGAAAGCTAGCTAATTATATCCCTTGTCTGAACCAAATCCCACAAGAGGAGCAAAGCAGTGGCATATAAATGGAGCCGGGCGGGAGCAGGCACCCCTGGCTTTTGAGGATTTGTTTCCTCCCGGCCCCTCTCTCTCTCCCTGATCCATGTGGAACTAGCAGCCGCCCTTGCCTGCTCCGTCTGCGTGTTAGGCTGTGGCGCTGTGCTGTATTCAAAGATCTCGCTGCTAGTGGAATGATAGGAAGACAGCAGAACAAAAGGAAACGGGCCAGGAGGCTGCATGCTGGATGAAGAGAGGTCTCCGGAGTTAGAGGTGCTTGTTGCCAAGTGCCAGAGAGTTGGTGGCTGAATTCTCACCCCGTCTCGGTCTGCTCACGTTTCTCCTCCGTGGGGCTCTGTCCCCCTTTCCCTCCCAGCCCGTCCCACTCTCCTTCCTCACTTCCTTTTAGGACATAGTTATATTCTGTACTTTACTCCAGCCAAAAAAAAAAAAAAAAAAATCAGGCTTTCTAGCAAGATAACCAGACTGTAAAGGCCCGGACACTTTCAAGTAGTCATCTGTCATTGTATTGGCATTCTCGCTCTGGGCTGAGCGGCTCCCGGCCTGGGATTCTGGAAGGCCTAATTCAGCGTCTCATCCACAGACCGACGCTGAGAAGCATTCACAGGTGGAGAGGGGTTCCCTGTGGTCGGGCGATGATGTCAAAAAGTCAGACGGAGGCTCAGACAGCGGCATAAAGATGGAGCCTGGGTCTAAGTGGAGACGGAATCCCTCAGACGTGTCTGACGAATCTGACAAAAGCACGTCGGGCAAGAAGAATCCGGTCATCTCCCAGACGGGCTCGTGGCGGCGAGGCATGACTGCGCAGGTGGGCATCACCATGCCGAGGACGAAGGCGGCTGCCCCGGCAGGCCCGCTCAAGACCCCAGGAACTGGTGAGTAAGAGGCTGCGCTGCCTTGCATCTGCATTTGTCCGTCTGAAATCCAAAACCTGCAGTCACTCGAGCAAGAGCTTCAGTCCCCATCAGTACTCAGGTATTTCTTCTTTGAGTTTAGACTCTGCTAATAACTAGCTTTCGGAAAGGTTCACATCCCTACCTTTTCAAAAGTGGAAATAGGTAAGTGTGCAAGCCTCAAACTCCGAAGATGGTTCAGCTACCGAGGTGTGTGGAATGGGTTTAACCAGGCGCTAGGGAAGAACCAACACGCCCACGTGCAAGCTGCTCAAGAGCATGCGTTTACGAGCTGCCTTTATGTCAAGTTTGTGTTGCCCATGATTTAGGGATGTGTGTAAACAAGGGTAGTGTTTTTGCAGGAAGGCAGAGGTGCCCCCTGAAAATGTTAAGGAGAGCCTTTTAAGGGACAGAGAGGGAAGAAAGAAAGGTCAGTAGAAGGCAGGATCTCTTGCCCTGACATATCAGTGATTGGCTGGCTTCGCTTTGTTCTGGGTAAATTTAGGCTGCTTTGCAAATGAGTAGAATCATTGACATCTCCTGGAAGGCTCATGGTGACGGTAGTAGGCTCGATAATCTTTACAAAAAGCCTCCTCCTTTCCCCAAGGCAAAAGTGAACCAGTTCTTTGGAGGAGGGGAGGATTGTAAGCAGGTGGGGCTGTATGTGCTGGCTTCTTGGTGTGCACGCTAACCTTGCTGCTTTCTCCCTTAGGAAAAACAGATGATGCAAAGGTGTCTGAGAAGGGAAGACTGTCTCCCAAAGCCTCCCAGGTGAAGCGCTCCCCATCAGACGCAGGCCGCAGCAGCGGTGATGAGTCCAAAAAGCCCCTCTCCGGCAGTTCCAGGACCCCCACTGCCAATGCCAATAGTTTTGGATTCAAGAAGCAGAGCGGCTCGGCCGCTGGGCTGGCCATGATCACAGCCAGTGGGGCTACCATCACCAGCAGGTCAGCCACACTGGGCAAGATCCCCAAGTCATCGGCACTCGTCGGTCGGTGCGCTGGCCGGAAGACGAGCATGGACGGGGCTCAGAACCAGGACGATGGGTACCTGGCTCTCAGCTCCCGCTCCAACTTGCAGTACCGGAGTTTGCCAAGGCCCAGTAAGTCCACCAGCCGCAACGGGGCCGGGAACAGGTCTAGCACCAGCAGCATCGATTCCAACATCAGCAGTAAGTCCGCGGGCCTGCCGGTGCCCAAGCTGAGGGAGCCTTCCAAAACGGCCCTGGGCAGCTCTCTGCCCGGTCTGGTCAACCAGACAGATAAGGAGAAAGGCATCTCATCCGACAATGAGAGTGTGGCTTCCTGTAACTCAGTGAAGGTGAACCCGGCGGCCCAGCCTGTGTCCGGTGCGGCTCAGGCGACGCTCCAGCCAGGCACCAAGTACCCTGACGTGGCCTCTCCCACGCTCCGCAGGTAAGCGGGTCGATGGCGCTGAGCAGAGCTGGAGTACGTGGAATGGCATCCCGAGTGAATAATTTTTTTTAGTTCCTCAGTGAAAACAGCTCCTGCGTTTCTCCACTTCTGTTTAGTCAGAGCCTGCCAGCGATTTTGTAGTCTGCTGATTATTTCCCCACGCAGGGAGGAAAAACCTAAGTGTCTGAATCAGTCATCCTGGGTCCGAATCCTGAGTCCACCTTAATTAGCCACCATGTATCCTTTCTTAACAATTCTGTTTCGGTTTCCTCATCTGTAAAATGGGAACACCTACCTGAGATTTCATGTGAAGATTAACCTACATAGCCATATCTGGCCCATAGTAGGTGCTCAGTCAAAGCTAGCTACCGTCCAAGATGAGATCTTAATAATCCCCCTAGACCCCGCGTGGGTATATAAGGGGAAGGCAGAAGATCTTCCCTCCTCCCCTTGTCTTATTAATTCTGTGGCTGAGATTCTTCATCATTCTGCCAGACCGTGAGCTCAGCCAGATCCTTCTTCTCTCAACCAGCCCAGTATTCCCCCTGCCACATACTTTTTTATACTGCATGGTTAATTCCAAATTTGTTTCTGAAATTTTAACCTTCCTAAAAAAAAAAAAAAAACCTTTTAAAGCAGGAGCGTTTCTGAACAAGAGAAATTGATTTCTTTCTTATTCCCTTAAAAAGGCATTTTCCTGCATTTCCACACTGAATGGAAATTTTTATGTGAAAACAGTGTTATTTTTTAAACAGTTCCTTTCTAAATGTATAAGCTTTTGCTTGCTCATGTTATCTCATTATCATATCTGCTGGACCATCCTCAAACTGCACACTCTAGGACAGAGCTTATCTTACCTTCCCAGGAAATGGCTTATCCTAGGAAAGAGCATAAGTACTGGATAGAAAATTAAGTAGTGAAAAATAAAGATTATGTGCCCATGTACATATTTGGGGGTGAATAGGAATGTTTGAAAAGACTTCAGAAGAAGCATGTCACGTGAAATGTGTAATGAAGCAGTTCCCTGTTCTTTGTCTAGACTTGATTATTAGAATTTCAGTAATGATTATTTTTTCAGGGGAAGGTCCTATTGGGCTGCTCTTTGTTGTTTTAACAGGTTGCCTTATAAATGAAAATTTTCTCTGCTTCTTGCCTCAAGTATTATATGTAATAGTCACTCGGTATTAGAGATTTCCTTTAGTAACCACAAAGGTATTTTACTCGACCCTTGGGCTACTGTAATAGAATACTTGAAAATGCATGCAAATTCTTAGGCTTGCATTGAACATCTTTCAGCCAGTTCCTGTTAATTACATTTTTCCTAAATCATTAAGAGGTGTTCTCAATTTCCTCTTTGTGCATTAGTACAGAGAAGAGAAATCTTAGATCAAGTGATAGCTCTCTTCAAATGATTTGAAGGACTAGCAGACAAAAGATCGGGCTTTTTCTGTGTAGTTATATGGAGGAGAATTAGGGGCAATGAGAAAAAGTGAAGAAGATAGATTGGATTTTGGTTTTCTAGTGATTGGAAGGCCTTCACAGTGGAATGAGTTACCCTTAAAAGTAGTGAGGTTCCTGTTACTGGAAGTATGTAAGCACGCCAAAGCCAAGATTCTACCAGAAGATATCTCATTCTCTGGTTGTCATCAGGCAAAAAAGAGTTTTCTAATCTGTCACCAGATACTGTAGTGAGGATTGATTATGTGTATGTATGTTTGTTCTTACAATTACTGGGATTTTTAAGGATTCCCAGAAGAGAACAAAGATCAGACTCATGCCATGGAGTAGCTGGGTGCAAGGCAACCTGCCTCTCATGATATGTAGTAGTTTTGTCACTACAGAGATGCACATTCCACGAGGGTTTCGTGGATGGAATTACTTGCATTCCTAGAGCGTGTACCGGTCCTTGGACTTTAAGACAGTTCTGCCATTCTTCATAGAGAGTCCTGTTGCCAAAGGAAGAGAGACACACGTGCCATTCTCTGTGTTTCAGATGGCACATTTTTGGTCATCAGCAGGTGGGATGACATGGAATGACATTTCTGTCCCCAAGACCCAGTGTGTCTGATCTTACATCTCATGACTCCAGCAAGATTTCTCTGTAGATCCTTAGGTAGGACTAGCCTCCCATCTTTCATGTGGGCGTTCACTTGAGGAGAAATCTGTAAAGATACTTCTCCCAGGCCCCATCCAGATCTAGACTCATGTTCTTGATTGTTCATGTCATCCTTAGAGACCAAAGCAACCAAAACCTTTGGAATTGAACAGTCATACACTGAGTACCTGCTTTGTGTCCGGGGTCTCGGATACAAAGACGGCTAAGACAGCTCTTTTTCCTCTAGATGTTTCCCGGGCCGGGGCAGTTTTTTAGTTACCCGATTTATGGAAATAAAGGGAAGCAAGATCTGGGACCACCATGGCTAGGCTTATAGAAAATTATTTCGCGTTGCCCTTGGGGTCTCGGCTACAGCCTAGAACTTGAAGCTGGAGCCTTGTGATACACTGGTATCCGGGCCCACTGCGTGGTGGCTTTTGCCAGTGGAGCACCATTAGCCATTTCATACTTTTAACAGCTCGGCGCCCCTCGTCGCTGGCTGTCCAACCTGCACAACCCTTTGTCTCTTCACAGACTCTTTGGTGGGAAGCCTACCAAGCAAGTGCCCATTGCCACAGCAGAAACCATGAAAAACTCAGTGGTGATCTCCAATCCTCATGCCACCTCGACCCAGCAAGGTAACTTAGAGTCCCCCTCAGGCAGCGGCGTCCTGAGCAGTGGGAGCAGCAGTCCTCTCTACAGTAAGAATCTGGATATCAACCAGTCTCCTCTAGCCTCCAGCCCCAGCTCAGCCCACTCGGGCCCTTCCAACAGCCTCACCTGGGGCACCAACCCCAGCAGCTCGTCCGCGGTCAGCAAGGACGGCCTGGGCTTCCAGTCCGTCAGCAGCCTCCACACCAGCTGCGAGTCCATTGACATCTCCCTCAGCAGCGGCGGGGGGCTGAGTCACAATTCCTCCACGGGCCTCATCACCTCCTCTAAAGATGACTCCCTGACTCCCTTCGTCAGAACCAACAGTGTGAAGACCACGCTGTCAGAAAGGTTGGTGCCGTGCGCTCGCATCTCTCCGAGAGACACCCTTCCACAAGTCCGAGGGTTTATGTTAGGAATCCCAGATGTCAGTTCTCCTTTGCCTGGGAGATGGCGCTCTTTCCAACCACTGCTGTCTTTCTGTGGGGAAGCCAGGTCGGGATGGAATTCAGCTCGGCTCTCCTTCCTGTTACCTTTTCCATCGTGGTTATTCTCAGTGCTTGGAGCTGCGGGCAGTCTCTGGGGGGCAGGTTTAATGCTCCCATTTGAAATGGCATTCCTCCTTGGGGGTCCTTCCATTTTATCTTGTTCGCTCATCAGCTGCTTGTTTCCCCTCCCCTTGTCCTTGTGCAGGCAGAGTGGGTGGCAGGAAGAGTTTTAGGCAGCGGGGTGGACTTGGTGGGCATCATGGCAGACACCCCCCTACTGAAGGGCTGCCAGCCAGAGGGATCGAGAAACTCAAAGCCGCCTCAGAGCCCTGGATTTCACGGCGGCGTGCGGTGTGTCGTGTTTATCCACGTAGGCGAGAACGCGGGGATCTGCACTGGGACTGAGAGAAATGTTCTGATCACTGTGTGTGTAACGACCCCCCCCCTTCCTTCCCATCTAATGTTCCTTCTCTTATTTTCTACCTGCCTGGACTTCTAGCCCTCTCTCTTCCCCTGCTGCTAGCCCTAAGTTCTGCAGAAGTACTCTGCCCAGGAAACAGGACAGGTAATGACATTGTAGGCTGGGGACCCCACCGAGCCTCCGGGTTCCTCTGCCCATCTGTGTCAAGCCAGACGTCTTGTGTGAGGCTGTTGGCCTGAGGCTTCCGCTTGTGTTCGTGGCTCTGATGTACCCTGTGACCCCAGACATGCCAATGAGGGTCTGCTCCACTGTCCACACCAGCCCTGGCAGTGGTAGAGTCGGGCCGGCCCCTCCCTCCCCAGCTTGGGAAGGAAGCACAGCCGCTTGAACTGGGGCGGCAGACGCCCTCACTTGCATCTCTGCCTTCCTGTGGCATGTTCCTGCTTCCCAGCTCCCCAGCTCCCCACCCTTTCTCCCGGCTCTCTCCCCTCTCCCTCCCAGCCCAGAAGTGACCTACCACCCACTGTGCGGCGCAGCCCTCACCTTTGTCTCCCCCACGCCTACTCCCCACGCAGCTGGTTCGCTTCCCTTCCAAAGTCCTTTCCTGCAGTTTGGCTGTTGCGTCTTGCAGGCTGTTGTGTTCTGTGTGCCTGTTTCCTGTAATGATAATGAAAAAGAGGATGTAGAGGGTTGAGGCTCTACAGACTGAGAGGCTTGCTTGCCCCTGGCTGCCCTGTGGGTGGGCCTCAGAGATGGACACTGACCTCCAGTTTGTGGGGGAGCCACAGCTTGGCCAAACATAATAACCAGATGTTGTTTCAGCTAGAAAAAAAAAATTAATGAAAATTCTCTTCACCCCGTCAACAGCAAAAACTTTGTTTTTGTCAGACTCACAGACCAAGCCTTTAAACCCTTATTCTTTGGAAATCCAAATGCCTTGACTTTATCAGCCAGCAAGTTGTAACATGCCCCGACTCGGGCCCAGGGCTCAGCTCCGAGCTACAGCAAACTAAGAAGGACCTGGAATTCACGTTGTTACAGATGAATTCCAAATATGCAGACTGCTGGCCTCTTGACACCCTCCAGCAAGTCCCTTCTCTCACGGGAAGTCCTCGTCAATGGCATTTGGGGGTGGGCCAGAGGTAGGGGTGCAGGGAACCTGGCATCTCTCTCTCCAAGAAGCAGTGGTGCTAGTACAAGGCTGGGTGGACTGGGCAGCAGAAGGTGTGGGCTCTGCTTTGACCTGGGGCAGCCCCTGAGTTTTGCTTGGCACCTGTGGCAAAGGAGGAAGAGTTGGGGCCCAGTGGATGGCTCAGGCCTCCTGGTGCCTCGGGAGTAAGGTGGAGTAAGGTATGCTCTGGTGTCCGCCAGGCCCAGGATCAGGTTTCTCTTGTTTTCCGTGGATGTGGATGTGTTGCATGCGCAGCTGGATATAAGGGAGCACTCCCTGGTGCCTTGAGTCTCTTGCTGCAGATCTCCGGCCCCTCCTTAGCCTTTCCCTCCTTCCCTTGCCTGCTTTCCCTGTGCTTCTCTGAAGTTCTCATTTTTGTTTTAACTTTCCTACAGTGACCCGCACCTTGATAGGAACACTTTGCCTAAAAAAGGACTCAGGTATCTGCGTTTCCTCCTTCCGTCCGTGCCATCTGGTGTGGCTTTGGGGCTTGGCTGCGTGACTCTCATGGCTGGTGGGGGTTGGGGCTGGGCTGGGCTGGGGTCCCCGCTTTGGCCACCGCAGCAGGACCCTCTGAAACGGGGGCTTCCCCCGGCCCCCTCTCATTCTCATCACCCCATCTGTTGGCTTTTTTGCTTGGGCAGGGGCTGTGCTTTTTCAGGCTTACTGTGGCGCAGACCATCTCATGAAGAACATCCCTGGGCAAGCCCAGAGAGCAGTGACTGCTACTCGTGGGACCGGCGGGTTCAGTCGACGAGCTCTTCACCCTGACCATTCTGCTCACGGCTGTCTTCCCAAGAGAAAGGACGTGACTCGTAGCACGTTGGTTAGCCAGGACACGGACAAAGGAGAGAAATATCTCCCCCCAAATTGGAAAATATTTAACTTTTCGGGCCACAGAAAATTACTAAAGGCAGATGCTTTGCCCTTCCTAAATATTTGCATCGAAAATCGTGTCAGTTTTCGGTCCCTGACAAGACACGGGTGTGATTGGCTTTGGTGTAAAGAAAAGACTACCAGGAAGGAATGTCCTTCCATTCATCGTAAGTCATGGCTCATCTTTGGTGCAAGTCCTGGTTAAGCAAGATGCTGTAAGTCACCGTTGCTCGCGCCATCTCCTTCACTTTGCCAACCAGAGGGACTCCAGTTCTAACGCCTGCCCCATGGCCCTACTGTATGATGGTTGCGGCTGTCATTTCTCCTGCTCTTTAAACACCTCGTTCTTCGTACCATTTGCTTCACCCAGCACTAAGCATTAAGTGCTTTCGCAAAAAAAAAAAAAAAAAAAAAAAAAGAACTTGGAATGAAATGTTTCATTGCTGTCATGTATGTCTGTAGCTAATAACCTGCAGCTCTTAAGGCTGAGAGCATTTTGAGCAGTAATGGGAGGTAGGTATCAATGCTGCCTTTCAGTAGGAACTTGAGGAAAGCCAATTCTGAGAATCTAAGAATAAAAGTATTGAAAATCCTCCATCAGACGTCCTGCGGGAGGAAGTTCAGCACTGCGGCCATGGAGCGGGGGAGGTGGCAAGGCCTTTTGTGCTTAAGTTTTCTTTGTGCCTGTGAGGGCTTCTTGTCAGCACCCAAGCTAATACTTCGATCATGGCCACTCTCAAGATGAGTTTGACATGGATGCCCCGCTGTTGCCTCTAAATAGTAACTTTTTAGGAAGCTAGCCCCTCTAAATAGGAACATTTTTAAGTTATAGATACATATTTTTTTCAGTAGTTCTAGTCTATCAAAATGATGTAGCTCTGGCTTTTTAAAATTATTTTTTTTAATTTCAGAATAGAGATATGTGCTAGGCTCTCTTCGTGCAATTGATGTGACCTAGAAAATGGTCTGTCCATCACCAATAGCAGAAACATTAAGGGAGAAACCTTTTTTTGCCCCCTCTCACTCTGTCTCTCCCTTCTAGCTCCCTCCCTAAACATTCATGTGCAATGCCAAGACACCAGCAACTCTTTTTCTTGAGTCAAAAGAATCCCTCTGGTTCAGTAATCAGTAGTTGCCCCACGGTAATCTGTGTATAAGTCCAAAGGTACTCTGGCCGCTGGGCACTTCAGAAATTTGAGATGCTGCCTGCGGGCATGATGAGAAGAGCATGGATTTTGGAATCGGACACAAAATGGATTGAAATCTCAGCATGTGATTTGAGGCAGCCCCCCCCCCCCCCCATTGAATGTAAAACGGGAAAAATAGCATCTGCATTGCTGGGTGGGTGGGAGGTGTTGGCGAGATGTTTCTGAAGGCACCCAGCACATTGGAGACATTGAATACACCATTACCAGATAACGTGACCTAATAAATGAGGAGGTGGACCCCATGACTTCTGTGGCACCCAGTGATTTGGGGTTCCTGTTACGGAGACGTACTGATGCTATACTGCAGCGAACCTAAGCATCGGTGTCCTCACGCCTTCCAGCATGTCTGGTTTCTGAAACACTGGGACTTGCGGCCACTTAACGTGCACTCGAGAATGCAGATGCCACGAGCTATCTAATTAAAACTTCCTCGAAGCTCTGACAGCAGCTCCTTTTGTTGCTTCAGTCCTGTCAAGGTGGGGGCTTTGAAATGACACTATCATGAATCAACATGTTACAGATACGCCCAGGGACGGCTCCTTTGAGCATTTACCGATCTTGCTCCCTTTATGTATTCCCTTCACACTGAAAAGAATTGCAGTTTTCCCCAAAGGCAGCCAAGTAGCAAAAAAGGTTTGGAGAAACTTCATAAGTTTCAGGATGTGTAGTGATGTGATTTTTTTTTTTTAATAATAATCTTTGGATCTGCATTTTCTTTTTTGTCTATTTATCATCAGCTCCCCGGAGTTCATTTTCATAAGCGTCATTCATAGTTAATCCCAGCGTAATTTCTGTCTATCCAGGTATACTCCCACCTCCCAGCTTCGCACCCAAGAAGACGCAAAAGAATGGTTACGGTCCCACTCTGCAGGAGGCCTGCAGGACCCCGCTGCCAATTCCCCTTTTTCCTCTGGCTCCAGTGTAACGTCTCCCTCCGGAACAAGATTCAACTTTTCCCAGCTTGGTGAGTAGCCACTGATCATTAGCTGTGGGGATCAGCTCCGTGGGGCAGAAGTTAATCTTGTATTTTGAAGGAGGCGTGTGGTCATTGCCATGCGGTCACATCACTCTCCATATCGATCAGCCCTCAGCAATATAGTATGATTATAGGCAGTTGAGAGCAAAAGAACGACAAAGAGAAGAGGTTTTGTTACTCTAATCAGTAATTTATTCATGTGGTAGATGTAGGTAGGCTCATAGCAAAGAGCAAACCATTCCATTTGTGAGAAGAATGTATTGTTTCTAAGACCTCTGAAGACATAGGTTTGTATCTGAAGAAGTGGCAGCATATCCCGAGTTTGGTCCTCTGCATTGCTCTACTAAGGTGGAAAATAAAGATCCGGTTTTGAGTGAACAAGTATTCTTGGAGATGCCTACTACTGACATAATGCTTTGACTGGCACAGTGGGGAAAGGAAAAGAATTTGTAAGACAGCCCCTGCTGACTTGTTAATGGATTCTTTTTCAGAGAGACAAACACACCCACACAGACTCATAAACAGGGTAGAAGGGAACAATCCAAAGCTTTATATGAAACCAGGTAAAAACCAACTATGATCAGGTAGCAAGTATTATATATAGTTAGAAAAAGGGAAGATCCGTCCTGGCTAGAATTAACCAGAAAGGATGGGAGCTTGAGCCTTCAAAGGCTGATGGAGGCGGGGGGGAAGTCTTGCCCACTCTCATCTTGCTCTTTAGAAAGGCAGCCTTTTCTGAATATTGTGAATAATAAACACGGAGTCTTTAAGGACAGGTGTGTGGCTTGTAATCGAGTAAGGCTTAACTTTTCCTTTTTAATTAAGTAGATACTTTGGAAATACTGTATATTATTGGAGTGGACAGGGTTTTTTTTGTTTTGTTTTGTTTTTTAAGATTTTATTTATTTATTTGACAGAGAGACAGCCAAAGAGGGAACACAGCAGGGGGAGAGGGAGAGGGAGAAGCAGGCTTCCTGCTGAGCCGGGAGACCTATGTGGGGCTCGATCCCAGGACCCTGGAATCATGACCTGAGCCGAAGGCAAACGCTTAACAACTGAGCCACCCAGGCGCCCTGAAATGGACAGGGTTTTAATGAAAAAGCCTGTTTGGGCCAAGGTGGTTGTGCCCCTTTGCCCTGAAGCTCTTTAGGTGCCATTACGAGCATGCCCCACTGGAGGCAGTGAGACCTGTGTTCATATTGTTCTTTCCCAGCCGTAACTCTTTGAGGCAAGAGTTTCTTGTCATGCACAAATGCTTCCCATCTGATCAAAAGCCCAGTTGGACTATTTTGGGCTTTGGCTTTAAAGGGAGTTGTTCCAGATGAGCCCAGGGAGTAATTAGCTCATGCCTGGAAGGTGACACTGGCTTGTCGGAACGTGCCAAGTTGGAAAGCTGAGGCCCAGAGCCTTGCTTTGGAAATGACCCACCTTTCCTCCCTTATTTTTAGCTCTCAGTGTGTTATTCAAATGCTGGTGTGACAACCTTCTAGAAAACAGACAAGGGAGGGAAGTTGGCAGGGACAGATATGGCCGATACTAATCAGTCCCATTGTCGTCCCCATCCAGGATTTGAACAGAGACATGAATTTCCAACCTTTCAGTTCCCTTTCTCTTTTTCCAGCGAGTCCCACCACTGTTACCCAGATGAGCTTGTCCAACCCAACCATGCTGAGGACCCACAGCCTCTCCAATGCCGATGGGCAGTATGACCCATACACCGATAGCCGATTCCGGAATAGCTCCATGTCCCTGGATGAGAAGAGCAGAACCATGAGCCGCTCGGGCTCCTTCCGGGATGGATTTGAAGAAGGTAAGCAAGGAGGGTTACTGTCTCAATAGCCTTGCTATTGCTATTCACCAAGTGAGAGGTGGTAACAGTGGTTAATGGTCCTCCATACCGAGTTCATGATGTAAGAGCCCACCTGTAAGTGTTTCCACCTCCATCACTCACTCTGGGGGTTGGGGCTGGGGAACGCTGAATAGCAGGGTCTGGCTCTTCATTCACCTTGTAGGGGGAAGAGGCTGCTGAAGAAACATGAGTGAACTTGGAGCTGACCGAGTTCCACTCGAGGCTTCTCCCTCTTGGGCTTGGGCCACAGCTTCTTGGCATGTGCCTCCATCTTGAGGTTCAGCTGCTGGCTCACCATCTTGGCAGACTGAGTTTCTGGAAAGTTAGTTCATTTCTCTGTGCTAACCTACCCGTGTAGCTCTGGGGGCCTGTGGGCAGCCGGCCTCTCCACTCCAGAATTTTCTATTTCTCAAGCACCAGTTTTTTTAAGTTTATTCAATTATGCCCTTTTCCTTCAGGTATGCCCTTTTCCTTCTTTGCTCACTAATTGTGAATATTTGGGGTTGGATTTTTCTGTTTTGCTCATTTTAATCAGAACGTTGGGAGAAAGTAGCTGTGGGCATCGTTGCCAGTCCTGTTCCTAATTTGGCTCATGTCTCTTTCCCTTTGTTCCTTCACTCAGGGTGGGAGCTAGGGAAGCAAGCAGTGAAAACGCTGTGGAGGGACAGCCCCACCCCCGAAGCTTCTTCCCGAAGTTGGGAATGCTAGGACACTGGAGTCAGTACTCACTGACTAGTGGTTAAGCATATGGAGTAACACTACCAGGGTTTGAATTCCAGTTTCCTGCGTCTTCGGTATATGATCTTAGACGACTTACTTCACCTCCCTGTGCCTCTGGTTTCTTTACTGACAAAATGAGAATGGTAATAGTACCCAGCTCATGGAATTACGAGAATTCAGCCATAGATATAAATGTTCACCCAGTAATGTCATTACATGTCCTAGCCTGTAGACTCAGCGTCAGCAGTGATGTCCTGGCAGCTGGGGCTCCCCAGCCAGGGGATGGGGACTCTCAGAGCAACTGGAGCCCGGGCTACGGCCATAGCCCTAGTTGTGCCTTTTTGCCAGTGACAGACAAAAATGGGGGAGAATGTGGGAGGGAGTCCTGGGTGCTTCCCTCTGCTCCCAGCGCCTGTGAGAGTGGGGAAATAGAAGCCCAGCTGCCTCCTCGGAGGAGAGACCAAATTTGTCTTGTTTTGTTTTATTTTTTTTAAAGATTTTATTTATTTATTTGAGAGAGAGCGAGAGAGAAAGTGAGCACAAGCAGGGGGAACGGCAGGCCAAGAAGGGAGAAGCAGGCTCCCTGCTGAGCAAGGAGCCCGATGCGGGGCTCAGATGTGGGGCTCGATTCCCGGACTCGAGGATCACAACCTGAGCCGAAGGCAGGCGCTTAACTGACTGAGCCACCCAGGTGCCCCCAAACTTGTCTTGTTTAAGAAATCCCTACACAAGCTGAGAGGGAAAGAAACAGAATAAAGGTTTCTGCTCTTGCCCAGTGTACTTGCTTATAAAAAGGGTAAAGGGTTTAGTTACAGGGCACTTGCCCCCTGGTCCATCTTCCTAGCGACATCACTCCCTTCACCCTGCTTTATGTGTCACTTTCACCCAGTGAGCTACAGTGAGCTACAGTCTGCAAATCCATATACGGAACCTGCTGGGACAGAGGATTAAGGACAGGTGGAGCCAGAGTTGCCAAGAGTGTTCTGCTGGATTTAAGAGCTAGAAATGCGTGTTGTAACCACCCCGGGCAGTCATAGTGGTGGATACGTTGACCCGAAGGTGAAGGAGGAGGCAGTTGGTCTTGAACTTTTTTCTATCCCGTGAGCTAGCCAAGCACGGCCACAGAGCGTTCCCCAGCCCGCCTGGGGACGACGCACATATGGAGTGCGTCCTGGGCCATATTCATCTTCTCTGTCGTGTGTACCTGAGTGAACCGTGTTCAGGACTGAAACTTGTCCAAACAAGCACACTTCGCCTCATAAAGATCCGGGACCATTACAGTATCATCATCAGAGAGCTTTTATTTATTCCATCTGGAATCAAGCTGTCAGGCAGCACCACCGTGGAATATCTGGGATGTCAAAGTGACATTGATTAAAAATGCTTGCCCACAAGCAGTGTCTAGACTTTTATAAACCCTAATGATTCATGGTGACGTGGAACTAAAGGGCAGAGGTAAAAATCAAATTTGGGGGGTAGAGGGTAGGGACTGCTGTCGATATACTGTGAACACATAACATTTTCATCTTTTGGGAAGGTTGCATCAAATTGCTTTTATTCCTTCCAGGACTTATTACATTACAAAAGCGAAATAGAGCTCGTGCAGTTAGGTGTTTTTAATTCCACTGGGTGAAGGCTTCCCCCTGCCTTTTGAATTTCTAAATCCCAGGGTTATGGAAATGGGGAAAATTTCACATCTCATGTCTGGACGAAACAGAACCTCCTTATAGGAGTCAGTTAGGTATGTCATATGCCAGAAAGCAGGATAGAAATTTAAGAAGAATTAGCACAAGTGCTTGGGTGAGGTTTTTGTGGGATTTAATTAGCACTTTCCATTTTGAAGGAAGTGGGAGTCATAAATATGTAGATTAGGTACAGGCATGGCCCAGATGCAACCTTTCAAAGTTATTTCAGGTAAATTAATTTCCATCAGATACATTATGCAATCTTAGAGTCAACTTTAATAGCATACATTTAGGGAGATGCTTGAGGCATTTTGAAAATGGATGTCTTTGCCCAGGGACTTTACCAATCATCCCTAATTGCTAGTGCAATCTTAAGCAGTTCATATGGAATCCATAGGAACAGAGCGGCTTATTAATAAATAAATCTGCAACTCACTTGGGTTTCTAGCCCCTGAGTTATACTTGTGATTGAAATCCTTGCATGTCTACTGCTAGAAAAGAGACTTGGGGAAAGGGACCTGACCCTGCTCAGCCTATTTCCTGTTCACTACAAGGTAGAAAATAATTGTGCCTGCCTCAGAGGATTGAAGTGAAGATTAGGTGAGATAAATCCCCGGAAAGCATCTAATGCAAAATGACTTTGAAAGAGGTTTATGGTAAGTATTCAGTCAATGGTAGCCATTGTTACAACTGTCATGTTTTGTTTTCTCCTTCTCCCCAAGGGCCCTTACATCCCTGTTTTGTTTATGGCAAAACTGAGACCGAAGAAGTGCCTTGGGGACTTCGTGCAGCCAGGACTCGGTCCTAAACTCTCGGTCCTAAACTCTCGACTGTCAGCCCTCTGTCTTCTTGTTCAGTCCTCCCTTGACATTTGGTTCTGCCTTGTTGGTCACAGCTGGGCTTACTTACCTCTGTGAGGCGGACTCAGATCCTTCATCGGTGTGTTCTCTGTTTTCACTTCTGCTTCCTTTGCTGGTTCAGAGGGAGGTTCTTTACTGCTAGTACCTCTGGTAGTACCAGCAGTGGAGAAGACCTAGGATACAGTGCCCAGAGGCACATTCTCTGCTCCTAACCAGCTGTGTGTGCCTGGCCGCTTCACTTAGCCTCTCTGATCTTAATTTACTCTCTTGTGTATTAGTGGTACAAACTCCTGCCCTGTCTGGGAATATTACCTATAAGTTATCTGAAGTGATGAGGATCACTTCTAACAGTAGTATACATGAGAAAGTGCTTTGATTGGTATGAAGCTGAAGATACATGTGAGATGCCAAGTGTGGCATCAGAGGCCTTTGATTGCTTTGTTGGCTAGAAGATGCCCAGTTGTTTCATTCTGTCTAGAGCATGTATGTATAATCGCCTGTACCTTAGGGGTGAAAACATGTTTTTCTCAAACATGCAATTTTTTGCTCATTTGGTTCCAGCTTTGTGTCTGTGTAGATTGGATGAGGGGCTGGGGAAACCATTTTAAAACATACCAAAAGGCTTCACCAAACACCACCACCACCAGAATAAAACAACCCCAGAAACCCCTAAATCAGGTCTCTCAAGGGCAAAACAGTCTCCATACTTCCGGTCAGCAGATCCTGTTCCTGAACGTTGTGTGACCTTAAGCAGACCATTTAACCTCTCTGGATTTCAGATTCCTCAGGTGCAGAGATGGCCTAGACAAGTCTCTGTGGTTCCTCGTAGCTTCACAATTTTGGAGGTGTAGGTACAGGGCGGAAAAAGCATGGTGTGGTTTTGCCGTTCTGGCTTTGTAAGTCTTGTGTGCCTTTTGCTGTCCAGAAGCAAACCCGGGTTCTGAATTGGTCCAGCTCACTTGGAGCAAGGCCCACTGCAATGGTTCAGGCAAGCCTCATTCAGTTTGGAGTTGACCCTGGAAATCAGGGAATCTTTCTTTGGACCACAGCCTTGCTATTGCTATTTACCAAGTGAGAGGAGTTAATTACAGAGAAAAAGAGTTACCTCCACTGAGGCCTGCCAGATGCGCTCTTCGCCTGCGTCCCCGGGTCTGCACCAGGATATTGCTGAGGGCAATGTCCGTAAGTTTGTGCGTATGAGCTGGAGAGATAGAAGAGACAAACTTCCATTTTCCAGCAGCCTAGCTCCATGTGGCAGCCCTGTGCTGGCTGAGCAGGTGATGTGATGGAAAGGCGTAGCTGGAGGGTGGCTGCATGTTAGCCACATCTCTTCCCCCAGTTGGCTTCCAGCATAATCTGCCCCTACTGCCCGTGTCATGGGGCTAAAGTAACCTACCTCTTTAGAACATTAGGCCACTCGGTTGGGGCATGAGAGGCGTCTGCTAATGTGTTACGGATTAACACGGAAAGCCATTATTGGCCATTAACGCCATAAACTGATTTCTTACGGGGCGTGGGCCAGAGAGGTCATGGATGGCAGAAGAATGGAGGAAAAGAAAAGATCTAGAACCCTGGCATTGCTAAGGAAGGTGGATGTGACTGATGGTGTAGCGATAGCCTCAGAAGAGCAGGCACCTTCCAGGAGAGAAGAGGGCCAGACAGGCAAGTCAAGAACTGGGTGGGTTCAGAGAGGGAGGAAGTGCATCCAGTGCAGGCAGGAAGGGAACCGAGGAAAGGCTCCATGGCGAGGCGTTGTTTGACTGTTCCCAGTGATTTGGACAGGCAGAAACGAGAAGCATCCTAAACAAAGGGAACGGTACAGGCAGAGACTCTGAGGAGGCCAGGTGCTAGGCAGGGCACACAAGAGAGAGCAGCGCGGGAGTCAGAATGGGCTAGGAGTCAGAATGGGCTAGGAGCACATAAAGGAAGAGCAGGTCAGGAGGTTTATGGGAAGACAGTGTGAAGGCACCTGGGTGGTGGGCTGAGCTGTTCATCAGATATCTTGTGGGCAGGTAGCTTCTGCCCAAAGCTGATTCAAGTTGAGTTCACTTCTTGGGTGGTAAGTGTAAGCCATTTAGTGCACGTGGAAAGTTATTCCCAAGCCTCCCACTCTCAGACCACAGGGGAGGTAGAGTGTTCGGCTTGTGGTCAGGAAAGCTGTGCCCACTTAAGCGTCTCTGATGTCTCCACAGGCATATTTTTGTCTTTCAAAAAGTTATCAAGAGATTAGTAAGAAAATGTCATTAAAGAATCTGGTTTCCAGAAAGAGAAGTCAGAATACTTAGTCCTAGGAAAGACCATGATTTAAAATTACAGAAAAATAATAAAATATCTCCACTGGCCGGGGGCCGGAAGGGGTGCAAAGAGGGTCTGAAGATGGTTCTAAGTTAAAAGAACCAGTCAGAAACAGAAAAGAAGACACCACTTGCTTGTCATTTGGTGCACACGGTAGAAATCAAAAGAAGAACCTCTGTTTCAGTAGATGATGTTTTCTAGACAAGCGTTCTGTGATCCAGAATAAGTTGACTGTGGCCAACAGCCAGTCTCCTTGTTCATAGTAATGGGCTCATCTTTGTGCAGCACACATGACAGATGCTAGCAGGGTAGAAAACATATACGCAATCCAATCGCAGCTCTAGAGGAATGCAGGAGAATAGAAGAAAGGAGTAAAATGTGCTGGGATGGAACATGTCACAGGCTGCCTGTGGGTAACAGAATTATGAGTCATGCGGGCCGTGGCAGTGAATATGTTTTCTTAACACTTCTCTGTCCTTGAAAATTTTTATTTAGTAATCATGTAGTATTTCCATAGGGGAAAAAAGTACGTAGAGGTTGTTGTAGGGGAAGAAAAGGGACTCCCGTAGCAAATTATTCCTTATTTGACTCTGACCTGTCGCCAGACCAGGATGAGGTGGGTCAGGGTGGGATTAAGTCACCGGGTCGTACCCCATGGTGCTGATTTTCTCCTTCTCTCTCTCTCCCTTTTTGTCTCCATGGTAGCCAGCTGTGCGATTCACCTTTTTCTTCTTTTTTTAATAGTTCACGGATCCTTGCTCTCCTTGGTTTCCAGCACGTCATCAATTTATTCTACAGTGAGTATGAGTCAGTGCTCTGTAGCTATGACCATGAGAACTGGGGCTCCCTCATCAAGTGTGTCAAGAATAAAATAGAAAATAAACTTGCTTCTCCTAGAGAAAGTATGTCCATTGTAAGGGGCTCGATTAATTAGGGAACAAGATTTGAAAATTCACAAAGAGCTATTGACTATAATGTGTCAACCAGTAAATCAGGAACTGACTCCTTTGTTAAAGTGGCATTGTGCTTTGGGTGGTAACCAGGCAGAATGTGTGAGAAGCCTTGGCCACCTGCTGGTAGCCTTCCAAAAGAAAGGCCTTGAACAACTTCTGTCTGCCTCAGTTTCTTTATCTGTCAAGTAGAAAGAATAACGGCCCCTACCTTGGGGAGTTGTAGTGAGGATTCAGTGTTAGGAAGATGACCTTTCACTACAAGATAAATGCCTTGAGGACAAGGACTTTTTCTGTTTTTATTCCTAGCACCTACAACAAAGCCTAGCACATAGTAGAAGTTCAAAAAATAGGCTTGAATGAAATAAGGAAATGCATGTGAAGCACTGAATATAGGGCACACACAGCACAGAGCAGATATTGGCTGTCACTCGTGTTGGCTATCATCAATGAGTCGTCTACGGAACAAAAGCCACATACATCAAATATGGTTCTGGATTTATTCAGGGGTGCTTGCCTTTTTATAGCTATATGCATAACTGTTGATCTTCAAAACTTTACTTTGGGAATTCCTGTTGGAAGAAAATCATTTTATTAACAGAGAATAGGAAGTTCTTTAGCCCTTAATTCCATGGAGGACAGATGTTTTAGTAATTAACTTTTTGGTAATGCCAGGTTCCTGGGATATATATATGTAGCAGGACAAACTCTGTGGCCCCTTAGAAGCTAAAGGCCATCCCGGAATCAAGTGAAAGAGACCAGGGCCTGACTGTTCTTTCTTAGGCCTATAGCGAGCAAACAGACTTCAGTGACTGCTGACATGGTCTGACTTGAAGGACCTTGAAATGATCTCTTCTGCTCCTACCCACCTTGCCCCTCCCCCTCCAGAACACCTTGTTCCTCAGCCAGTCATCTTGTCTGAAATGTCATCACAGAACCCTCACTTTTTCATTTCTTAGAGATTATTGAAGCCTTTGTCTCCTGAGAAAGCATAGAGATGACCTTCTGTCAACTAGTCCATACATTCAGTCCTTTCTTCCAGAGGGGAAATCTGTGACATGGATGCCAAGATGGTACTTTCAAACCCAGATTGACTTCTTGAACAGGATTTACTGGCCTGCAGTCTGTGCTGGGCTCTGGGCTAAGCCCCAAGGGTGAGATGTAGGTGGAGAGAGGAGCCTGCTTCTGAAGGAGGAAGCCAGAGGCGCTCAAGGACACCTAGGGTTATGAGACTCTACCTTCACAGGGTTGGTGCAGAGCATCTAGGGCAGACATCGCTGTGCCCAAGCCCCTTGTTTTCCCGGTGGAGTTCCCAGAGTTTCCTGTCAACACAGAGAGGGTTTCTTCCTGGAAGAGTGAAAAACAGGGGCTGGCCTGCATCAGCCAGCCTCGGAGGGAAAGAGCTTGAGCTTCTTCCGCTGTGAGAAATCAAATGGAGGAAGCCGTCCCTGGCGTTCCCTGGCCACACTGCGTTCGTGCAGACCACTGCAAGGCCTTGTCGTCAGGCGCCTTTCCGTAGCTCCTGTTCTCGGTGTGTGGACAGGAAATTTCAAGTGATTCTTTCTGAGTTGTTAGAAATTCACACATTACCAGAGACCTAGGAATAATCTTCCAATTCCATGTTTAACTAGATAGCCAGAGACCCAGGGCTTTGTCTTTGTTTTTTCTCACTGTGTGACTTTGTACAAAGGACCTCATTATTCCGGGTATCTGTCAGTTTTGTCCTTGCTCTCAGGGGGCTGGGGGGAGGTCCTCAGGGGTGCCTACAACCTCTGACATTCACCGAGTCGAACGTTCTCCTTTACCTGTGCCTTCTCTGAGCATATAGGTTATTTTTGTAGACATTTATAAGAAAAAAATAGTCCAACGTTTGAATGTTTTCATGCTAGAGTAATCTGCTGGTTCCAGACTGTATCTGGCTACACTGCTACCTCCCAGCATGGGCGTGCGGTCCCTTACCTCTAATTCGCCTCTTGGCAATGATAGAATTCTGAAACTCATGCACCTTTGTAAATGTAAAGGTGAACAAGTTCTTCTTTGTTGTCTAAAAGGAGATTAATGGGGTTTCCTAAGCTGCCACCAACCCAGACCTAAGAGCCTGTTTAACGGCTGAGTGTCTTAAAGGCCCTTATTGGATAATAATAGGGTTTTTTCCCCTGATACCTAATTCTTGGATATTCAAGAATGCTCATTCTGGCTAAAAATCGCCTGTAATTTTAGTTACAAAGGAAAGAAAAGGCCACATGTTGGTAGTTGGTAAACAACTGCCTGCCGAGGAGTAGAGAAAATCTAAGGGGTCACATCTGGCATCTGGACTGGCTTTCCTGGACGGTAGGGGGCGGCAGTTGAGTTCCTGGGGGAACTGCCGAATGGAGGGAGGCTCCTGGCCTCACTTAGAGTTCCCAGATGTACAGAAGAGCAGCAACTGGGGGTAAGATAAAAAACACGTGGTTTTCCAGGCTGCTGTCTTGAACAGGGGCCCAACCCTAGACACAGGCGGGCAGAATGACAGACAGTGGCAGAGGTATGGGAAAGGGGCTTAGGCCCGTGGACACAAGTGTTTAGAGGCAGGGCTCATCCTATATGGATGGTTCAGCCGGCTGACAGACCTCCGCTAGCTTCCCAAACATTGGATCGCTGTGACGTCCTCACCATTAACTTTCTCCTTTGGGTCAGACTCCGAAGTCAGGGGCCTGATTTCAGGAAGGCCTCAACATGAGAATGTAGCTGTAGTAAAAGAGGAGGAGAATGTGCTCATTAAGATCATAGACTGTAGAACCGGACGACCTTGGGTCCAACCCCAGCTCTGCCTCGTAACAGCTGTGACCGTGGGCAAATTATTCAGCCTCAGTGTGCCTCAGTTTCCTCATTTGCAAAATGTAAGTGAATAGTATTCGTACCTACTCGGGGGTTGTTAGGAGGATTAAATGAATAATGAACGGAAAGGGCTTAGAACAGTCTCTGGCACGTGGTAAGCTTTCAGTAAATGCCACTTACTACCTGAGGTGAGGAACTTAGCAGTCATGCTCGCAGCTGTACCCCGGGTTCTTAACGCAGTGCATGACACATAGTAGGATATCCATAAATGTTTGATAGGTGGTGGTAGTAGGCACGAATAGATGAACACAGATGGACAAAGAGGGATGGGTGAATAGTCCCAGAGAGGGAAGAGTAAGCCCTGAGGACATCTCCCAGTGTTCTCCCGAAGACGTTTCTTAGATGAGATCGTCCAGCTGTGTGACGTTAGGCGAGGTCTGACCTCTCTGTGCCTCAGAAGGAATACAGACCTACTCTGTAGGGCTCTTGGAAGGATTAAATGGTTTGGCCCCAGTATTCCTAAAAACCAGTTGCCGTTGTTAGAAGCCAGCTGGAGGGAGGGCCCTCCTGGGCAGGATTAGGAGTCAGGGCAGTGGGGTGGGGAGCAGGGGGCGAGGGGAGATCGGACAGGAACCAGCCCTCCACCTGCCACAGCTGATGGGTGTAGGGTCTGCGGGGTGTAATGAATCATACCGCTCTGCATTCTGAGCTAATGGAGAAGTAGACCCCAGAGTCAGATGCTGATTTTTTAAAGTCACAGATTTGTCACTGGTAGCATTGGATTAGGACACATATCTGGGACCCAAGGACAGAAAAAGAGTCTTTACTGATTTTCACTTGCCTGCCTGGCTTCCAAGTCACTGCCCCACCCCTGGGGAAGTGCGAATGGAGGGCGGGGGAGTGGACGGAAGGTAGGAACGCTTGCAACATTGCCCCAGAATGTGGGGGTGTCATCTTTTATGAGAACCCAAAGAGAAGGAAAGAAAGGTTCCCGCTGTTGCAGGTTCCCTCTCGGGGAGGAGAGGGGTAGCCTTCTAGTCCCTGGCTGGCGGGTAGCTGTGTCCGCGCATACACAGGGCCCAGTAGGGAAGACTCTCCCAGTGAGAGGGCCCCGCAGGCTGCACCCGTACCTCCCCGAGTCCCAGGTAACTGGGGGCCGTGAGGTGGGGCAGCGGGAAGATCCTCACAACCCGGGGAGTCAGCAGGCTGGCTGCTGGGGGCTCCCAGCCTCCCTCATTTGGGAGGCCTTCCTGCCCTGCAGCTGCTCCTGGGGCAGTGCCTCAGAGAGAAGGGAGGGAGGGGTGAAACGGGCGCGTAGCCCATGAGCGGTCCTCCAGCGAGGATCACCACATCTCGTATAGAACGCCCAGTCACGTTACAAATTCAGATGGACGACTGATAATTGTTTAGTATAAGTTGTCCCCAGCGTAGCATGGGATGGGCTTAAACCTGTATTTTTATTTGCTATATTTGGACATCCCGACCTGGCTCAGCCCCTCTCGTCTCGCCTTCTCCTGAGCTCCTGGCCTTTCCGTCTCCATATGGGAGCAGGGGGCTCCTCACAGCCAGAACAGTCGGGGTGCTCTCACTCTTCTTGAGTTCTTATAACTGCATGCTGTTTGTATTTGGCCGTTCTGATTGGTCAAATCAACTGAACCAGTTTATCCAGAAAAATACACCAGGAAAGAAACTTGTAACTCTTCAGGACTGCCGTAAGCATCCCAGTCTGGTGTTCCCCACAGGCTACACTGCCCCGTTCTTTGTTCCTCAACTGGTCTAATTTCCCTTATGATTTCCTTACAGCCAGAAGAAAAGTGCCAGTCGGAGGTAAGGAACAGTTTGCTGGTTGGATTTCCCGCTTCGCTATTAACCATTACTTCGCCCCGCTCAGCCTGGGAACAGGTTCCTTAAGCAACTCTGTCCCTTGCCGCCTTTAGATTCGCAAACTGCGGCGGGAGCTGGATGCCTCACAGGAAAAGGTTTCAGCTTTGACCACGCAGCTGACCGCAAACGTGAGTACAGATACTGGGTGCTAGCCACGGGCGGGGGGCAGCCCCTGCTCCCTTCTGACATGACGTCAAGGCCGCCTGCCCCTGTGGACAGTGGAAGCAGTCCCGTGGGAGCCTTTAGCCTCGTGAGTGTGAGCGCCCACTCTGGCGCGTCCTGGCTCTGCGCTCCGGGCAGCGTCTTTAACCCCTGAGCCTGCACTGGCTTCTCTGTGCAGTGGTGGACGGTAAGCACTGGCTCCTCTGTGCAGTGGTGGACGGTAAGCACTGGCTCCTCTGGGCAGTGGTGGACGGTAAGCACTGGCTCCTCTGTGCAGTGGTGGACGGTAAGCACTGGCTTCTCTGTGCAGTGGTGGACGGTAAGCCTCAGCTCTCCGGGTTGTCGTGTGGTCGGTACTGGAATATGTTAAGGGCTCAGAAATGTTTGTTTCCCTTTTCTTCCTCTTTCCAAAACTTTTCGTCTTCAGCGGGGTGGGGGTGGGGATGGGGGTGGGGGGAGAAAAAAGAAAGAAATCTAAGGCTTCAAAGAAATAGCTGACTGTTCTATAATTATAATATACACAATTACGTGTTCAGGAAGTGCTGCCAACCAGCATTGAATTCAACAACTGTTTAAGTGCCAACTATGCCCCGGGCACCATGGTTTCAACAGCAAAGCAAGCACGATCACGGTCATCCTTGTGTGCTTTCTCTGGTACCGCAGAGAGACAAAACTGTTTTGCTATGACATGATAACTCTTAAGACAGAGATAAAGGGAGAAGGTTGTGGGAATATGTAAGGAGGAGCACCTCACTCAGTCTTGTGTGTGTGTGTCGGGGGCTGGGGGAGATCAGGAAAGACTTCCCGGAGGAGGTGGCATCTGAGGGATGCTGTGTAGGGGAGGATGCATGGGAAGGCAGCATTCTAACCAGAGTGCAAAGTGTATTTGTGCAAAAGCCCAGGGTGAAGATCTTAGTGCATTTGGAAACTCTTAAGTAGCTCAGTGCGTAATTAGAATCTATGGCTTGGATATGGGGAAGAGGCAAGGGGAGGGGGGAGACGGAAGAGAGGAGGAGAGGCATCAAAGAAAAGCTAGGGGCATGTCCACACATCACAGAGGCTCTCAGCTCTTAGGTGGAGAGTTTGGGCTTCCTACTGAAGTTAGTGGAGCCCTACTGGTGTGTTTTAAGCGGAGCAGTGAGGCGGTTCGGTTTGCTCTTCACGGAGCTTCCTGACCGTGGTGTGGTGATAAGATTAGGGGGTCAGAGTAGAGGCAGAGACTTCTGGTCTGCAAAGTAGCCCCCCTGCAGAGCTGTGAGCTGGTGAGGGCTGATGTTCGGAGGGCAGAGCCTGAGGTTTTGGAAGGTGAGGAGGTGCCCCTGAGGCAAGGCATCCTGCCGGGAGCTCACAGACACTTGTGTGTGAGCCTCTCCAAAAGCCGCCTGCACGACCCCATAATATGCTGTTAAAATGAAGAGCAACTTCAAAAGGTTGTCTTCCCTGGACCAGGAAGCTGAGTCAATACTCGAATGAATCATTTACCTGGGGTTTTTGCCCAGGTCGTTCTGGCTGAAGCCTGGGTCAACTGAAGGAAATCATTTCTCTTTAAAGTCTGCACATGAAGTGCCCCGTGCAGTACTTGACTTAATTACAAGCTCAATAACTCGTAACTTCTCTCACTATTGTTCATTCTCCTGAGTTCTCTCACATTTCTGGGAGTCTTTGAATTTTTTCTCATCCTCCCATTATCAGGGTGATATCATTATCCTTCTTTATTCTCTTTGCTTCTGCCACCAGCAGTAATGCTATCAAAAGAACATCAGAAAGTGATGTGAGATCTGGATTTTGAAGCTTAGGCCTGACTTTTTAAAAAAAAAAAAAAAATCCCCAGAGGTATTTTTCTATGAATAGTCTTCATCTGGGTACCATTCGAATCGAAGACCAACCCCCGACCCAGTGAGCCAATCTGGATATAATCCAAATGTGAGGTTTGACTGCAACCCCCATCCCAAGTGATTTGGAGCTACTCCCCTAGTTAAGAATTACCACTGTCCTTTGGTACCCTTTTACTCAAAAAAATAGTCATTAGTTTACTTATCAAAAAAACGGGGGTTCATTGCTCCAGTGACCTGGTGCTGCCCCAAGGGCCTTACATTGGGCCATTTGGAACTCTACCTTCTGTTCCAGAAGAGTCTGAGTGAGATCCCTTATATTATCATTATTCCAAAAGTATGTTTTGCTCCTCACCAAAGCCACTGAATCCAGTATTGTTTGAAAGTAAATATTTAGTCTTACCACACACCACTGGCCTCGCTAACGTGTTTTATTGTCTGCCATCTTCCTCACAAGCCAAGCTGTGTTTGTTTTTCTAGGACAAACTACTCAAAGCCACCTTCTCTGGGTGTTTTTATACGATTCGTGTTTGTTTTCCTGGGAATGTGAGAATGGCGCTTGGTAAGAAGTCAGCTGTGTGGCTCTGAACCAGGCTCCGAACAGCCTCTCAGCCCGTGTTTTCAGTTGCTCGTGACCCAAAGTCAGTCCTTTCTCTCGACAGCAAAATGCGAACCTCTGGTTCTTCAGCGCAAATGTGGCTGCTTCTTGAGTTTGCAAAAACACTTTCTCAATAGCAGTCTTCTTGGGGTCAGGTTTTTGTTTTTAAGCAAATAGAAAGTATGAGTGCCCACAAATAGAATCCTGGGTGGCAATCAAAGAATTGAAATAAATGGAAATTCGGTCATTGAAAGTTGACCTTGGCGTTCCTTTGAAATGCAAGGTTAGCAGTAATTCTTTTCAACATCCTTGCCCTGGCCCTGTTCCCTTCATCCACTATGTAAACAGTCTTGAATTGATTGGCTTTGCTTCTACCATATTCTCTTAGGCAAACTAAATTAAAGCATATCTCTTGATTTCAAAATGCAACAGCATTTTCTCAGTTTTTAATAGGGAGAGAGCGTGCATTCAGAAAGAAACTGGGCAGTCCATTGAACATTTCTATTACAAGAGGTCCTGCTCCCTGCTAACTCCTACAGCTGTTGGAAAAAAAGACCCAATAGTTTATGCTAGAGATGTCTTATCCAGTATGTTCCGGTATGATGGAGTCTGGTGACAGGCCTCCTCACTTTTCCGATCTCTCCTCTTTAAGTTCAAATGTCTGCTGACCCTCCTCACAACCCAGGACAACGCCCCACCTGCCCCCTGGTTGTTCCCTTTGATTCTTCACTGAGTACATCAGTCCTCTTTTCTTCTAGAATGTTACATACCACATGATCAGATCTCACTTCTCCTTCCTCCCAAGACTCACGTTTCCTCTGCTGGCGCTTCTCTTTCTCCTGCATCTGCCCACCCCTCTCCTAAAACCCTTTCCTGATCTCTCCCCACCTGTTTTTTCTCATCCTGTCTTTTGTCCCTTTCTCAATCCCAAACGTCTCCCTTTCCTTTCCCCACAGTGTCCGTTCATTCCTATGTTTATAGACCTATATTCACCTGTATTGTTTCACTTAATTAATGCTCACAATAACCCCGGGAGGAAAGTAGATACTGCACCCATTTTAAGATGGAGAAACTGCAGTCACTAGGATTAGCTCTCCTGTCCACTCTTTATTCTTGATTTTAATCATATTATCAGGACCCGCAGTCAGCCACCCAGTGCATCACCTGCTGCTCTGTGGAGGAAGGAGGAGGCTTCGTGTTAGGACATGAGGTTGCATCTTGTCCTTGAAGAGGGGTGCAGAGAAAGGGGCAGACAGAAAAGCATCCCGTTTCTCAATTCTGAGATACATGTTTTTCCCCCACATTTTTAACATCTCTGCAAGTGGGATGCATATTTTAATTATAATTGGCAGCATTTTTCAAGATGTTTTAGTACTGTATGAAATAGTGGGGTGTCTGATGTCGTGTTCTGACAGAGGTGTCTAAGAGTACAGAGGGGCCTTGGGGGAAAGTCCTAACTCCCTGGAGGAACAGGGGAAGGTTTCTCCAAGGAGGTAGCAGCTGGGCCTTTCGGTGGCTTTTTATTAACCAGATTATAACAAGCAAAATATGCCAGCCACTTTGTTCATCCCTTCTACAAACATGCTCGACATGAGCCTCTCCTGTGAGCTTGGCACTTGGTGAACAAAGCACAGGGGAGCAGAGGAGACAGACGTGAGGCAGCAGTCACAAGAGTCCCTGTGTCTCTCACTGTGACACCGAAATGCACATAGACCAGCCGTCCACATGCTTTTGCGAGTGAACACGAGGGAACCAGCCCATCTGGGGGTGTCATGAAGATATGAGCTGAGATCTCTTGAGAGGGATGTATAAAAATCAGACAGGGAGTTAGTGGGGGAAGAGCATTCCAGGCAGAGGGGAAGGCAGGTATAAAGGACCTAAGGCGGGAAGAAGCACAGGATCTTTAAGGACGTAATAAGCTGGAGTGACTGGATCTCAAAGAGAGGTGGGGAGTGGGGCTCCAGGGGCTGAAGAAGTAGATGGGAGCTAACCCACGTGGCCCCAGGGAGGATTTCAGCCTTTAAGACCCAGCACCCATTGGGCCCTCTTGCCTTGCAAGGTAATCTAAGGCTGTGTCTTTCCTCCTCCAGGCTCACCTGGTGGCGGCCTTTGAACAGAGTCTTGGAAACATGACAATCAGGCTCCAGAGTTTGACCATGACAGCTGAGCAAAAGGTAAAGCACTCCTCCCTGCTTAGAATTAACAGCAAACCTCCAAATCAGACTCTCTCTTGCCCCAGAGAACGGTATAGATTTTAGCGTATTTGAACCTTTGGAGTCGAATCGTAAAGAGTTGCACCCTGTTGTGCGCAAATACGGCCCAGATGGGGGTGGGGTGGTGGAGTGGCAGCAACCGTCCACATCTCACAGCCCTATTTCTGCTGCCTTTTTTTTTTTTTATGAGTTTTTTTTTTTTTTGAGAGAGGGGGGGGGAGAGAAAGAGGAGGGGAGGGGTGGAGAGAAAAGCAGGCTCCCTGCTGAGCAGGGAGCCCCACACACGGCTCGATCCCAGGACCCTGAGATCATGACCTGAGCGAAGGCAGATGCCTAACTGACTGAGCCACCCAGGCACACCTATTTCTGCTGCTTTTATGTGCTTCTATGCCCGCTGAAAATTGATCCAGCCTAACGCACAGGACAGAGGTTTTGTGGAACTCCTTCGTTGCCTGCGCTGCCATGCTGAAACCGAGTTGCTCTTCATTGGAACTCTGTACAGGATGATTGTGTGATGACCAGTATTTCTTGCTGTTCCTCAGGATTCAGAACTGAATGAGTTAAGAAAAACCATCGAGCTGCTGAAGAAACAGAACGCAGCCGCCCAGGCTGCCATTAATGGGGTCATTAACACACCGGAGCTCACCTGCAAAGGTAAAAGAAAGAGGAGCAGTCTCCAGCCCCATCTGCCTGCCCTTAGGAACCCCCCCCCCCGGCAACATGGGGCACAGCCTCCCTGCCCCGGGGTGCGTGTCCCTGTCAGTCCGACGGGTCCTGGGAGGCAACGCTTTCAGTCCATAATTTAGGGCCCTAGGAAGAGAGCTCTTCCAGCTCAGCCTCTTCCCCGATGTATTTCCAGAACGGAAGGAGATCTGTTTCTATTGGCAAAGTATCAAAAGTGTTTCACTTAATTTCACCTGTGCCCTTATCAGGCTCTGATATTTACATGTGGATGCGGGCCAACCCGAAACGAGCATCTCATGTTCATCCAGGGAAGTTATTTCTGAGTAAACTGCTTCGTGCTTCTGTATCTTACTTGGGGGGCCAAATGGGGCTGTGAGGACGAGAGCCCCCCCCGTTGCAGTGTGATACACCTGCTGATGGTAGAAGTCGCAGTGGCAGCCGGCATTTACGGGACACTCACCGTGTTCTAAGCACTCTGCTCTGTGTTGTAAATCATTCGTGATGTCATTTCCCTTCCTTGACCACCTATGAGTGCGGCGCTGGTCCTCTCCTCATTGGACAGATGACAACACTGAGTTGCGGGGCCGAGAGTCCCATCCAGAGGTCGCAGAGTAGTAAGATACAGAAGTGGGGCTCCAACCCAGGTCTCTCTGACTCTGCAGCCAGTGTTCTTAAAGAGTAGGCTGTGGGTTTCGTTCTGTGCTTGCACGGGAAACTGGCCATACCCTTTATTCGGCATCACCGTTATTTCAGATATCAGGTCTCCTGAAACGCAATGACAGAGTTGAAATGGGAGGGATTAGCAAGAGGTGGCCAGCCCGAGTAAGCGAGGAGGGGCTCACCCACTTTAAGGCCCTGAGATGAGACGGGCTCGGCATTGTCAAGGGGCCAAGAGAAGGCTAGTGAGGCAGGAGCATATAGAACAGAGTGGGGCGGGGTGGTGCCCCGACAGCACATGACTGCCACCGTTCAAAGACATAACCGGTGCCTGCCTCAAGCTTAAGAGAGCTGGCAGGGGCCGGGGGGCGGGTTGAGAATTCTCTCTCGAAGCCTCCCCTGACCTCTTTTTGGTGGAGTGGCTAAAATTGGGCCCTGCTTTAATTGACTAAAGAGGGCATAGCATGTACCTGCTCGAGGATCTTAAAACCAGCCGCTGAGAGCAGAAGGTGATGTCAAATGGGAATTACCTAGCGATCCTCAGGGGTGTGTGGATTTAGCTGTAGGAGTCATTCCCTGGGGCAGAGGAGTGGGCTGAAGGCGGCAGCAGCTGATCTCCTGCCTTGGGTCCCCAGGAAGCGGTACCTCGCAGTCTGCAGACCTCCGCATCCGCAGACAGCACTCCTCTGATAGTGTCTCCAGCATTAACAGCGCTACCAGCCACTCCAGTGTGGGCAGCAACATAGAGAGTGATTCCAAGAAAAAGAAGAGAAAGAATTGGGTGAGTATACATCTAGAGACCTTTGTGGGTACTAACAGACCAATGTGTCTCCCCGCCCAGAGCATAGACCTTTGGGAGTGGATCCAAAGAACCTCTGGGTATGTTTCTACCAAATTCAGTGTTGTGCTCAGCCAAGCACCAGGACTTACGAAAGTACCACCACCTTGGAGTTTTTCTGTTCCATGAGACTTTATGTGACATACTCATCTTTCATATACGTGTCATTTCATCCTCCTCATAACGTTAGCCACAAAGTTCCAGGTACTAGAGCAAAATTACTCTTCAGTGGTTTCTTCTTACTTATTTATTTTTGGAGTGTGTACTGCTAGTTATCCCATCATTATCCATATTCCTTATCTGTTTCTTTACACAGTTACATATGATAGCATGAAACCAATTTTCTTTGAACAATTTTTGACCATGTCCTGTAAGTAAACGTTTCATAATGTAGATATTAGGCGTTAGTGAAAAGTTTTAAACTGGTGAGTTGTACTTCAAAATGGCAAGTTTAGTAGACCTGATCTCCAATGCATTATTTCTCCGTGTTTCCATAATCCCAGTGAGCCACTTGAATTTCTGTACAGTGGTGTCTTGAGCAGTATTTTCCCATTCTCCTGGGAATATTATACCCCCCCACCCAGTTTTTTTTAAGTAGGTTCTGTGCCCAATGTGGGACTCAAACTCACGACCCTGAGATCAAGAGTTGCATGCTGCACTGACCGAGCCAGCCAGGCGCCCTTGTACCCACCCATTTTTTAGTTGTGTCAAGGCTGTGGAGCTCTGATTGACATTTACTGCTCCCTGTCTTCAGTGCAGGGATATTCCAGGCTGATCTGGAGTGGGCTAGTGCTCACAGGGCCCCATCCACCAGTGCTGACAACATCGTGTTTCCATAGCGGCTTCAATGTCCTCATTCATTCCATACACTTCTCCCTCATTTTGTGTTATCTTGGATGGGTGGCGAGGTCTAGCAATAGAGCAGTTGAGCTTGAGTAATTTCAGTTTACTGACGACTTGCACTAGAAGACTATAAGGCCAAAGGCCAGTTCAGTGTGACCCTCTCATCATTTTGATGAAGTTTTTTTCTTTGTTACTAATGGCTTTTAGTCAACTCATTCGCTATGCCTTAAATAGGATTAACATATGTTGCTGTTTCTAATATACTCTTGGTAAAATATGGTCTGACTTGATTATCAAAGTGATGAGAGAGAATTATTTTCTATGGAAAACAGTGTTGATCCATTCTCCAATTCAAGAACTAAAACTTACTTGCATTAGGACAGGTCTTGGTTGTTGGTAGAATTGGGGAAGTTGGATAATGGGCATTTTTCAGGTGATCTCACAACTTAATTCTGTCTAATCTTGGTAATCTCCTCTTCCAGTTGGCCCTTCACCAGAGGCTTTAGGTTGATGGTTTGTGTGCCAGATCCTTCTGTTTCTGTACCTGGAAATTTGATGAAAAGTAGGAAATGGGATCTCGATCAGCCACACTGGGACATTGCCATTCCTTATGGATGTAACACCGATGGGTTAGGAAAAAAATCCCATTAACTAGTTCAGAATGGCCTGTTTCACAATTTCTTAATGGCTAAGAAAACCTCCAGGATGTTTTCAGAAGGAAAGAAAGATTTTAGTAAAACAGAAATTACTTTTTAAAAGACCTTTTTTCAAGACAAAACTTAATTTTTTTTTTGGTCTAGAAAAATACGTGCTTATCATGGCTTTCAGAGAAGACCCTGCACTTGAATTCTTTCTGTTCTCATTGGAGTTTTCAGATCCATCGCATGATTTGGGGAATTTGTGATATGCTAGTTCCTTTTTCCCAATATAGTTAAGGCATTTCTTACAAATGCCTACTTTTTTTGAGTAACAAGTGAGACGGCTAAGTCCCTGCTTATTCTGTCATCTTATGTGTATACAAGGACAGTAGGAACTCCTAAGTAGATCTCTCCAAAGGCTCTACAGCCATGTTGGGACTAATGCAGCAGTGAAGCTATTCTCGCTGAGAAAAGAAGACACACACAGGCCAAAAAAAATAAAGTTAAGGCCTTAAGAGACAAAAGGGTGAGAATCACAGGAAGGTCGGGGGCAGTCATTTCAGCGAAAGAGGCTGGAAGAACTCGGATTGTAGGGACTTCCAGAAGCACTATTCCTTTCCTTTCATAATGAAGGAAGATGCCTCTAATGCTCTGGAAGATTCGTGTTCCTACCGGCAACCTCCTCTGTGTGTGGTGTTTACTATTGGCCATGTTATGTCTGAAAAGTCCGAGGCTTTCCCTGTCACTGGCTTTCTCTGTTAAAAATTGTCTTTTTTCCTCCCCCTTCCCCATTTTTGCTTGCGTTTTCCCTGGCAGGTCAATGAGGTAAGCAAGACCAACGTTAATATCAGATACCAAGCTAACCCATCCATTGATATGACTAATCTCCTCTGCATCCGTCACCATGTCTGAGCATCCTGCTTTGTTGCTGTGTAACCTCATCCTCCCGCCATCCATCTGCTGAGCCAGGCTCTGTCTTGCTGTTGGCATCTAGCCTCAAAGCAGGAGTAGGCATGGAATGTCACCCATAGGTCCAGTCCTTTGAGCTGTCAGCACCAGATAACTCTTCTTCCCTTACTGCACTGATTCGAGAGAGCTGTTGGGAACCTTTGTCATTGGTGGTGGGGGGAGGGAAACATGGGAGAATTAATTGCTCTTTTGTCTGCATGTCTCGGTTTTGCCAAGGCCTGAGTGTGGCTTGCCGCCCCTGCCTGGCTGACAGTCTTGTGTGTTCAGTTACGCAGCTCCTTCAAGCAAGCCTTTGGGAAGAAGAAGTCCCCCAAGTCTGCATCCTCTCATTCGGACATCGAGGAGATGACCGATTCTTCATTGCCTTCCTCACCAAAGTTACCACACAACGGTTCCACGGGTTCCACACCACTGTTGAGGGGCTCTCACTCCAACTCCCTGTAAGTCTGTCTGTCGGGGACGCACGTGGGGCAGACGATGCCTTTGGTCCCCAGGAACCCTCCCAAATAGGAATGGATAGGTGTCCTGTTAACCATTCATTTTCTCCTTGGAGTTTTGTACATCATGCTTTCATAGGCCTGGGCATGTTCTCCCAATGTTTTAGGACTGGAGAGGTCGAAAGAGAAAGGAATCTTACATTGTTCTGATGGTGTCACTGGGAGGCCATGGGCAAGTGCTTAACCCCTCTGTTTCCATTTTTTTATTTGTCAAACTCAGATAATGGTTGTTGGCTACTTATCCTATCCTAAGGGTCAGATAAGATAAATGGATGTGAAAGAGCTACAACCGTCTTGCTGAGAGGGGGAAGATAGTGTTGTGAATGTTAACAGTTTTTGCTGAAATTTTAGTTCATTTTTGTGATAAGACTTAAAGAGATTTCACCGTTCTTCTCTCAAAATTTGGTGTTGATTCTTTCTCTGAGGTCAGCACTCAGCGATTGGACGTTTAGAAAATGGAGGAGACTCAATGATAATTCTCTTTACCAAAGGGTTCTCTATTTGGTAAAATGATTTGTCACCAGGGACTCCCCAGTAAATTTTAAATGAGTCAATTTGTAAAGAGCTCTTCGGGAACGCAGCTGCTTCTGTTAAGTGAGACAGGTGTTTGCTCACGTGACATTGGCTTAGGTGCTATTCCCCTTGGCAACTAGGTATGCAGATGGAAAGAGTCCTCTTCTCTTGCCCAGCCAACCTCCCATGATTTCCAGTGAGCACCCACTGATCATTGCTCCATCAGGGGTGTAGGGAGACAATCCTGTGCCCCATCTAAAAACAGAAAGCCCAGACTCTGGAGGCAGGAGCGCATCAGGAATGGCTTGAGATGGACAGGTGGGGACCCAGGTGTCAGCTCAGAGGGTGGCACAGCCAGCTCCCTGCAGCGGTGAGAAAGATTGCCCCTGCCCCATAGGACCAAATTTCCTGAGAGGCCATGGTACACCAGGCCAAGAGGAAAAGAAGACCTGCAGCTCAAGTGCTTCGCAGGGACATTTGGTGAGATGAGACAGTGGCCAGAAGAGAGCCACTGTGGCTGGGGTTGGACAAGAAAGTGGGTGTCTGCAGACACCTCAGTTTCGTCATGGGTGAAAATGAGATTAATTACATCTCCTTCCCTGGATTCTTGGGAGGGCCCAGGCAGATACTGTGCATGAAGGACCTCCTTCCTCTACTTCTCCTTCAGTCTCAGGAGGTCAGGTGTAGGGAGCTGTCCCTAAGTCCACTTAAGCAGCAGGCCACCCTGCTGAAGACAGCAGCTGCACACGTCTCCCAAGGCCGGCTTACGAGATGGGTGCGGGCAGTGTGGACGAGGGGCTTGGCTGCGTCTTTGCAGCGCACCAACTGCCCAGACACCACAGAAGACAGGAAGTGGGAGACCGGAAACAGCAGAGAGCCTCCACTTCTCAGCAACCCCACCCACCCATGAAGCATGGCTCTGTTGGGGGTCTCCGTGTCACTTAATTAGATTAGCAGCTCCTCTCCTCTTGAGGAGCACCCTGGTAAGAGGGTGGCCGCGGGGACGTGTACTTCATTATGGGGTGAGGTGCAAACCAGGGTGGGTGGGGGGACGCGCGGAGGATGGGACCGCAGTGCATCCCTGCAGTGGCCACCCCAAGTCTGGGCTCCTGTGTAAGGAATTACATACACACCCGAGAGTGTGAGTCCCGTTTGACCTGCAGGGAGCCTAAGAGGTAAATAAGGGAAAGGTTGCCTGTGACTTATGCAATCCATCATCCCAGAGCATCTCAGTTTCTCTGACCGGGAGAAAAAGGAACTCCTCCCTTATTTATTTGTGGATTTAAACGTTAGATGTAACAACCCATGTGAGTAGGGCTCTGCTCTAGATGTGCTTAACCAGAGTCCTACCCCTGGGGATTAGGGACCAGTGGGGACAACGCACGGTAGCTCATTTCACTTCTGAGCTTCTGTTCCCGCTCCACGCCACGCACTGGGTACAACAGTGTATGTACCAGACGGATGAAGTTCCAATTCTGGTAGACCCTGTATCCCTGGGCAAAAGGCAGACATGAAACAGATCTGAATAAACTAGAAAACAATCAGCTAAGGGTTCATGCTGGGAATTAAAATAGTATGTTGGGATACAGAGTACTTGGCAGCAACTGTGGACAGGGTGGTCAGGAAAGGAGGTGACATTCCAGCTGAGATCTGCATGATAAGAGGGACCACTGGTTAGTTCTGGTCCATAACACTAGCTGCTGTAACATACACAGTCCCAGAGCTCAGTGGCTTGACACAGGACTGTTTATCTCTGGTTCACTCTGAACCCAGCACAGATCTTCCTCTCAGTGAGCAGGCGGCCTGCCTTGGAATGCTCTTCCCATCTTGTGTGCCAGCCGTCCCACAAGACTTCAGTTCTCTGCTGAGTCCTCTGTGTCCAGCCAGCAGGTGAGGTTGGCGGGGGGAGAGAGTGTGCAGGAGAGTTTTATGGGCCAGGCCCGGGGAGACACATGTCCCCTCTTCCCACAGTCCACTGTGCAGGGCCCTCCCACCCACAAGGAAAGAAGTGAAATCTCTGCACCCAGGAGGGAAAGGAAATAGGCTCCCTGCAGCCTTCCTGACCCCCAGATCTCAAGGAGCCTAAGGTGGAGACAGGCTGCGTGTGTCTGGGAAGAAGGGATGGCCCCCAGTGTGTGGCAAGTGTGGCTGCTGCATGATGGGAAGTAGAAAAGTGGTAGGAAAGGAGGCCATGGAGGCAGGCAGGACCAGAACTTGGGAGGCTTTGAAGTCAAAATAAAGTATCTGCTTCTGTGTGTGATGGGTTATCAACCATTGGAGAGAGGTTTTGTTTTGTTTTGTTTTTAAGATTTATTTATTTTAGAGAGAGAGAGAGAGAGAGAGAGAGCAGGGGGTGGGGGTAGAGGGGCAGAGGGAGAGGGAGAGAGAATCCCAGGCAGACTCCCCTCCAAGCACGGAGACCGATGCCGGGCTCGATCTCATGACCCTGAGAGATCGTGATCTGAGCCAACATCAAGAGGTGGATACTTAACAGACTGAGCTACTCAGGCACCCCATGGAGAGGTGTTTTTTTTTCTTCTAAGTTTATTTAAGTAATCTTTGCACCCAGTGTGGGGCTCAAACTCATGACCCCCCAAGATCAAGAGCCGCATGCTCCACTGACTGAGCCAGCCAGGTGCCCCGTGCATTGGAGAGTTTTAAGCAGGAGTGGAAGATCATCTGAATTCATGTTTCACAGAGATCAGTCTCCTTTCTGCAGATAAGGAATTAGGGGGAGCAAGAGTGGAAGTATGGCAATCACATAAAAGGCTAGTAGCGCTCTCCCCCTCGTCCACCCCACTCTGGCCTCTTTCCTGTCCTTGGAACACTCCAGTCACACCCCGCCCGGGCCTTTGCCTTTTCTGTGCCCTCTGCCTGGTACACTCTTCCCCTAGATAGTCTCTTTCTTCAGGTCCCTGCTCAATGTTTCCTTCTCACTGATGCCTTGCCTGTGCACCTTGCATAAAATAACACCCCCACCACAGCCAGCATTCCCCGTCACCCCCTTTACCCGTGTTCTGTTTTTCACCACGGCACATGTCACCACCTGACGTGTAGAGTTCCTCAAGTTACTAGTTCTTTGTTCTTTGTCCCTACCACCACCACCACCCCAAAAAATGCAGTATAAGCTACATGGAGGTAGCTGCTGTTGGATTTGCAGACATTCAAATATTAGGTGAAACAAATGGTAACTCAGAGTAGTAGTGAGTCCTGGATGGATTTAAGATGTGTTCTAGAAGAAAGTTGACAGCACGTGTGTGGGAAAGAGAAGAACGATCCTTGAGTATTCCTAGATTTGTAACTTGTGTACCTGGGTATGTTTCTGGAAAGGGTAGGAGACATGGGCAGGGCAGGGCGGGCATCAGGAGCTCTGGCTTGACTGTTAAATCCAAGCTGCTCAGGAGACATCCATGTGGAGGTGCCAGCCAGCCTGGGACTCCTGGAGGTATAGATCTGGGAGACATGGGCTCATGGGTGGTCCTGAAAGCTGGGAACCTGGCGGATTCTCCACAGGGCTGGATAGAGATGGAGAGGAGCCAGGGGTGAGCTCTGGGTGCTCTCAAGAGCAAGGAAAACAGCCAGCGGGATGGGCAGAGGTGGGAGGAAACTGGGAGCAGAGAAAAGAAACTGCTGGGAGGGGGGCGGTAGCTGGGCCAAATGCTGCCGGGCAGCCGGAGAGGGTGAGGGAGAGTGGATGGTGCACTTGGCTGTGCCGCATCCCAGTGGCCATGGCGAGAATGCTGCCTCCAAACCCGCTCTCCCCGTGGGGATTGGGCGGGGCAGACTCTGGGCTCTGCTGCCCTTCTCTGGCATTCCACAGCATCCAGGCACACTGGAGATGTTTGTTTTTGGTCTGGTTTTCCACAGTGTGGGCAGAGAGCAAATGCTTCTTTCCAACCATGAAGGGTTTGTAAGAATGTACAAATCTAGATGTGAGAGGAAGTTCAAAGAAGAAACCCAAGGCAGAGGAGTCAGGGGCCCAGAAAAGTTCCTCCCCTGTGGGCGAAAGGAATGGTGGTGTGGGAAGGCAGTTGTTTCCCACACTTGAGATGTTTAAAATTAGGTATGCCACCAGCCCTGCATCTGGCCAAGACAGCGGAAATATGGAAGTAACATGTTAGGGACTGAGTCGGAAAAAATCTACGTCAGGTTGCTTCAGTAAGTCGTCCATGAGGTGGATGAGCGTGTATTGAGTGCCTGCTGGATATAGTTCAGGAGCATAGACTCTAGACTTAAGGAGACCCACCAGATTCTAGCCCACTTCTGTTATCCTGATTTTTTTTTAATGGGCATGTTAATCTCTCTAGGACTCAGCCTCCCCCTTTTTAAAAGGGGATAATTGTTTTTTGGGGTTTTTTTAATTAATTTTATTTTATTATGTTAGTCACCATACATTACATCATTAGTTTTTGATGCAGTGTTCCATGATTCATTGTTTGCGTATAACACCCAGTGCTCCACGCAGACTGTGCCCTATTTAATACCCATCACCAGGCTAACCCATCCCCCCACCCCCCTCCCCTCTAGAACCCTCAGTGTGTTTCTCAGAGTCCATCGTCTCTCATGGTTCTTCTCCCCCCTCCGATTCCTCCCCTTCATTTTTCCCTTCCTACTATCTTCTTCTTTTTCTTTTTTTTTTTTTTTTAACATATAATGTATTATTTGTTTCAGAGGTACAGGTCTGTGATTCATCAGTCTCACACAGTTCACAGCGCTCACCGTAGCACATACCCTCCCCAATGTCCATCACCCAGCTACCCCATCCCTCCCACCCCCCACCACTCCAGCAACCCTCAGTTTGTTTCCTGAGATTAAGAGTCTCTCATGGTTTGTCTCCCTCTCTGGTTTCATCTTGTTTCATTTCTTCCTCCCTTCCCCTATGATCCTCTGTTAAAAGGGGATAATTGTAATACATCTCCAGGATGGAGTAAATTAAATAATATACATCAGATACCTGGCACAGTTGTTCATGTATTCAGTAAGCATTTGCTGAGCACCTATTACGTATTGGTCAGTGTGATTAGACACCGGAAGTGATGCAGAGAACCCTGGTCCTGGAACAGCCAGTAGCCATGCAGGGGGTAAACCTGTTGAGTGCAACCAAATTATCAGACGTAACAGAAGGCTAGTGTAGAAGGAACCAAGGGAAAAGGTGCTGTCTGGGGTACTAGGGTTAGAGACTAAAACTTAGCTGGGACTGTTGCAGAAGAACTTAATTTCGGAGCACCTGGCTGGCTCAGTCGGTGGATTCTGCCAGACTCTTGATCTCAGGGTTATGAGTTAGAGCCCATATTGGGTGGAGAGATTGCAGAAAATTAAATCTTAAAGAATTTAATTTTCAACGGCATTCTCTGGGTTGAGTAGGACATTTCTCCCATGTCATCTTGCAGTTGTGTGTTTCTGAGAACCGGGCTATTTTGGGGGAGCGTGGTACTCTTAGTGCATTTACTCTCAACACAAGCTTTATCTTAGTTTGCTTCTCTTAGTAAATGTATTGAGTGTAAAGTCACTGGTCAGGTTTTGCGAAGTAGCCCATGTAATATATCCCCACAAAGCAGGTGCTGAAGAAGTCTTGTCTCTCTTGCTGTGAAAGCTTTCTAGGGGAAAGGTACAGACCATGTGAAGGAGACTGGGGCAAGTTGCCTGCCCCAGAGGGCCAGACACACCAGACTGATGGTGTGAATCGAAGCCAACAATTCCCTGCAATGAGCTGGAGCCTCCGAGGTCCATGCAGGGCGCGGTTTAGCAAAGACTGGAGTGTCACAATGGAATCCGGTTCAGACTTTACACGCCATTTAAACCGGGAAACCATACTCCTCTCTGAAGAAGAAACCAATGTTTGCGAGCTCCCTCTGCAAACCTTGGCAAACCAGAAAAGGCATGACAATATAGTTAAACCTTACAAACCATAGGCTAGTCAAAGCACAGGGGTGGGGGGGGGGCAGGGAAGAGGAGGATCTGCAGTCTAAAGACAGTTTCGGGAGTTTGTTAGAGGTTTTAGAAGATTTTGAAGCCAAGAAACTTCCTTGGCTGCTAACCACTTTTAAAAAAATCAGAGGTAGTTTTCCTCTCTTTGCATCTCTCAAATGAAAACCATTCAGATGCAGATCGAGAAAATAACAACAGAAAGATTTGGCCATTCAGGTGTTAAACCTTTCTTCTAGTCCTTTCTGCCCCCAAAATACAATTACGTTTCTTTTAACAATTATAAATGGTTTCCCTCCAGCAACGAACATTTCCATACCCTCAACCAGTTTTACAGGTCAGGCTTTTTGTGGCCTCAAATCCAGGACTTGGTCTTAGAGAGTGGGCTGCACGATTATTTCTGCAGAGACCACATGTTCACCATGTCTTTCGGAGGTAATCAACCTCAGCTTTGTAACTTTATGAACGTGGGTTGTTGTTTTTTTTTTTTTTTTTTTTTCTTTTTTTTTTTTTTTAAGTCCAAAAAATGTGAAAGCTGCTTTTTTTGGATAGCCCCAAATCCCGTTTCAAAGGATCTTTGAAATCAACAGACTTTTTTTTTTTTTTTTGAGAGCCCTCCTTTCTAACATGGCAATTCATCATGACTTTCCTGATCTTCCATTTAATGCTGCCTTGTCAGGTATCTGAACAGCAAACCTAACTACTCACATAAGGAACCCAGCCTAGATGGACCACCACTTAAGACAGAGGGACTCCATGGGGCCCCAGGGTCCCCCGATCTGGCGTGCAGCTGGAAAGACATCAAGCCCTACACAGTTGCTCAGTTTTCACATAAAACTGGGACTTTTGTGTCATATCCTCCTGTCTGCTTTCTGATGATCTGAGATGCTTCTCTTCCTTGCCATGAGCTTATTTAAGCAGTGTGGGTAGGTGGGGCAAAGGAAAGAATGTTGCTCTCTTAAGACACTTTTAAAAGATTGAGTTTTAGAATGTGACCCAAAATAGACTAACTCCTTCCACCAGAATCTTTCGGTTACTTTCACTTTGGGGCAAATAAAAATCACCCCTCAGCTATTTGACCTTAGAGTGTCTAATCTTTAAAACAGACAGTTGACCCTCCTTCTCTGAGTGGTTTTAGATCTCAAGGGACATGTGGTGTCATTACAGGGGCCCAACTGTGTACACATTGGGATGGGGGAATTGGTTTCAAACCCCAAAGGTTAGTACTCCCTTTTGCAGACTCCTGTTTATCCCAAATTATTGGAATTCTGCTGAAGGCACACCAAAGCCATTCTGATCGCCTGAGCTCTGCAAAGAAAGAGCGTGGAGAAGCGATACAGTCTGTGAATTTCAGGAGCTTTGGTATTACCGCCTCCGGGAAGCCCCGGCCGTCTGGTTAGACAGGGTGACTGCTGAACAAACCTGCTGGTGGACATGGGCCGGTGGTCAGTGGAGGACTGAAGGGCGATGATCTCAGAGCTGCTCTCATCAGTTAACACCTCTTCTTCCCTAGCATTTCAGAGTGCATTGATAGTGAAGCCGAGACGGTCATGCAGCTCCGAAATGAACTGCGAGACAAGGAGATGAAGCTGACAGACATCCGCCTAGAAGCCCTCAGCTCTGCACACCAGCTCGACCAGCTCCGGGAGGCCATGAACAGGATGCAGGTGAGCCCTGGAGCATGGGCCGAGCCCCACACTGTCTGGGAAGGAGCACCGCTGTCCGCCATGCCCCCCCCCGGGGCCACAGAAGATGGCAGCCCTCTGCTTTGCGAGCCTCTTTCTCTCCTCCTCTCTCCTAGTCTCTTTCTTTTCCAAAGAGCAAGGCTCCTTCTCATGCCCTCCCAGATATTGCTCAGAGACGAATCTTTTCAAAGCCCAGGCAGAACCATGCCTCCCCGCTTGGTGTGACTTCCAGTGGCTACGCGTGCCACAGTCCATCCCCCCCCCCCGCCCCCCGCAAGGCTTCTGCGGGGTCCTTTGTACTCAGAATCTGCCACCCCACCCACTTGCAGTTCCACTTCCCAGACTCACCAGCCAGAGGGAGCCCCTGACGGCTCCCTTTGCCGGTGTCAGGAGTTTCTGTGTCATAGCCCTCGTGTTCCCTCTGCCGGGAGAGCCTCCTGCACAGCCAAACTGGATCCTTCCCTCAAGGATTAGCCTCCCCCTCTACAAAGCTTCTCCAGGTCCTGCATCTGCAAGAGTTAGTGCCCTCATCTGAATTCCTCTAGAGGTATTCTCACCTTCCACCCTGGACTAGAAGACATTTGGGTCTTCTGGCTGTTCTTTTTTTGGCACCCCTTTCTCTGGATGCAGCCCCGGTGCTGTGCACATGGTAGGTTTTTTCCTACAGAAGTGCAGAGATGAAAGAGCCCTGTGGGCTCTGCGAAATGGGGCCTCACTGGAGAACCAACATTTCCCAAAGGAGGTTCCACAGAGTGCTTGTTCCATGAGAGGCTCTGAAAGGAGAGCTCCAGGCTCAGCTGTGTGTAGGACTGCTGCACACTCTGCGCCCCGTCTCAGGTCCACCATGCAGAGCAGCTCCTAAAGGCTCTAAGCCCTACGGGAAAGAAACCTGTCAAACCCAGAGTCTGTCGAACCTCTCGGATGGTAAGACTCTTTCTCAGTTGAGAATCAGGCAGCAGGCTCTGGGAAGCATTTCTGAGGTCTTCAAAGGCCAGCTCTCCACAAGGATGGCCCTTGCCCAGCCAGACAGGGTCTTGTGTGTGCGTAAGAACAGCCAGCACGGCTGGACCTCGCCGATGGTGTGGCTGGCCGGGCCTCAGCTCGGATCCCCCACCTGATCCCTGCACAGGACTTTCCCGTCCCTCCCCCAGAAGACGCTTGTTCGTGTTCCATCCACCTGGTAAGCGAGCCTCTCCCTTACTCTTTGCAGAGTGAAATAGAGAAGCTGAAAGCTGAGAATGACCGGCTGAAGTCCGAGTCTCAAGGCAGTGGCTGCAGCCGGGCGCCCTCCCAGGTGTCCCTCTCGGCCTCCCCTAGGCAGTCCATGGGCCTCTCCCAGCACAGCCTGAACCTCACGGAGTCAACCAGCCTGGGTGAGTGGCATCCCGGGGCTACAGGCAGGCCAGGGCCTGCAGCCGGCACTCCACTCTCCTCGCAGGAGTCCCAAGAGAAGCAGATGAAAAGATCAAATGGCGAGGCAACAGGCGTGCGTGCACTTGGGGTGTGTGTGTGTGTCTGGGTGTGCGTCTGCTACCGACATGAGCTCAGCCGTTAGAGTGCTGTCATGCTTTGCTCCAGTGCCCCCAGTTCTCCAGGCCATGAGCTTGGATCCTCTTGTCCACCATGCTGAGTTCTGTTTGATCCATTTTAAGAGGCTGACCTACAAGCCGAATGCTGCATAGAAACCCCATAGTAGCAGGTCCCCGTTGGGGCAGTGGCTTGGTCTGTGGTCTTCCTGCCTTCAGGATGGATTCCCGGCCGGCACCATCATGAGCGAACATAACCTAGGTTTTCTTTGTAAGCACATTGAGGCTGACGCTTTGATTTCTTACCCGTGATGCTGCGTTGCTCTCGTTTTGGTTGAGCCTCCGCCTCGCACTTCCATTTGGCAAGGTGCATCGTCAGCCTGCTGGTTCTTTGGTTGGTCCACCGTTGGTTTCTGTGGTTGCATTCTCCATCTGCCCTCTCCCCTTCCCCCACCCCACTTCCTTGCACCCCGACACCTGGTTTGTCCCGCTGCCGTGCCAACAAGCAGCGGGGGTGTCGGGAAGCCGGCTTTGCTGTCCCCATGTGCCTAAGGCTGTTGATGTTTTCCATTCGCAGACATGTTGCTGGATGACACTGGTGAATGCTCGGCTCGGAAGGAAGGAGGCAGGCATGTTAAGATAGTTGTCAGCTTTCAGGAGGAAATGAAGTGGAAGGAGGTTAGTTGGATCCCTTTCCCTGCTCTGCTTGTCCCTACCTAGCGTAGAGATGGCATCATCAGACCGTATCACCTCAGCACTGAAGGTGATTCGGAGGTACTACTAACACTTTCCTTAACTAACCACGATCCCCAGCAGCATTTTGACACAATTAAAGTAAGCAAACGGCCCTTCCCTCCTCCCTCTCGCGTTTGGAAAGTCTAATAAAGAGTACTAAAGATACTCCCGTGTTGCCCTTGCATGGAACTAACTAAACACTAACATCAGTCGGAAACGGCTTTTCTGAATTTAATGTGTTCCGAAAGCCCTTCAGGGGCAGCTAAGCACATTTAGCGCAGAAGGCACAGAAGCAAGCTGACCCAATGCAGCTGACCAAGAGCACCAGTCTTGTCCAGTGTTCAGAGACCGCAGACAAGGTGTGACACCGACGGGGCCGAGCCACACAGGTGGCTGACGTGAAGCCGGTGGGGCATCCCGACTCCCCAAGACTGAGGAATCTTGAGTTTTCTGAGTAGTTCCTCTTCTCTTCCAGAGCCTGAGGAGGCCACACCCACACTAGGAACTATTTTGGGGGTAGGGGGTGGGGGTTGACAGAGTTGATTTTTAGCCATTGATTGAATCACATGAAGCTGTAATGACCATCTCTCAAATAAGCGGAGAAAGATTTCACGAGGGGTTATTTCAAGTCCTTCTTCAGCTCTTTGTTTGTTGTTTCTCAGCATCCTTGCCGACACGCTGTTTGTCGCCTAGGAGTGCCGGAGAACCCCGCAGTGCCCACCACAGCAGAGCTGTCTGCAGCCAGACTCTCTTTGCCAGAGGATTCCACTGTGTGGCTGGCTCTCTAGTCTTGTTGAAGGTGGGGAGGCCCAGATTTTGGAGCTGCTAGTGATTGTCTCCTCATCTAACCTAAAAATATGTATCTTTTACATATAAAAATAAATATAGTGATTGTCTCCTCATCTAACCTAAAAATATGTATCTTTTACATATAAAAATAAATATAAAGAAGTCTATTTTCAGAGCTTAAGTAGTGGCATGGTAGGACTATCAGGGGGAAAATTCATTCTTAGAACGTTCTTATAAAAAATTCAGGTGATGCCTGGGGATGTGCATTAATCCACTGATCCTCAACAGGAGCAGATAGATTCTACATTTTACAGAAGTTTGAGTCCCTTTTAAAAACTGTGTTGTTCTGGATCACTATGGCATCCAGATGAAGTTGGTCAACCAGACGTTGTTACCTACGTTTTACAACTGAAACCTAGTGCCCAAGCATCATTTACTTGAGGTTACAAGGTAACTGGTAAGGCCAGATCTTCTCACCATAAGACTGGTGCTCTTTTCTCCGCTGATTTTGCTTAACTGCCACATACACCCCTACTCCCCGCTGCCACTCTCCTAATTCTGTATTCTTCTGAGCATGTCAGAGCTAAGATTTTTAAAATGCGACAAAATGGAATATTCTATTAATTTTTCTTTAATCATTGTGATTAGTTAACCCCCCCTGCACAGAGAGCCCTGTGGGTGAAATTCAAAAGCAGTAGAAAAAGTATTTTTTTGTGAACTTCCCAGAGTTTTGCTTGTTTTCTGATTTGAGTATGTTTTAACTTTTAATTAGCAGAAAAGCAATAAACATTATTTAAAAAAGAAGAAAATAATTGAGCGTATTCTATTCTGAAGGAGTTTAAGATCTAGCAAGGAGATAAACTTGATATACAAATAAGACATAAATACCTAAAAGTAAACAAGTACAGAATATGATAATATATCAGTTATGTACAGAACCGGTGAAGCAATATGAGCTCTGAGCCTGGTGGGTTAATCATTGAAGGCTTCCTGGAAGAGGTGAGTTTGTAAACAAGGTTTGGAAAGGGAGAGATGGCAGACAGGAGAGGGGAGAGCATTCCAGGCAAGGGATGTGATCTATGTACTATACAGGGCACACCTTTTGTAGAAGGTTCTAGATTCCAGAGAGGAGATCCTCTCTCCCTGACCCATGGACTACTGTTTTTGCAAGAGAGCAGGGAAAGTTTTTAAGACTATTGTATCCCATCTACATTGTATCTGGTGTTACAACAAATAGGACTTTTATTCCCCCTCTCAAACCATTGGTGGAGTCCTAAGGCAATCTGAGTCCTTGCTAAACTGTGTCAGAAAAGATCCGCCTGTTTTTCACCTGCGTACATTTCCTTACCCTTAGGATTCCAGACCACACCTCTTTCTTATTGGCTGCATTGGAGTTAGTGGCAAGACGAAGTGGGATGTGCTCGATGGGGTGGTTAGACGACTGTTCAAAGTAAGTGTCTTAAGGGGACGGCTACGGTCGTCTGCCTGAAGTGGGGGCCTGGGCTCAGGGAGGGAAGGGGCGGTTTGTGTACTGAACGTGGCCACCGCTTGGGTCTGCCCCCACCCTTGTGTTGCTGGGACTTGTCTCTGGGCACTCTGGTAACAGGGATGGTGAGAACAGACTGGTGATTGGCCAGCCTGTTCCTGGCTACCCTTGGCAGTGGTCGGCCAGCCAGTGAGAGTCATTTCCCTGGCCTCAAGCAGTTTTTTGAGCCTCACATGGTGAACTGCTAATATCCAAATTCTCTCTTCACCTTAGAATTGTGTCCTATTGAATATTACTTTGAATTGACTGCCCTGTGGCCAGGGCTAAGACCTCAAATTTCCATTCTTCATTTCTGGGGGATTTGATCTGACTTGCCCAGCATCCTGGCCAACACTTCAGAGTCTAGGATTTGTGTTTCACGTAACATTAACATCTGATCGATGTCCAGAGTCAAAGATGTTGGCATAGTTATTTTCGTATTCTAGTCACATCACTGGAGTGAGTGCGGATGTTTTTCATGGAAGAAATAACTCATGAATACTGAGGAGAGCCTGCAAGCACAAGGTGGTTTGGAAGAAGCTTTTTGGACCTTTTTTTTCCTACTGTCCTGAAGGGTATCAGCAATCATAAGCGTTCATTAATCATGTCCCCTGAGCATTATTGGTAGCCTGCATTTTTGGTGCCAGAGACCATGCTAACATTACCCCAGTTTACTTCCAGGCCTGTGAGGAAGGTCCTATTATTTTCCCACCTAAAGTGGAGGAAAGCAAGGGTCAGCTCACTTGCCCAAGATCATGGAGCTAGAACACAACCACATTGGTCTAGTTGAGTTGGTCTGACTTTAAAACTTGACTTACCCAGTCCACTCTAGTCTCTTTCTAGCATCTAGATTCAGGTGGCTTCACACGCAGGAAGCCCTGTGTTCCGTTCTCTGGCCAAAGAGCCTTCCCCGTCTTGGCAGGCTGTGGAAATGTGACCGGCCAAGGGATGTGAATGGCTGAGGGCAGACCAGTCCTGCTTCCTAGAGCCAAAACCTGAACTCTGCTGATGGGAAGTTTAATCTTAGATTAAAAAGACAACAGTTTGGGCTGAAAAGAGCCCGTGGGGCGTCACGTGTGAGGAAGTGAGACCATTAAAGGCAGAGAGGCCTGTTCCTGATATTCCACATAGGTCTTCGTCCAGCTATGTCCTCGCCCACGGACCTTCGGTCCAGGTTCACTGACCTAAAGCCTTTTGGTCACTCACCTCAGAGGGCATACTTTCCAAATTAAACACAGTTTTTCCTGTTTAAAGACCCAAAGCTGCTTTTTTTCATACCGCCCTGGGATTTGCTCCTTTTATCCTAAGTGTGGAGTTTGCTATGAGCCAAGAGAAGGGGCTGGTGGGGAGATTCCTTGCCCGAATTACTTTCTCATGAGTTTTCCAGCACGATTCACGGGCCCTGGTGTCTTCAGGACTTCAGCTAAATTTAAGAAAAGCAATCTTAACTTTTCCTTGCCTGGTTCATCCAGACTAAACGTTCACGATTGTGTTAGGGCTCCCTCCACATCACTAACCAAATAAATCTGTACTTGAAGAGGCCTGTGATACTCGGTCATCATCCCCAGAGAAAGCTCTTCCCCCTCCTCTCTCCACAGCTCGGTTTCAACCCAGGCATCAGCTGAGAGAGAAGATGATCATAAATCACCCAAGGAAAACATGAGTCATGGGCAGATTTCTAGCCACATCTTTGACGGGGTCTTGATTTTATTCTTCCCAGGAATACATCATCCACGTCGACCCCGTGAGTCAGCTGGGGCTGAATTCAGATAGCGTTCTGGGCTACAGCATTGGGGAAATCAAGCGCAGCAACACCTCCGAGACCCCCGAGCTTCTTCCCTGTGGCTATCTGGTTGGCGAGAACACGACCATCTCTGTGACCGTCAAAGGTAATTTGGCCGACGGCAGAGGTCGGAGTTTTCAGGACTTGCGGTTTTTGTTTTGTGACTTGGCGTCGGAAACCATGGCCCCAGTTTTGTTTTCACGTGTGTGGGGGTAGGTTTCTCTACCCCTGCAACCACAGTCATTCTTACCTAAGCGAGTTCAATGGCCTTTAGCTTTTTCCACACCCCCGGAAGCAATTTTAGTTTATTGCTGAAATTATATAACAAAAGGTCCCATTAAGCCTTATGACTCTGAGATGTTGGAATCTTAATAGCCCTGCTGAAACGGGGCTCTGCCGATACCCATGGGTTACTCTTGCCAGCTGGCCTTGGACGTGGTCCCGTTCTACAGGTGGGAGCTGCGATTTGCTCGAGGGCCACTCGTGCCCACGCACGGCGCTGCTGGCCCTTCCAGTTGCCGCATCCCCTAGGGATGCTAGGCCCCAGGCCAAAGTGCGTTCCAAGGAACACTAGGCCCACACAGTATTCTTGTGAGGGGAGAATCCTGGCCAAATAAGTCTAGAAAACTGCATCATTAGACCCATTTGTGTTCAGGGGACAGGAAGACAGGAGTGTACGGGTGCGCTAACTCCATCCTCGGGTGCGCTGACTCCTGCCTGTAAGAAGGCTATTGAATCCAGTCTGACACAAATGTATTTGACTGCAAAAGCCCCCTTTCCCCTCTATTTTATGAACCTCCCACCGCCAAAGAATAGATTGATAAACACTGTTCGAAGCTCACCCTTCAGGTTGTCCCATCTTACTTCCCTGTAACTCACAGCTTTTGACTATAGTTTTAACAGGGCACACTTTTGGGGTTGTTTGATGCAAGCTTTGTTTCCTGGTTGGGAGGTTTTCCAGAAGCACCCCACCATTACGTAGGAGCAGGAATTCACGCCTTGCTCTGCCACTGACGAGCCTGACATTACCGCTCGAGTCTCACACACAGCCTTACCTTACCAGCAAGCGCAACTGCACACACGTGGCCTTGGGTGCAAGTGACCGGAACCTACCCCAAATTAGCTTTAGTGTGAATGCTAAACACGTGCCCTGCAATGAGTTCATCAGCAGAACAGTCATTCCCAGGGGGTTTTAAGGCAAAAGACCAAAAGAGCAGTGTGTATGTAGAGAGAGATGTTTTTGTGGGTTTTTTCCTCATTATTAAGTTTAGACGAGAGACCCTGCATTCCGCACTTTGCATCGAGTTTCAGCCATTGTAGGCTACACTGAGCTCAGTACCAGGAAAACCTTAGGCCTGTACCCAGAAGGTAAGTCCTTTAGAAACCTTCATCATGGTCATTCTAGAATAGTCTCCTGCATGTAGGGGCCATTCTTGGTTAGGGGAGGATTAGAAACAAGCATATAAATGCATTTGTGGGGTCTGTTTGCAGTGAATAATTATGTAAAAGGAAGATACTATTATAAAATAGAATAAATGGGGGGCGCCTGGCTGGCTTAGTCAGTAGAGCACACGACTCTTGATCTCGGGCTTGTAAGTTTGAGCCCCACATTGAAGGTAGAGATTACTTAAAAATGAAATCTTAAAAAAAAAATAGACTAAATGCTCTTCAATGTATTTTTTACCTACATACACTAGTTTTCTTAAGGTGAGTTTTAACAGAATTACTTTAGGTTTTAGACAAGTAACCTCGGGTGGATCTTCTCTTGAGAATGATATAAAGAAAACAGTTTTTAAAAAGCCAATGGCCCTGGGTGGCTCAGTAGGTTAAGCATCTGAGTCTTGATTTTGACTCAGGCCATGATCTCAGGGTCTCGGGGTTGAGCCTCACATCAGGCTCCACACTCAGCAGGGAGTCTGCTTCTCGCCCTCTGCCTTTCCCCCTGCTCCTGCACACGCTCTCTTTCTCTCTCTCACTACAAATAAATAAATCTTTAAAAATAAAATAAAAATAAATAGCCAACGGCCCTGGGGCGCCTGGATGGCTCAGTCAGTGAAGTGGCTGCCTTGAGCTCAGATCATGATCCCAGGATCCTGGGATTGAGCCCTGTGTCATGCTCCCTGCTCAGCGGGGAGTCTGCTTCTCCTCCCTCTGCTCCTCCCCTCTGCTCATGCTTTTGCTCTTGCTCTCACTCTCTCAAATAAATAAATAAAATTAAAAAAAAAACAAAAACAGAAACGCCAACAGCCCTGATTGGTGGAGTTGTCCCACGTAGGAAAGAGGAAAGATACGTTTCCTCTTGACATTGTTGAGGCTCAGAGGTCTGGGTGGGTAGCATCTCAGCCTTCGCCTACCAGTCATCACATACCTGAATCAAATGGCATTTCTTTGCTTTCAAGATGAAAGCGTGGTCACCTTTGTGGCATATCTGAGTGTGGGCAGCAGTGGCACAGGGCACGAGAGAGAACAGAGTGACAGGCAACCCCAGGGTCTTGGCAGACACGGGACACTCAGGTTTGGGCTGGGCAGACACCAGCAGCATGGTAAATCCAGAGAGGCAGGCAGAGCCCAGAGTCTTAGGAACTCGGCAGAGGACAGACAGGGCCCTCGGGCCTAGGTGTTAGAGTGAAGTCTGAGTCTGGGCGAGTCAGCCGAGCCAGGTGCTAGACCACACGGTGCTCGTGAGCAGGCTGCAGTGGCTGCCTGCGCTCAGCCTCCCATGTACCCGGGTGGGCAGCAGTCTCAGATGAGTGGCCGCCATGGAAAGAGCTAGGCAGACCCAGGTGGCAAGTGCAGAGCTACCCATTCCACAGGGGTTCAGACCCTTCCTGTCCCTCTCCAACACAGGGCTCGCGGAGAACAGCCTGGACTCGCTGGTATTCGAGTCCCTGATCCCCAAGCCCATCCTGCAGCGCTACGTCTCCCTGCTGGTGGAGCACCGGCGGATCATCCTCTCCGGCCCCAGCGGCACCGGGAAAACCTACTTGGCCAACCGGCTGTCTGAGTACTTGGTGCTGCGGGAGGGACGGGAGCTGACAGATGGTGTCATCGCCACCTTCAACGTGGACCACAAGTCCAGCAAGGTGAGGTCATTTGAAGGCTGCCACCTAGCCAGGGGGTGCTATGTGGCCCTTTCAGAACTGTCGAGGCCACCACTGCCCTGATGGGAAAGCAGTGTTGCCCGGGTGCTCTCCCTTGGGCTTGTGAAAGCCTGGTGGAGGAAGTCAGGATGGGGTAGCAGAAGGGAAGGCTTGAACTCAAAACTTCCAGTGAGGAGTGCCATCTGTAAGGCAAGCTGGTTCATTTCTCACTTGCCCACTCTAAGCTGGCTATGATGCTCAGTGCTAGGAGTCCTTTAGGATCACCCCAGAAGCATCCATTTTAGTTTACCAAGAATTTGTCATGTGCCTACTTGGTGCTCTTGTTCCTCCCAAATGAAACGTCCTCTTGAGGAACAGTGATGACACTCATAATATCAGCTCACATCACAGACTGCTTGCCCATGACCAACAAACTGGCCACCTCACGATAGTACCCTCAAGGGAGAGGTCGTGGCTACTCTCCTGTCAGAGAAGGGACCTGAGGCTCGAGGCAGGTGGCCATGTGCCTAGGAGCCGTCGGATGGTACAGAGCAGTGGATTAGGGCTTAAGTCAGCGTCTTGGACTCCAGAGCCAGCAAACAGCCTCAGTCCTGCTTCATGGGGACCGATGGAGACGTCTGGACCTGGTCCCAGGCAAAGATCATGAAGTGGCTTCTCAAACCTGTTCACTGTTCATGCAGTGGGAGGTGATGGATGATTCGCTTGGGCTGGCCCTGAGCAAGGGGACTGGTGAGTCAGAGGCAATTGGGAAATGACTCTTCTGCCTTATGAATCACCCAGCATGCTCAAAGATATAGATTCCTGGACCTCATTCCCAGACGACGGCTTTCAGTAAGTTTGGCAGGCCGGAATCTGCACCATTCAGTTAGCTGGGTGATTTTGATGTCAGGCTAGAACTAGAAGTTGTCAGGGTGCCGGTACCCAGAGTGTCTGTGTGTGAGCCCGCTAAGGGAAGGCACCCTCTCCCAGGACCAGTGAGAGAAGGACCCCAGGCATGTGGCTGGGGATCGAGCCCAGGCTAGATTTCAGCCCCCCTCACGTTCCCCTTGACCAGCACCCTCTGCAGAATCAGCTCACCAACCATACCCCATGAGCCTCAGCAGGGGAAGGAAGGCTCTGGAAACTTGGTCCTTCGCAGGTGCCTGAGACCACGAACCCCTGGTGGAAAGGGGCTAAAGGAAGAAGAAATTACTAGTAACTTAAAAAGTGGGGCTTTTTCTGATGTTAGCAAGCCACACTTTGACTTAAAAGGGAGGCCCGTGTATGTGTTCGTAGGAGGTGGAGGGAGCATCACCCTGTGAGCTCTCAGGCTAGCGCGTAGGACCGTCTGATGTGATAAAGAGCCCACACCGAGGCAGGCCCCGAGTCTGGAGCCAGGCACCTGATTTTGATGTGCCCTAGCCTCCTCATTGGTAAAATGGAGATAATCCCAGTGCCCACCCAAGAAGGTTCCCGTAGGGCTACAGAGATTCTGTGTGTGAGGCTCTAAGTCCCTGACCACTATTGCTATGATGGGAACACCAGCAGGCAGGCATTCTGGTCCCTGGCCGGTCCTCCGCTCACCGTTTCGGCCTTTCCTCTTTGGCACCTTTATCCCTCATCTTCTGACACACATCCCTCACCCCAGCCGGGCTGGGCTGCATCCTAGTTCCAACACAAGTTCAGTCCAGACCTCTTCTCCACAGTTCAGTCCAGACCTTCCAGGGCCCCCTCTGCATGTCGACTCCTCTGCCCTGCATTGTTGGCTGGCTGTGATGGCACTGATCAGCAGTGTGAGCCTGTTGGGGGGGTGGGGGGCGGGGAGCGGTCCTTTGCTGTGCCGATTCATCGAGGGCTTCTGTATAAGTGGCTCTCAGGCAGGTGCTGCGGAAGTACAGAGGTGTATAAGGCACCCGCCCTTGGGAGCTTACTGCAAGGTGGGCATAATAAGCAATATCAAGAAAAATGATAGCACTCGTAGAGAAGTGATTAGAACAGGGATGCAAAACCGTGCCTCAGCACCCCACGGTGTTATGCTCCTGCCCCGGGCAGGTTTTCTATTACCTAGTGCCTCCCAGAAGGCAGGACCCGGGCCTTCCTCACCCCCTGCCCACCCCACATCTCCTGACCACCCCTCCCGGATGATATTGTGTAGCAGATGGGCACTCAACACAGGTTCACCACATGGCCTCCTGAAAGGCCTTTCCGCCTGTGTTGACCTGGGCAACGTGAAGGCTCTGAGCATGTGCATTTTTATTGGGGTGCGTTCACCCACTTATTCTTCCCCCGGCCTCCCCAGGAATTGCGCCAGTACTTGTCCAACCTTGCTGACCAGTGCACCAGCGAGAACAACGCTGTGGACATGCCCCTCGTCATCATCCTCGACAACCTGCATCACGTCAGCTCCTTGGGCGAGATCTTCAATGGGCTGCTCAACTGCAAGGACCATAAATGGTAAAGGGCAGCTCCCGACCCCATGGCCCCCAGAGGACGGTGGCCACGGGATGTGTGCTGCACGGGCACGGTGCCCGCACAGCCCGGGCTCCGCGTGGGGGGTGGGGGAGGCAAACAGCCATCTGCCTGCACCTGCCGGCGCCAGGGGCTTCCACGAGCACCTCCCCTGGCTGGCTTTTGACTCACAGAGCCGCCTTTTCCTTCCTGTCCCCACAGCCCTTACATAATCGGCACAATGAACCAGGCTACCTCGTCTACTCCCAATCTGCAGCTTCATCACAACTTCAGGTAAGGCACTGCTGTTCGGGCGCCCATGTTGGCCATCGTGCTGAGCGCTGGCCCCGGCGTAACTCATTTCACTCCCACGACAGCCTCAAGGAGTTAGCTAGCTTTATCTTGCAACTGGGAACTTGGAGGCTGAGAGAATTGATTCACACGGGGTCACCTGGCCAGTCGGTGGCAGAGCTGAGACGGAAGCCCAGGTCAGGGTCCCTGAGTCTCCGCCCTGGGGTAGCCGTGTCAAGGCCGCAGCTCTGGGCTTGCCCACCCCCCTCACGTCCCCGGTGATGCATCTCTCCGCCCCAAGTGATGATCGTGAGCGGTGCAAGCTCTTGCTTGTGAGTGTCCCCTCAGAGCTGTGGACCTTTGCACTCCAGCTGCTGGGAGTCCCTCCGCCCCGGCCCCGTACTGGGGTGCGGTCACTGCTGGGATGTGGGAGGGACTGTCCAGCTCAGTCATGCAAGGTCCCGTTGCTGCTGGCCTTGCCATGGCTGGATGCCCTCTGCCCTGTGCCACCTCCCAGGTGACCGCACCCCGCCCCCGCCGCCCCCTGGGCCCTGGGATGCGGCTGAGAAGCCACTCTGGGCTAGGTCCCGGGCACTTTTCCACTGGCCATCTGCAGACATCTCTGAGGGAAATCTATTGAAAGCCGACCCGAACTGTGATCGTCAGAAATGACGACTCCCCCAGGCCCGAGATCATGGCTGCCGCTGCATCCAGGCTGTCCCATCCCATCCGTGGTTTCGCCTCCTGCCCCACACCACGGCTCCCTGCACCGTCCCTGCAACCACGGTGCCTGCCCGCAGCTCGGCTCCCTGCAGGCCATGTGCTGTGCCAGTGGCAGCTGAGTGAGCGTTCTAGAATTCAGATCTCACCAGAAAACCCTCATGCTTAAAACTCCTTCAGTGGCTCCCCACGGCCTCCAAAATGGAATCAGACTCCGTAGGTTGGCAGGTCCAAACACTGCGTTACACTGGTCACACTGAATGTCTGGCAGGTTCCCCGAACACCCTACGTGCCTGTGCAGATGCGGCAGCCTGGTCTCCACCCTGCCCCCAGCCCCCTCCTGGTCTCAGACATGCCCTCCTCTGGGAGGCTTCTCTGATTCCCTGGGGTTTGTCACGTCTCATTCCTCTGTTTGCTTATCTACTTCCTCCACTAGACCGTGTGCTTCTGGGGAACAGGGCGTGCATCTTAGTCTTGGTTACAGCTCCAGAGGCCAGCACACGGCCTGACTTCCAGCACAAGAGGCAGCAGGCTCGGTGGTCAGAGCTCAGACTCTGGAGCTGGACCATCCTCGTCCTGATCTTAGCCCTTCTATATTAAAGAGCTCTTTGATCTTGGATAAGTTGTGCAGCCTGTGCCTCAGCATTCCCATCTGTGAAATGGGGATGGCAGTCGTAGCTCTGTCACAGGGCCGCCGCGAGGAATTGGGTGCACAGTAGGGCCTGGCCTTGTAACTCCAGATCTAATGAGCTTTGACTGGGGAGGCTGGCATCGTTTTTGTCAGTCATCATCACCGAAAAGCATTGCTGACTCTCCTCCAGGTGGGTGCTTTGTGCCAATCACACGGAGCCCGTGAAGGGCTTCCTTGGCCGGTTCCTGAGGCGGAAGCTCATGGAAACCGAGATCAGTGGGCGAGTGCGGAATGTGGAGCTGGTAAAAATCATCGACTGGATTCCCAAGGTCTGGCATCACCTCAACCGCTTCCTGGAGGCTCACAGCTCCTCAGACGTCACCATAGGTAGGTGGGAGGCCGAGCAGGGGACGGGCACTGCTCCTGGAGCTCTGGCCGCCTCAGACGTGTGTCCTCAGGGCCCTGGCCGGGACGGCACCTGGCAGGCACAAGTCAGCTGGACGCTGCACTGTCCGCACGGGTGAGAGGGGACAGAGGGACGATCACAGTCCAGGGCAGGCCCCGGATGCCGGTCATCTGCATCTGGTGCTGTGTCCCTTTCCCCATCTTTGCACAGTGGACCAGGGCTGATGAGCCGCAGAGCAATGCATCCAGCCCAGGCTGATGCAAAAACTGCCGGCTCTGTGAAGAGCCCCCAGTGCAGGGCTCCCCTAAGCGCAAGCCACCTGGCCACATTGGCTCTGCTTTAAAAATAAAATGCCATCAACATTCCCCGAAGCTTAGGGTTCAGAGAAAAAAAGACCGCTGATCATCCCACCATCTTAACATAATGTTAATTTGAGTTTCTGTTTTCTGTCCTTATCCAGACATGTAGGCTTTGTGTAGTTGCAAGCATAGCATGCACACAGGATGCTCATTTCTTTTTTATTTCACATTGTCCCCTGAGCATCTGTGTTGCTACTCCATTTTCACAGTCCTTCCCAAAGGTTGCAGAGTAATCAAAGTGGCTGTACCATCGTTAGCGTAACCGTTTCTCTTCTCCGACACTGAGTGCACTTCTGTTTCCAGCAGTCAGGGTTCATCCTACTGCAGTGAACATCTCTCTCCATAAAGCCTCTCCTCTCTTTTGGGTGATTTCCTGGGATGGGAGAGAGATCCCAGGGAAGCGGTACTTCTGTTGTCATTCAGAAAATCACAGGGTCCCTCCTGTGGGGTTTGTTCAGACCGTGGCTTCTCTTAACCCCCCAGTTTCAGCTCTGATGGACTTTCCCTGTGGTCCCCAGGCCCCCGGCTCTTCCTGTCATGCCCCATCGATGTGGATGGCTCCAGGGTGTGGTTCACCGACTTGTGGAACTACTCGATTATCCCCTATCTCTTGGAAGCCGTCAGAGAAGGACTCCAGGTGAGGAGCATGCTTGCCACAGGCCTCCTCAGAAGTGGGGGCGGGATGGGGGGACTGTTCTGGTGACCTGATGAGTTGTCTGTATCTCCTCCTTTAGACGTCTGACTGACCTGGGGTGACAGCCCCTCACGGGGGAGGCCATCAGTCTGGCACAGAGTAGGACGTACTTGGCTGCATATCTTGGTTCTGCCACTGTTAATGTGTGACCCCAGGCAAGTTGTTCAGCCTCTCTGTGCCCTAGTGCCCTGGCTGATAGGAGAGGAGAATGACCATCCTCCACCACAAGCAGTTACTGCGAGGGTTAAGTGCAGTCATGGCCATAAAGCGCCCAGCACAGCGAGCGCACAAGAAATGGAAGCATGCAGTTTGCGAAGTAGTCTCCTCTCTGCTCTTTGACTCAAGCCTGCCTTAGTCCTGGGACTTGAGCAGAGATTTTTTTTTTTTTTTTTTGGTCTCCATTTTTCAGGAGAGGAAAATTAAGGCTCAAAGAGAGTGAGTTGCCCAAGGTCATAAAAGGGACACTTGAAGAAGCTGAGATTTGAGTCCAGGCCTCTAGCTCGAATTCCAGGTTCTGAGGCCTTGGCCCCATAGCACTCACTACCTGCCACCCAGACACCCTCACCCGCCCACTCTGCCCCCCCACCACGACCCTGGGGCCCACGGGGCTACAAGCCCCTACACTGCAGCGACCGGAAGGCAGCATCCTTCACTTCTCATATTCAGCCCAGCCTTGAATGCTAGGGCGGGCTTAGCATTAAATTGGAGCTTGCACTGGTGACACTGTTGAGTCTGGAGGCGGCTGGAGAAGTTTCTAGGCTTGCAGCACACGTGCTGAGTAATGAGCAGGCATCAGGCACAGCTGAAGAGTCCAGGAACCAGCCGGGTTCCCAAGGGCTCCTTGGTTTCCTCCATGCTGGGCAGCTGGAGACCCAGGAGGCTGCTGTGGGCCGGTGGAGGGCACGAGAGGGGGCACACCCACGTGCATGTATGGGGTACGGCCCGTTCATGGCCACAGTGTGTGTCACTGCTGTACGTTTGGCTGCACCTGGCGGACGTGCAGCTGCTTTGTGCCATGCAGCAGTGCCCATGGTTTCAGAGGCTGCCAGGACGTCAAGGACTGGGGAAGGAACGTACCATGCCTCTTGCAGCTCCTGTCTCGAGCTGGAGCATGGGTGTCCCGCAAATGCAGGCCGCCTTGCGGTAATCAAAGCGCACCTGAAGGCAGACTAGCAAGCAGTTAGGCAGTCCCTTGGTCAGCCCCACATCATTGGTTAGTCGTGTGGGAAGACCATTCACTGACGGCCGCCTTTCTCCTGTGTCATGTGGCTTTCATAAAGCAAGGTGTGAGGGATTTCAGATCTTCGCAGTAGAATCTCCCTAGGTAGATAAATTCACTGACCTGGGTCAGCAGACCCTAATTTAGTCTTTAATCAGATGATCTGTTAGTGCCCCAAACTCAAGGAGCCGTGCAGTCATTCCTATTTTCTTGGGCCAGTGGAAGCATCTCCCACATGCTGGATTCTTGAAGTCTGTTTCATTTCAGAAGCCCCCTCCTCTGTTCTCCTTCAGTGGCTTCCTGAGGCTGTGCTATGCCCGGCACCTCTGGGAGACCCCCATGCTGCTCAAAAGAAGTAAGGGAATTAGAGGTGGAGGAAGTGCACCATTTCCTCTTATTTCTGCCTCACCTTTCACTTGTTCATTTGCTTTTTCTTTGCTCCAAATTTATCTTGTAATGAGGGATAAGGAGTGACCTCAGGGCATGCTTGGAAGAACCCATGGTCTCTGTTGGTTAAGGGCCAGCCTCCCTTGTGCAGTGAGGCACAGACCATGAGTGGGGAGACCCAAGGAGTACTCCAGCCTTGAACTACACATCAACTGGCCCCCTGTCGGTCCTCACCCAGGATGGACGTGCCAGGACCCTGCTCCTTTAGACTTGAACTTCAAAGAAAGCCTTCTGGGCATGGCCATAAATGTGGAGTCCAAATGCCCTTCCTGGGGCTCATGGTCAAAGAGCATTGGATCTCTTTCCTACCAAGAGCACGGAGGCAAGAGGTTGAAAGGATTTTGAAAGGATTTGGGGATGGCTATAGAATGTTCCGTCTGGGGCAGGGAACAGAGACATGGCACCATCTCATGGGACTTACCAGTTCAATGTGAAGCAAAAAGAAGTCATTGCTTCCCTGCGCTGTGAGGTCATTTGAAAGACCATCCTTCAAGAGTGTGGGAGCAAGCAGGGGAGGCAGCAGAATTAGCATTTTACCAAGTTGCTCAAAAGTGAGCCACCTTGCCCCAAACCTGTGACCTCATCATCCTGAGGAGCCCAGGAAAACCCCCAGAATCTACTGATTCATGAGGAAACCTGGTGTGTTCTTCAGGCCTCTGGTTTTGAAGGAAAGTATGCTGACATTGATTGAGGGTCTGCTACTTGCTGGGCTGCGAGGGGCCTGATGTGCATGATCTCTTTTAGTTCTAACAGCTCAAAGAGTACCTCATAAATGAGGAAACCAGGCTCACAAGAGTTTTTGACTGTTACCCAAGGTCACTCACTGGGGTGTGATGAGCCAGCATTGGAGCCAGGTCTGGCTGACTCCTCTGTTACTTCTGGGATTTTCAAGCCATCCTGAGGACCCCCTAACTTCCAGAAGCCTCAGGTGGCTCAGGGAACGAAGTATTGTGTTTCATAGGGTGGTTTTCTACAGATTTCATTTAACAAAAGGATTCCTCTGTTTTTTAAAAAGAAAAGTTCGATTCCCCACTCCCCCTGTGTTACCCTGAGTCCATGCTGTGTGCGGGGCCACTCCTCACGGAACCCTGTGAGGTGAGCGAGTGGCCGTGAGGGGACTGTGGTTCAGAGCAGGCAAGCATGGCCTCCCGGCGGCTCCACACATTCTGTGGAGTCAGGAGGCTCACAGAGGCCCAGGTATTCGTTCCCATTGTCTCAGCCCACAGCTCCTGAGCCAGTGGGCATGCCAGGCTCCCCCCTGCCTAGGGGAAGGTGAATATCCCATCTGCCTGTCTCTCTGTCCAGCTGTCTGCTGCTTCCCAGAGCCGCCTCAGGGCTGTGCTGCAGTGGGGTCGAGGAGCTTTTATGATAATTCCTTTGCCTGCCACAGTCCTGACCCAACCATTCATCACCTGGTCTTGAACATGTCTCGTGGCAAGCATGGAAGCTTGTAAAAATATTTTCTGTTATTGCAGATGACGTTCACATGCGCCCGATGTACATTTATCTTATGACTCAGTTCCCAGTCCTGTTCCCCTTTGGAGCCATCATTGTAAACATTTGCCAAAGTGTCTGAAGTCTATAGAGCAGCTCAAAGGACCTGTGTTCTCCTGGTGGGCGGGGAAGAGCGTTGGGCCATTTATCGGATGACACAGCCTGCTCTGAGACCCTGGGCAAGTCTCCTGTCTGTAGGTTCCCTGTCTGTGATCTGAGCAGCTTAGACTGGAAGAGTATTTTCTCCAGCTGGCTTCTGTGGAGCCCAGAAGGTCCTCAGGCTACTCAGTGGTAGGGTCAGGGGAAGAGCAAGTATTTGAAAACCTCTGGGCCATATTATGTCTAAGGACTGGATGAGCTCCACATCCCAGCCTCTTGCTCTGCAGCCCTGAGCCTCTCCTCCTCCAGACTGGCTCTGAAAGTAAGGCCCCAGTTCAGCCTCACGCATGAGGCCTGGCTTGGGAAACGTGGCCCAAACCTCCCTCTGGAGGGAGAAGCTTCTAAAATTGCAGGAATGTTTCTGATGGAGAGCAGCCTTCTTCAGTTCTGAATATGCCCCAAATGCTTGTGTGCTCCCTCCCTTCCTGGCTTGCACACACGTGCACACGCCCTCACCTTCATGTCATCCCTTCTCGCTCGGACCAGGAACAGCCTTTAGAACACCAGACTGAATCCTCGGGCCCAAGACTCACCGCTGCCCCAGGTGAAGGAAGATTTAGCGACAGACAGGTCAGGGTGCTAGACGGGAGGGGTCCAGGCGTCTGAGAAAGCAGTGAGGTCACAGGAGGCTGTGCATGTCTTGAGCGCAGGAAGAGCCAGTCACTAATGGGGAGGGACGGGTGAGCCCCTGGGCCATGCGGGCAGGGTGGGCGGCTTCCCCGACAGATCAGACGTCAAGGTCAGAGGTACCGCAGGCCCCCGTGAATCACCCAGCTGACACACCCTTGTCTGGTGGACACCCTGGTCTGCCTCTCCCTACTCTGGTTTTGGCTGAGTCATGGCTCTGTGTCTCTTGCTGATACCAGGTGGACTCGGTCAGGAGGGGCGGAGAGGGGAAGAAAGGCCCAGACAAGGAAGCTGAGGTCCCGGGTTTGAATCCAGCTCCACTCCGTAACCTTTCACAGCTGGCCCTTCTGTTTAGACCCCGACGACCCCATCCGGGAAACGAGGCCAGGGGACCCCAGTTCCTTCCAGCTGGGGCAGCCTAGGACCTGGATAGGTGTGGTCTGGTCAGTCAGAGCTCAGCTCTGTTCTGGTAGCAAGTCCTCTCTCCCCTCTCCCCTGCAGGAGTTGTGTGAGGGCGGAGGGAGCCTCCCTGCAGACGTGGTGGTTCAGGAGTCTTTGGTCTGTGTACTCCGTGGCCCCCTGTCGAGGGGGTGCTCTCCAGTGCTGGGCGAGCACACCTGCCACGTCTCAGACTCGGTGGTGCATGGAGGCGGACAGACTTGGATTCCCGTCCTGCTGCCTTTCCTCCCTGGGCCTGTCCCCCCTCATCTGGGAGACTCGGGCAGTCCTCCTCCCCCTGAGAGTCACATGGCAGTTCCGCGTGGTATGTGTAAAACGCTGCTGACCCACCATCAGCTGTAAGATGCGGCAGCCGTGGTGACGTTAACGGAGAGAAGATGCAGACGGTGTGATGAAGATGAAGACTATCCTATGCAGAGCCCCGCCTAGGGACGGGCAGCGACCGGTTTCTGTCCTCAGAAGAGATTATAGATTTCTTGACATTGCTAGTAAAAGCCACTGCAATAATCTTATCATTAAATAGTGAAGGCTTAAGAAAAAGCCTTAAATTAAGTGATAACATAGTTTCCTGTCAGTTGTTCTGGACAGTTTTGAAGGATAATAGTTGAGAGACTTAAAATTCCGATACCCGTGCATAACCTCTGTTAACAGGGTGCTGTTTTGAAAGTGACCAGTGCTGCTGTGAGGGGCTTTGAGAGTCCGAGCTGCTTCAAGAAATGGGGTTTTATTGAACCAGGGCTGTTGGTGACCCCCACTGCGGTGTTGATGCCCGGCGCACGATCTCTGTCGGAGGCCATCTTCGGGGGTCCACCCCATGGGATACTAGAACCGACTCGTGTGAGCCGATGGTCAGCACCTCCTTCCAACTCCCAAGTTCAGTGCTACCATATTGGTGGTTTGAAATCGGCCACAGGAGGAGTATTTACACCACAGAACTTGGCGCATGCTTCAAATCATGCAGTTGGGGGTCCCTCTCCCCAAGTGGCTACTTTTCAGATTGGATCAGCAAAGCGTAGAGTTTAGGGTGACACGGTGAGGCAGTGGCAGAGCTAAGATGTGGACCCAGGTCAGCCTGACTCCAAAGCCAGCACCTTTGACCCTTAGGTCATGTTGTCTTCAGTCTTGGCACATCAAGCTGTGGGTACCTCGGGTGGCTTCCTTCCTTAGAATTATGGAAGTGCAGTTACTCCATCAGGGAGGGCATGATGCTGGGCTTGAAGAGGTTTCTGAAGGCTGCACAACCAGGGCTGCAGAGGAAGTCTCGGGCCAGTCCCAGACTATTCCTTCTTTGCCTGTTTTCAGCTCTATGGAAGGCGGGCCCCCTGGGAGGATCCCGCCAAGTGGGTGATGGACACCTACCCCTGGGCAGCCAGCCCACAGCAACATGAGTGGCCTCCCCTGCTGCAGCTCCGGCCTGAGGATGTCGGCTTTGACGGCTACTCCATGCCTCGGGAAGGGTCTGCGAGCAAGCAGATGCCCCCCAGTGATGCTGAAGGAGACCCACTGGTAAGTCTCCGCTCTCAGAGCAGCACAGCATTTACTGAGCACTTACTGTATATTGGGCGTGATGCAAGGCATGCTGGGAATAGAGACGTGACTGAGCCAGAGTCTCTCTTTGGAAGGCTGGACCCACCCCAAGGTTAGTCACACTTTTGCCAGCGTTATCTCCCATGGGGTCAGTTTTTCACTACGGCCTTTAACCCTCTGAAATTTGTTGCGGTATAAGGTAAAAGGTTACAAATGTGATTTTTCCCAACCTAAACGCCCCCGTCCCACTCTCTGCCCCCTGATTAGAGTACCAACTTTATCACGTACTGTCCTGCCCCATTCATCTCTCCCACTAGTGACAGAGCAGAGGCGGAGATTGCTAAGGAGCAGAAGCCGAGCCAACTGATCAGATGCACAGGCAGGGAGAGGTGTCAGGGCATGAGGGACTCCCAGAGGACAGGGAAGCCTGAATACGGGTCCCAAGGCCAGCGACCTGAGTTAAGTCGGTGTAACGCTGCCTGCGCTGCTTATTTACCCCACTATTGCGAAAGCAAATAAAGGCCCTTTGAGAAGAACCTGGACCAGGGACGATAACACTATAATTACAGTGTTCTCTGCCTACATAAGACCCATATACAGTCATATTGCAAAATTAGACCTAATAAATCAGAAGCTCTATTAAAGAAGGTGGAAGCACATACCCCAGAGCCTCCCATACTTAAGTGACCATTATCATGCCTTCAGTTTACCCTTGAGCTCCCTTGGCAGCTAAGGCAAGAGGAAAAACACAGCAGAAAATATGACTTGCATTACTTAACGAAAGAACATATTCATAAGGGATGCAGCAGAATTAAAAGACAGCTGACTTGTTCTTTCCCTGATGACTAATTGATTTGCTAGATAAAAATCATCATCATCGTCATCATCATCATCACTGCTTTGGCTGTCTGCCATCCTCCTCACTGGCAGGAAGGAGCTGGGGTCCTGCTGAGCTTTCTTGTAAACAGGAACTGTATTTTAAATGGGAGTTATTATGTTACTATGCACAACCTAATGTACAGTGTTTACAGCGATGGTTTTGCAGAAGAAAGGACCAGACTTGAAAACGCCATGTCTAACATGAATTATGGCTAAAGCCAGAGTCGTGGAGATGTTTCTGTGGTTGCCAGCTTATGAGCTCTCTTTCCTTACATAAAAATAGAATTTAGGAGATCTCTAGAGGAAAGCATGGCTCCCTCATCCCCAGACCCCTCTTCTGTTACCCGGGAGTATTTGTGTCACGGACTAAACGTAAGGGCATTTAGGTGAAAGCTGGAGTTCTTAGAATAGTTACACAGACCTCTCCCTCCAACCCCAGGTCCCCCAAAGTGAGCTGTGCCAGCTCAAGTACCCCCACTATCAAATAGATACTTGTGTTTCTCCCTTCCCAGGGCCCGAGGTCTCTTGTTAACTGGTCTCTCTCTCCCTCATGAGACTGAGACCTACAGGAGAGGAGGACTGTGGTTTTTGTTCGAGAACACGCACTGTAAATACACTGGGGCTGTTTGATGAGTGAATAATCTTGGCTGCCATGGATTGCCCCTTGTACTTCGGCTCCACTTCCCCCGTCACGGCTACACCAAAAGGCACTGCTGATGGTGGTTCTGCTCCCTGGCTCACCCAAGGAGACGGCAAGGCATTCCGAGGGGCAGCTGGCTAGGAAGCAGCTGGATTTCATGCCCAGCTGCATCATGTCTTGGCCTTAGCTCAGAGAGACCCTACTTTCTAACTGACTTGCTACATAAAATATAAAAGACACAATTTAAAGTTGCAAGTAAAATTAGTTGCTAGTTCTCCCTTTCACTCGCAAACAACCAATAGACTGTAGACTGGGAAGGTCTCAGAACACTCTTTAAACTCTCAACGTCAAATGATGATGACGGTAGCAGATCTCATCTCTTGAGCACTTCACACGTGCCAGGCCCTCTTCTGAGGGTCTAATGCACATCCCGTCCTTTTGTTATCTCCCTCAACCCCGTGAGATACGGGTGCTCCTGTTCTCTCTGCTCTGCGCATGAGGACCTGGGGGCTCAGATATGGTAGGTAATTTGCCCGGAGTTTCCTGCCTTGGAATCCAGGCCCCTCTGTGCTTTGTGGCTCTGCCTGTAACTGGTGCTCTCCTTTACCTCCCACGGTGGCCTCGGCAGGAGTGGGAGCACAGCGGGCTCCAGGCTGCCCTCTGGCCGGAGCCAGACATACCCGCGGGCTTGGTGCTCCCTGAACGGGGAGCCGTGTGCTTCAGATGTCAGTGGGGCTGAGCCAGCTTGACTGGCATCTTTACGCCGTCTGAGGGCTGTGCTTGGGTAAGGGGTAAGCTGTGTCACTTGCAAATAAAAAATAAATTCTGTATTCCTGGAAGACTTCCTATTTTGTTTTCTGTGCTCAGCATATTTTCACTCAGTCCACACCCACAACCTCGTAGGACAGGTATGCTTGTTCTCATGTGGCCAATGAAGAAGCTGAGACACAAAAAGGTTAAGTAACTTACCCAAGGTTATGCGGCTCGTAAGTGGTAGAGACAGGGCTGGAACCCTGGAAGCCTGGCCCCAAGTCCACAGTTGGTTTTTTGTTTTTGTTTTGTTTTTTTGTTTTTTTGGTGTTTGTCCACGGCCTCCACTGTGGGCTGCAACCCGGGGTGCATCTGGAGGACAGAGCACGAGCTTGGAAAAGGCCAGAGGAGGACGGCTGCCAGGCTGAAAGCCGCTCACACTCTTGCTCTCTCCCCAGATGAACATGCTGATGAGGCTGCAGGAGGCGGCCAACTACTCTAGCCCCCAGAGCTACGACAGCGACTCCAACAGCAACAGCCATCATGACGACATCCTGGACTCGTCCCTAGAGTCGACTCTGTGACAGGGGCCAGCCGTGGAGCCTGCCCGCCTCCCCGCTCCCTGCCCTGCTCCACCTGCGTGCCCCGCACCCTCCTGAAGATGCCCTCCTGAGCCAGCCCCCCGGCCGCGGCACCGAGAGCTGCAGGGATACCCAGACCCCTCCCCCTCCAGCCCCGACCTGGGTGCGGGCCTCCCAGGCCAGCCGCCTTGGCACTGCTCCCCTCCACAGGGAGACCTGCACTAGCTTCTTGTTTATTTTCATTATCGTTTGCCTTGTTGCCGTGACCTCCCTAAGACACTGAAGGTACTTCTCGGGAAAGGATCGTCACTGTTGAAATGAAAAGGTTCTAAAGAAAACAAAAAAAACCAAGAACCCGCTTGGAAGCTCCTGAAACCAAACAGCATCCTGCGGCGAGCTACCCAGAGCAGAAGAGACTGGAGCCACGCCGGAAATGAGGGCAACACAGCTTCCCCTCGGCACAGAGCCTCCGGACTGGGTCTTGCCGCCCCCAGCCTGCATCTGCCTCCCCGCCTCCCCCGCGGCCGGCCACCCAGAGAGCTGGTGCTAACAGGGCGGGCGCGGCTTGGGTCCCACTCGGCGGACTGCGCAGCTACGGCGCAGGGACACCGCAGGGGAACGCGAAGCGCGCTCGCTGTTTTGTTCTGCTTCTTAAATGGTGCTCTCCTTACCTGAGAGGTATTTTTGCCTGTTCCCGTCCAGCCCCACCTTCCAGACCCGTCAGCCTCCAGTCGATCCTGAGCGTGAGTGGAACGTGCGCGAGCGGATGTGGCCACGATGCAGACAGCCCGTGTCTACTTCCCCCTCCTGTCTCAATGAATCAGGTTTTTCTTTCTGCAAACACTGTGGACAGTGAGAATTGGTCTGTTTTGGAGAACTGGTTACCCCCTTGCAAATGAGGTTGAGTTTCCTTCCTTTTCTGACTCTTTGATTTTGAAGATTTTTCCTCCCCCCCCCCCACCTTTGGTCAGAATCAGTCCTTTGGTGAAAGAAAAGAACCGCAGGAGTTGAGTTTCGGTTTGGTCCTGCTGAGTTCTGGTTGTTCAGTTGTCCATCCTCACGGTTTTACACCTTGCCGCGCCCTGCTAGGGCCGGCGGTGGGGGGTGGGGGGTCACGTCCTTTCTAGTGGACCAGGACCCCATCCTCCACGTGTGGGTGAGCGGGGACCTTGCCTTTCCTTCTCGTCCTCGAGGCTTCAGAACGCACATCGACACCTCAGGCGTGCCAGCCCCAACCTCAGGTGGGGTGCTGAGGTCACCTCGCACAAGACTTGCACTTTCCTCAGAACCAACGTGACACAACTCCACAGGGGGCCGGAGTCCGCTCCCTTTCAGAAGCCCCGGCCCCCGTCCGGATGAGTCTTGCCTGACCTCTTCGGTGCTGACCTTCCCAAAGCGATGCCTTACTGGTTTTGTACTAACCGTGTTCATTTACGAGTGTTGTGCCTGCCTGGGGTCCATTAGTTTTTTTGTTTGTTTTCCCCATCAGAGCAAACAGGGCTAAAAAGTCATCTACTCATTAGGGGGACTCAAGTTGCTGTGACTTTTCTCATCCAAAAGACTCATTTGTGTGGATGTGTGACCATGGGTAAAAGGAAAAAGGAGAAAAAAAAAAAAAAGATGCCTTTTTTTTTTTTAGGTTCTTATCAGTCTCCAGCTAACACTCTGCCTGGACAGTGATCTGTCTGATGCAGGAAAAGGCAAAAGTTCCTACAAGTCCGTAAGACATTGCTGATGTATACCCTGCTAGGATGTGTCTTCAACATACTGGTATTTCCTTTACAGAGAGTGGTAAAACTCTAAGTTGTTTGTTTCTGCTTTATAAAGAGAATCTTCATCGGACCCCAGTGGGGGTGTCTCTGTTAACAATCAGGGTTTTTATTCCACCTTCCACATTTCTATTTCTGAAGGTCCATCTCTGTACCTTTTTTTTTTCATTCTCTTACCACAAGAACTTGACCTGAAACTACTCGCATGACATTGGATGACACCATTTTCTTCCTCCTTAGAGGAAAAGGAGAAATGTGTCCCACTAGCTGGTGAATGGAAAAGCTCTCCGTGCTGTCCTTCTTTCATCTCCGTAAACTCAGACTCTCTTGCACACAGCCTTCATTAGCCATCTGGATGTGTGAGTGTGTCTTGTTCTGTTTTGTTTTTTCATAAAAATTTTAAACCATGAATTTAGCCTGTGACCACGGGCCACACCCTGAGCCTTCTGGTAAACCTGAAGAGTGGTCCTTCTCAATCTCGTTTCCCAACAATGACCTTACACGCTCATACTGTGAATTTGGGAGGAGGTAAAATGGACTTCTCCTTGGGGGCAGTTTTCCCAGTCACCTTGTGAGTAGACACCTGCCAATATTGTTTGAAACCCCCCCCCTTTTTTTTTCAATTGACACATTTTCTGTCTTCTCCCGTCCTACAGACTTCCCTCCCGCTGGGTCCAGGCTCAGAACCGAGACCTCTGTCCCTGGTACTGCCTAACTAGTGACCGGTGATTTCAAGTAGTGTAGCCCTTGTGTGATTCACAACTCTGTGTCCTTCCTAAAGTTTCGGGAAGCAGGGTTGTCTGATATGCACATTTCTTATTTTGGTCATATTTTACTTTAGTGTCGCTCACCTTTGACAAAGTGACTTTGTACTCATTTAGGGCTCTGTCCGAAATGCTTCCATTTTGCCTTTTTCTACAGTTAGGCTAATTTTGAAATGTATGAAATTCTATGCAACATTTATGTTGAGTTACCAATGGAAGCCAAAAGTCTTCTTTCCAAACTGCCAAGAATTGTACAGGCCATAAATGAGACGGGAATATCTTTTAATTTAAGTTTGGGGTGGGGGAGGGGTGGGACAAGGAACAAGACTTGCCTAGACCTTTGTTGTGTCTTGGGGACATTTTTTATTTCACTGTCGATGCTTCAACTTCGAAATTCTGTGTACTCAAATTCGATCGTGGCGAATCTACTTCAAAAGGAAAAAAAAATAATCCAGCTTTGTGGATATTAAATGGAAGGTTTGCTGTTTTAACCTAGTTGTTTCCAGTGGAGCAGTTTATGAAATATGTCCTATAAGATGTACATTTTTTCATTGTAACATAGAAATTGTAAATAATCGATTAAAGTGCTGCATTTTGATGAATTTTTTCTAGCCATTTTTAAAGAGAAAACTAGGAATTGAGTATTTTGTGTACGGTATGTTTCCTTCCTCCTTCCCTCCCGCCCTCCCTATTTAATTTTCATTTGTCATGAGGTTTTTGGATTTGCCAATGATCTACTGGAGATCATGCCCCACGTCATAGAGAATAAAGCTGATGATTGTACCAGTCTTAAATTATTCATGATTCAATAAAATTGATGCTTATTTATTCAGATTAGTGGTTTGGCTTTTCTGTGCTCGAGCAAGTCCTTGTCAGAGTTGAATTTCATGCCAACAGCACGCCGTTCTTCCTTGGGTAGAGCCAACGGAGAGCCCTGAGGCCGAGCAAGCCTACCTTCGTCACGAGACCATCAACATCTATCCTCCCCTTCTCCGTTCCTCCTCTAACGTGTTGCTACTTGTGTGGAGCTTATTGGAAATGCACAACTTCGGACTCCTCTCAAATTTTATGAATCCTTGGGGATCCTGTGGACATGCAGATTCTGACTGGGTAGGTCCGGGGTGTGGCCAGAGATTCTTGATTTCTAACCTCCTCCCGGGTGATGCTGGTGCTCTGGGCCCTTCACGCTGGGAACAGCAGGCTCTATCAGTATCCAGGCGGACTGCCATTTGACTCCGTGGCACAGGAAAAGGTGTTTTGTTTTGTTTTTTTTAAATGTATTGAATACCTATTAATAGCCGAATTGCTTTCCCAAACGCTCTAGTATAATCTGCAAAAGGACCCTGAGGAGGTAAATACTGCAACTTCCAATTTATAAGTGAACAAAACAGGCTCAGAGAAAGCCACTTGCCAAGGCTCCTGTCCGCTAAGAGGGGTGGGAGCTGGGAGTTCCAGCCCCATCTTCCAAATCCAAAGCTGGCCTCGCTGGGCTGCCTCTGATCTTAGGGGCCCTGTTCCACATAGCAGCTGGTGGCCATCGCAGGGCATGGCAAGGAGATCACCTCTTAGCCTTCACTTTTAACAGCAGCAACAAAAACTTTAAAGGCTTGAAGTGAGGCCTGTGGGTTCGTTGTGAAATCGATCCTCCACTGCAGACTCGGCTGCCAGTGATGTGAGAGGCCCAGCTCCTACTGTGCACCACAACAGCTCAGCCAAGGAGACAGAATCCAGATGCTCAACAGTTTCTAAGGCCGGTCAGAAAGAATGAAGGGGAGCTGGTGCAATGGTTCGGCAGCTAGATACCCTGAATTTCTAAGATTTCCCATGTCAGATATTCTAGCCATAGCCACACAGTCTGTTCTGATGTTCTCAAGGAAATAGGATCAGCGTAGGTAAAGGGCATGATGACTTCAAAACCACCATATCTGGTTCTAAAACCCACGCCCTTTCTGCTACAGTCTCCTTGGGTTGGACTTTGGGGGGAGGCTTATGCTTCCCTTCTACACCCGTTACCTACTGCTGTGTAACAAATGATCCTCAAAACTTAGCAGCTTAAAGCAACAAACATTTTTTCTCTGTGTGAAGCAGTAGTCAATGTGGCTTAGCTGGGTCTTCTGACTGGGACTTTCTCACAAGGCTGCAATCAGCAGGTCTTAAATATTTAAATATTAGAAGTAGGAACTATAGAAAGCATCGTTCATTTTATTAAGTAATTTCTACACCCAGCGTAGGGCTTGAACTCACAAGCCCGAGATCAAGAGTTGCACGCTCCACTCACTGAGCCAGCTGGGTGCTCCAGAAAGCATCATATTTAATGATAAACTGTCAAATGTTATCTTGTTTAGATTAGGAGGCAGATAAAGATGATTCCTGTCAGCACTTAACATCACAGTAGAGACCCTAACCAGTAGACTGAAGCAAGAGGATTGGAAAGGAAAAAAAAAAAAAAATCACACTTTTTATTCACAGATAACATTATGTTCTTAGATAATCCAAAAGAATTCACAGACATTATTAGAAATAATGAGTTGAATACATTAGCTGGATACAAAATCAATACATGAAAATCAACTGAATAGGGGTGCCTGGCTGGTTCAGTCGGTAGAGCATGCGACTTGATCTCAGGGCTGTGAGTTCGAGCCCCACACTAGAGATAGAGTCTACTTGAAAAAATATATGGTCAACATTTATATGCAGCCAAAGTTTAAGAATTTAGAAGGTACCAGTGTAAGGGCATCAAAAATATCTAATACCTAGGAATAAATGACACATAAGATGGGCAAGCCTTCTACACAGAAATATATAAAACACTGTGGGGAGAAATTGAGGAAGACCCAAAGAAATGTAGAGATACATACTATGTTTGTGGATTAGGAGAGTCAGTGTTGTAAAGATGTCAGTTTTTCCAAAATGGACTGTAGATTTGCTGCGATCCCACTCAAAAGCCCAACGTAGTTTTATGGAATTGACAAGATGATTTTAAATGTATTTAGAAATGCAAATGGTGAAGCATAGCCGATGAAGAAGTAAACAGATTTCTCTACCAGATATGAAGACTTAACCCTCAAGCTCATTAAGACAAAGGTAGTGATAACAGGAACCGAGAACAGTTCAAGAAGATAGAACAGACATTCCCCAAATAAACCCAACACATGCTTGCTTTACTACATAGAATTGTAGCATCTCAGACCAAAGGACCTGTTTCATGGAGAAGGGAACTTGACCAAGGACACGTGACAGTGGAATCCACTGGTTCCTACTCTAAAGCTGGAGTTGAACTGTCCTCTTAAAGACTCAAGGCACCAGCTTGAGAAAGACATTCTGTGTTGGAGCACTTTTCCAGGAAACGATACATGTTCAGCCACTGGCCATTACTTGTTGCTGGGTGGCCAACAACTAGAACGCATGAGTTTGGGAACAGGAGTGGAGGTAGGAATGACCCCCCTCCAGCAACCCACTTGGGGAAATTTTTGCTTCCTGTCCTACAACTTGAGGCTCTGCAAAATTAGAGGTGCCCATCCCTGGTGCTTGTGGGCAAGAAGGCAGGAGAAGGGGTACTTCTCTTCTAGCACTTCTACCACTGCCCTTAAAACTACATCTGTGGCAGGATGACCTGGGACTGCTGACACTGGCAGGGTCCCTGACCCTGATTATGATGAGGAGTTGGGCTGCACAATGGGAGCAGGGGCAAGTATGTATGGACCTTGGGGAATTCTCGGGATACCTCTCGGTTATTTCCATGCCTGGTGACAACCGTGAATGGGCATTTGCAGCCACCACAGCCCGACAAGGCCAAGGTGGACAGTTGCTCAGAGCCTTCAGGAACGAAGTGCTGGCTGAGGGTACCACAGAAGGCAGGACTAAGCAAAGAGATGCTGAGGATCAGTGATGGCCCTGGGACCAGCTGTAGCAAGGGAGACTAGCTTGTTCCACTAACTCTCCCATTCAGAGTCTTTTCTTTGGAGATTCTGACCAGCAACTACCCTGGACTTTCAGTAACAGAATAGACGCGACGCACCAAATGAATGGTCTGAGCATTGCAAGGCACGAGCCGTAGCAGACACCGTTGGTGCCTCGGTCCATACCCCTGACTTCATCTAGGCCTGCCGTGGACACCCGGCGTGCTGACAGCATCCCACTGCAAGCCCCTGTGTGTCCCTGCTTCCCTGCCCGAGACCTTTCTCCAGTGCCACGGAAGCTACTTCAGAGCAGCCCACGGGAGGTTTTTAGTGCCCTGAGGGACGACCTACAACCAATAAGGCACAGGAGTTTTAGTGGAAGAATGCCCAGCATTCCCATCTTTCTGTGGGACAAGTGGGAGGCATGGTCTACGGGGCTCTTTAGAGGCTCCCAATGGGACTGAGCCCTGATTGCCCATAACGACAATCAAGGAGCTCTTTGTTGGCTTTCTCCCTGCCTTGTCACATTTTGTCTACTCCTTCCCTCAGAGCGGCACGAGGATGATGCAGCAAGGACATACCCCTGAGAGTGTCTGCCTTGAATGTTGTACCCCTGACACCTCACTTAGCTCACCCCGGTCCCAGCGCCGCCGTCAGTCCTGCTTCCTGACACCACAGCACCAGTTAGCTCTCTACACTCACGTCCTTTCTCAGACCCTGATAAGACAGCTCAGCAGTTCCACTAACTATTAGTATGGATTGAATGGTGTCCCCTTAGAAGGATATGTTGAAGCCCTAACCCCCAGAACCTCCATATGTGACCTTATGTAGAAATAGCATCTTAATCAAGATGAGGTCATACTGGAGTCAGGTGAGCCCTTCATGCTATATGACTGGTGTCCCTATAAGAAGATTGTGTGAAGACACGAGGGAAGAACGTGTGAGAATGGAGGCAGAGGTCAGAGTGGCCTAGCTGTAAGCCGACGAGCTCTAACACGGGTGTTCCTTGCTTCCCCCAGAAGCTGGGAAGAGGCAAGATTCTCCCTAGAGTCTCAAAGGGAGCATAGACCTGCTGACATCTTAGTTTGAGACTTCTAGCTTCTCAAACTGTCAGAGAATACCTCTCTGTTGTTTCAAGCCACCCAGTTTGTGGTACTTAGTTGTGGCAGCTCAAGGTAATCACAGTTATCACCATAAACCCAACAGAAATGCACACACCCACAGGCGCGCACACACACACACACACACAAATACATATACCAAGAAATATGTACACAATTGTTCTTAGCAGTTCTAGTGTTCATTATAACCTGGGAACAACCCACACATCCACTGATGGAAGGACCAATAAAATTGTGATAGGTCAGTGTCCTACAGTAGGGAAAACATTTGTGGGTAGATATTGAGTGAATGTTGAGTGAATGCAGTCAGACCCAAAAGGATGCAAAAGTATGATTCCATTTCTAGAAAGGGCACACTACCATTCAGGGCTGGGTTCTTGTGTAGATGCGAAACTGTAAAGAGAGCAGGGGCAGTGGTCTGGAGGGGTAAAGGGCCTTGGGTTGCTGGCATCATCCTATTTCTTGACGTGGCTGGTGTAATAGATCATGGAGCTGTGTGTGTTTGCTTTTTGTGCGTTTTCTTCTGGGAGCGCTATTCTTCATAATAAGGATTTTAGGAAGCAAACGCTAGCCCAGGCTGCCCACCCGACCCCCTGATTGCACCACTAGCTCCTGGTTTGGATTCTCAGAAGTCAGTTCCTCAGTCCATAAATCAAGGGCACGGTTTTCACCCACCTTGGCATGAACTGATGTGTGAGCTTGGACAGGTTAATGCTGCTTCCCTATGTCTCAACCCCCCTTGAGTGAAATGGGCCTAAATGGCACCTGTCTTGCAGGATTCAGGGAGGCGCTGTGTGCAGAGGGTGCCAACGCCATGAAGCACTTCCTCGATTTTCCTCCCAGAGCGGATTTCTTTGGCCGTGCAATCTCTGCTGTGACAGAAGCTGGAGCAGTGGGACTTCAGAGGATGGAACTGGGTCCAAAAGGGGAGGGTGCAGAAAGGCGGGTCCGGGCTCCAGACAAGTGGAAGCTTCCTAAGGTCACAAACAGGGAATAGGCTGCTTTCTAAGATAGCAAGTGCACCATCATCATGGGAGTCCAACCAGGGATCCCCGCCCTGGTTGGCAGGTGAGTCCAGGTGGTCTCTGGAGGTTAGCTTGCCTGGTGGGATTGCTTCAGGCAGCACACGGTGGAAAGAGTGCTGGGGTATAGACACCTGAGTTCCTGGCTCCTATGCTGGCTGTCTGCCTTACAGATGACCTGCCTACCCTCAGGGCATAGTTTTCCCATTTGTCTAATGAAAGAACTGGACTAGCTCAGTGGTTTCCTAATGTGGCTCATCACCAGTATCCCAGAGAGCACATTAGAAACAGACCATGGCTTCCCCTGAGCGCTGGGGAATCAGGATGTGCTTGGGACCGCTAACCTCTCCCCACTCCTGCATTGCTGGCTAGTTATAGGCAGCCTATTATATCTCATAGTGGCCACGAGGGGGCAGCAAAGCCAAAGCAATGTCAATCCTTCATCTGGCTGGACTTGGCAAAATTGGGTCTCCACTGAAAGGGCAATGAAGCAGTATTATTGTACAACGAAGCACTCTTAGCAGCTAGATCCTGATTTCTTTTCTTTTTTTTTAAGATTTTATTTTTTTTATTTGAGAGAGAGATAGCATGAGCAGGGGGAGGGAGAGAGAGAGAAGCAGACTCTCCTGCTGAGCAGAGAGTCCGATGCGGGGCTCAATCTGAGGATCACGGGTTCATGACCTAAGCTGAAGGCAGATGGTTAACCAACTGAGCCACCCAGGCACCCCATATCTTGATTTCTAAGTACAATTCTCCACTAAGAAAAACCTTGGAAGGTGGCTGATTGCAGGCATGGGGCAGAAAAACAAGGTGAGCCCAGAATGTTTTGTTGTGCCAGGAAACATGGAAGTGCTCAAGAACTGTTGGAGGCATATCTAAGGGACACAAGAACCACCTTCAAGGAGCATCTGGTGGTTAAGTCAAAAAACTGAGCATCAGAAGAAATACTAGTGGTGATCAATTATGACATCATTGAATGAAACAAAAAAATGTGAGTCCATTTCGATAACAAAAGGCTAAGACTGTCATGACTCAAATGCATACTGCTCAGCCATAGGCCTCTTTCTCTTACCAGACGAGCATAAATGGGACCATTTCAAAGGATCTGGGGAAAAGGAGAAGAAGCATACAGTTCTACATACACGATGTCAGGAAGTAGAGCCTTCACTGAGAGAGGATGAGTTGCCAAATGAGAACATACTTCTCTTCCTTATTGTGAGCTAGACAAGGTCTCCAAAACCGATGACTTAAAATCCTGCAATGACCCACAGATGTGTTTGCTCACCAATTTCTTTTTAAATTAGGAAATTGCACTTAAATGCTACATTTCCAACTTCTCTTAAAAAACAGGCAATCTGACCTACATTTCCACACGGAAACAATTAGAGCAAACAGCAGTCAGCTCATTCAGTGGGCTCTGCATTCTACAGCTCACCAGAGTCCCCACCAGTCCAGGCCCCCTGCACTGATTTCTTCACCTGCCTCACCCCCAGAAGCATGAGCCTTCATGACCGCCTCTGAGAGGTAGCGTCTGTCATTAGGAGACAGGTGTGCGTGCGTGTTATAGTAGTTGATTCAACATTTCTTAACAGAATTGAGACAATGAAGAGGTGAACTTCCACTTCTAGAAACTAGATTTGGAGGGACTCTTGCTGGACTTTACAGAAAAATTGAGAACATCAAAGTTCTCTTTCCTGGACCTGGAATGCCCAATCACCCCCCACTCCTCAAGCCAATGCCTCTTCTTTACCTCCTTTGGAGTGGAGGGAGGGGATTGTTATGTAAAACAGAGGGAGAAGCAGCTAGAACTGAAGAATATTCCCTAGGGGTAAGGAGTAGTTTTCCAAAAATTCAATAGAAAGCTTTCTGATTGGGGCACCTGGGTGGCTCAGTCCATTAAGCATCTGCCTTTGGCTCAGGTCATGATCCCAGGGTCCTGGGAGGGAGCCCCATGTGGGACTCCCTGATAAGTGGGGAGTCTGCTTCTCCCTCTCTCTCTGCCCCTCCCCCTGCTTGTGCTCTCTCTCTCTCTCAAATAAATCAATAAAATCTTTAAAAGAAAAAAGTTTTCTAATTAATGTATAAAGAGGGAGGCCTTTTTTTTTAAGAAGGAGGTTTTTTTTAAAGATTTTATTTACTTGTTTATTTATTTATTTGAGAGAGAGAGAGTGTGCACGAGAGGGGAATGGGGGGGTGGAGGAGCAGAGGGGGCAGGAGATCTCGGGAGGGGGAAAGAATCTCAAGCAGACTCTGCACAGAGCAGAGCCAACATGGAGCTCCATCTCACCACTCTGAGATCATGACCTGAGGCAAAACAAAGAACGGAGGATTTTCCTCTGAGGTAAAAGAGATTCATGTGAGGAGAAAAAGTTCTCCTTGCCACTTTGCTTTCTATGATGAATTCTGTCATGTGAAGTGATGCTTGGAGCTGCAACAGACATTTTGCCACCATGAAAAAAAATTCCAACCCATGCTTATATGGTTAGCTAATCTGTGGCAAAGGAGATAAGAATATACAACAGGGAAAAGACACTCTCTTTGACAAATGGTGTGGGGAAAACTGGACAGTTACATGCAAAAGAATGAAACTGGATCACTTTCTTACACCATATACAAAAATAGGCTAAAAATGGATTAAAACCTAAATGTAAGACCTGAAACCATAAAATTCCTGAAAGGAAACACAGGCAACAATCTCTTAGAATTGACCTTAGCAACATTTTTGTAGATATGTCTCCTGCGGCAAGAGAAAAAAAAGCAAAATTAAACTACTGGGACTACACCAAAATAAAAAGCTTCTGCACAGCAAAGGAAACCAACAAAACAAAAAGGCAACCTACTGAATGGGAGAAAATATTTGCAAATGATATATCTGATAAGGGGTTAGAATCCAAAATATATAAATAATTTCTACAACTCAACACAAAAAAACATAAATAATCTGCTTAAAAAAATGGGCAGAAGACCTGAATAGGCATTTTTCCAAAAGAAGACATTCAGATGGCCAACAGATACATGAAAAGATGCTCAACATCACTAATTACCAGAGAAATGCATGTCAAAACCACAAGACGATATTACCTCACACCAGTCAGAATGGCTCATACCAAAAAGATAAGAAATAACAAGTGTTGGTGAGGATGTGGAGGAAAAGGAACCCTTGTGCACTGTTGGTGGAAATGTAAATTGGTACAACCACTGTGGAAAACAGTATAGAAAAAAAACTAAAAGGTGAAATACCATATGATCCCATTATTCTACTTCTGGGTATTTTCCAGAAGAAAACAAAAACACTAATTTGGAAAGACATATGCACCCCTATGTTTATTGTGGCTTTATCTACAATAGCCAAGATATGGAAGCAACCCAAGTGTCCATCAATAGATGAATGGATAAAGAAAATGTGTCACACACACACAATGGAATATTACTCAGCCATAAAAAGAATGAGATGTTGCCATTCATGACAACATGGATGGACCTAGAGGGTATTCTGCTAAGTGAAATAAGTCAGAGAAAGACAAATAGCTCATGACTTCGCTTATATGTGGAACCGAAAAAACAAAATAATTACAACAAAATAGAAACAGAATTATAGGGAACAAACTAGTGGTTGTCAAAGGGGAGGTGGGTGGGGGATGGATGAAATAGGTGAAGGGTATTAAAAGGTACAAATTTCCAGTTATGAAATAAGTTATAAAATAAATAAGTCATGGGGATGAAAAGTACAGCTTAAGGCATATAGTCAATATTGCCATAACTTTGTATGGTGACAGATGGTAACTGCACTTACCATGGTGAGCATTGCAAAATGTGTCCCATTGATGAGTCACGATGTTGTACCCCTGAAACTAATATGTCAACTACTTTTCACTTAAAAAAAAAAAAAACAAACCTCAAAAGCCAACATGTTGAGGAAGGTTGAGTAGGAGGATAAACAGAGATGGGCCTTGATGATAACGTTGACTCAACACTAGGATGCCCTCTATCTGATTTTCTTGTGCGGAAATAATAAATGTTCCTACCATTTAAGCCACCATGAGTGAGATTTGCATCCAAGAGCACTCCTAACGAGTACAGCTGCTTTTCCTGTGGACTAGGGGAGCGCCATGTTTGGTGTACAGCTGGAGGCCTTCCCCCTTCCATGACTTTGCCCTTCAGAAAGCATGTGTCGGGGTGTGTAGTACCTACGGACAAGGCGGTTGCAGAAGCATGGTCCACATTCACTCCTCCATCAGTGCCGATAGAGCTGTGGCAGCATCTTACTGAGAAGAGGAGTCCAAGAGTCCTAAGTGGCGGTGAGCCAAGAAATGAGTGACGACCCTTGGGGCAGCTATAAGTGGTAGGAAAGGGCCTACCACTGCCAAACAGACACCTGGACAGAATTTAAGAGGAAAACCTCCTTTTTCCCAATGATAGGCAACCTTAAAATATGAGGGAGGTTGATGAGGCAAAATGGTAAGAAAGTATAAAATAGTTATTAGTATGCAGCAATCTACCTACAGAGCAAGGACACCACCATGCCAGAGAACTCAAGTTTCAGGCGTCGTTCCCTGATGAAGAATCATGGCATTTGACCATAGGCCTTTCCATCCTATGTGAGCGAATTGGTGACTTGTTGGTCTGTATTCGTTTCTTTTCTTATTTCAACAGAAATGTGTGATCTCATTCAATGCCAACTGGTAGATCAAAATAAGATCATTTAGAGCCAAGTAAGCAAGCTAATCTTTTTTCTCTCTTTCTTAGGCCCCTGCCAGTGTTCTGCCATTTTAATTATGGAAACACTGAGGTCTAAAAAAAATGAATATCTTAGCCAAGGTACACACAGAAATAAATGGCAGAGATAAGATGTGAACCAAGATCTGTCTTCTCATACAACATACTGCCTTGTTGACAATACATTTTAACTTAAAAGTTAGTCCAAGATCAAAGTCTTGCTACTCTTCTCAGTCAGGCAAATACCAAGTGTATGTAACAGAGGTTTTATGGGCAATGCCTTAACCAATTTCAGTGGCATGCCTAGCACACAGCACATGCTCAACAATGATTTGTGTGTGTAATTCAGACCAATAGCAAAAGTTTGAGGCACAACAGGACAAAGATGTCATTTTCCAAATCATGCCCTTCCTTTTGTGGTCCAGTCATTTCTGGAATAACTATGTGCCATCTACCTTAGAGCAGCTAACTATCAGAGGTGGTATAGACTAGTAATGGTTAAGAGCATGGCCTCTGGGGCAGGATTGCTTAGGTTTGAAGCTCTGCGTTACCACTTGCTAGTTGTGTAACTTCCAGCAAGTTTCTTTTCTTTCTTTTTTTTTTTTTAAGATTATTTATTTGACTGAGAGACAGAGAGAGCACAAGCAGGGGGAGCAGCAGAGGGAGAGGGAGAAGCAGGCTTCCCGCTGAGCAGGGGGCCTGATGCAGGGCTCAATTCCAGGGCCCTGGGCTCATGACCTGAGCCAAAGGCAGCCGCTTAACCGACTGAGCCACCCAGGTGCCCCATTCCGGCAAGTTTCTTAACACTTTGTGCCTCAGTTTCACTATCTGTAAATGTAAAATAAGTTTATTAAATAAACCTACCATATAGGGTTGTTATGATGAATAAGTTAGGAAATAAATGTGTGCTCTGTAGACCAGTACCTAGTAAGCAGTAAGAGGCATTTAGGTGTTATTACTCTGTCTACCTGTAACTTGACCTTGAGTAAGAGAGCGCCAACTTGGTATCTCAGTTTCCCCCTCCCGACTGGAATTTAAAGCCCTGTGCCTGTCCATCCTCTGTTCCCCTTTACCAGAACACCTCCCCTTTCTCCCCACTTCCCCTCTGCAGGGAATCCCATTTCCCCAGTGCCGCTTTGCTCCTTGCCCCATTCAGCGTCTATCCCTGAGTCCACCCCACGACCCCCGAAAAGGCTCACCTCCTAGATCACTTCCACCCCTTGTCTTTCCTGAACTCCAAAAGCTCCTGCTCTCAGAGCTCTGTCCTGCCTTCCTGCTGGCCTTCCTGTTCTGTGTAGCTGCCTTGTCACATCACACGCACTCTCAGCCGTGGCCTGGGGTACAGGGCCTGGGAATGTCTTTCTCTGAAGCCGCCCTCATGCATGCACACTCACACACACACACACACACACACACACCACACACACACACACTCCCCTGTGTGTGTAATCAGTGCCCAGCACACCCCACTCTCATCCTCACTCCCACCCATCACCCCAACCTGATTCCCAAACTCTGCTTCTCTGTTGACTTCTCTTCCATCAGCCCACAAATGTGATCCAGAATCTACAGACTTAAAATACAGAGGGGGGAAAAAAAAATCAAAAACCTCCCCTGTTGAACCACACATACCTTTCAGCTACTTTCCATTGCTCTGCCTCCTTTCATAGTCCATCGGCATGAAAACTTGTCTACGCTTGTCCAGGTGGCTTTCAGATTCCTTTGACTATGACCCTAAGAAATACGTTTTACAAAGCAGCTCAGTGCATGCACACTCATACTGCATAAGCCCACACTGTCTCACACATGCACCTGCATGCATGGAGTCACGCACCAACACACATGTTATGCATTTGAAACAAACATTTCATGAAACATTACTCATGGGATTTGCACTGAGATTTTCTAATTCATTCTTTGCTGGATTATGCTGTTTCATTTTTAAAAACCCTGGATGCTATAGGCTGTATACTATGTGTCCACCTTCCCTGCCCCCACCAAATTCGTATGTTGAAAACTAACCCCCAGGGGCGCCTGGGTGGCTCAGTTGGTTAAGCGACTGCCTTCGGCTCAGGTCATGATCCTGGAGTCCCAGGATTGAGTCCCACACGGGGTCCCTGCTCAGCACGGAGTCTGCTTCTCCCTCTGACCCTCCCCCCTCTTATGCTCTCTCTATCTCATTCTCTCAAATAAATAAATAAATAAAATCTTTAAAAAAGAAAAAAGGAAACTAACCCCCAGTGTGATGCAATTTGGAGGTGGGGCCTCTGCGGAGGGATTATGTCCTGAGGGTGGGGCCCTCATGAATGGGATTAGTGCCCTGATGACAGAAGCTTCCGGAAGCTCCCTTGCTGCCTCCTCCATGTGAGGCAGCAGTCTTCCTCATGGAGAAAACAGCTGTCTCTGTACCCGGAATTGGACTTCATCAGATGCAACCACAAGCACCCTGATCTCGGACTTCCAGCCTCCAGAATGGTGAGAAAACATTCCTGTTGTTTGTAGCCATCCCCCACCCCCAGTCTATGGTAGTTTTGTTACAACAGTCTGCACAAACTAAGACACTGGCCTATAATTTTATTCCACTTCCCCTTCTCCTATTAAATTCTTCGGCACTGAGAAACGTTTCAATATATTAAAACACAGAATTTACGATGTTAACACTGTCGAATGTCCTTCAGATTTAAAAAAAATGACAAAATTCAAGGCTCCTCCATGCTCTCTGCCTAGCTTCATTCCCTTTCCTGCTGCTTTTGAGGCAAGAATTGGGTATATATCCTGTCTGTGGTCTTCGACTTGTACTAAATCGTTGTGCATCTATAACAGATATATTTTCCTAAATATTCGAAAATTTTGCATTTCACATTTAGGTTTTTAGGTTTTCAATTCTTTTGGAATGAAGTTTTGCATATAATGCAGAACTCTGGAGAGTCAGTCGGCCCAACACCCTTTACCGAAGTGCACGTCTTCTCTGCATTGACCTGGAGGGAATGCCTCTTCTATCGAACAGCAGGGTTTCGTGTACATTTGGCTGTTTCTGGGGCATCTATTATTCAGTTCGCTTCCATCTGGCTTACACCCCTGTGTGTCAAGCAAAACTGGTCCTCTCAGGGTCCCTGATGATTTCTATCTAGTCAAGCAGTTTCTATTCTCATCTTGCTTGCTGTTATAGAAATTTCGGGAGTGGGGCATGCTCCTACCTCTGGAAACGTCTCTCCTCTTTGCGTCTCTGACAACACATTTTCGTCCCATCTCCAGGGCTGGTCCTTTCCATCTTCCTTCGCTGGCGCCTTCTATTGCACACAGTCCTGGTACAAGCTCCTTCTGCTTCTCCAGCCCTTCTTTGGCTTAAAAAAGAAACACACAAATCATACATGAATGCGTTCCCGAAGTAGACAACTGAAGCAAGGCCTGACCGTTAAGGGGAAATGTGAAATGTCCTTCCATCACTGCCCACCACCTGCTTCCTGGACAGAGGCACTGCAGACTGTTGGCTGGTAGAGCAGAGAATGAGAGCTGCCCCCAGGGGTTAATTTCCCCTTCATCTTCTGTCACTGAACCACCCAGAAGTTAGGTTACAACTCCCCCGCCCCTGCGGCTCTGTGCCGTTCTGCAACCAAGCTCTGACTCACGGCGGAGAAGGGGAATTGTTGGGCGCAACCGCAGGGACTCTTCTTTGAGGAAAAGGACATGCCCTTCGCCTTCTCTTTTCTCCCTTTGACTTATTTTTTAAAGATTTATTTATTTATTTCTTTTAGAGAGAGTGTGTGCATGCCAGAGCAGGGAGAGGGGCAGAGTGAGAGGGAGAGAGAATCCCAAGCAGACTCCCCGCAGAGTGCAGAGCCTGGCTCAGGGCTCTGTGTACTTGGAGACAGCATCAGATCCCACAGGTAAAGGGCTCAGTCCCGTGAGGCTATGCCTTCTTCAGATACCAACCGCAGGTCCAGGCTGCTACCTGTGCTTCTGATCAACTGGCTATAAGTCGGAGGTTCCCACAGCCTCCTCCTTGGGTTCCATTAATTTGTTAGAGTGGCTCACAGAACTCAGGAGACCAGTTTACTTACTATATTACCGGTGTATTATCAAAGGATATAGCTCAGGAACAGCCAGGTGGAAGAGATGCATAGGGCAAGGGATGTGGGGGTGCTCTCTCTGAGTTTACCCCTCTCCCCAAATCTCCACATCTTCCCCAACCCAGTAGCTCTCCAAACCCCATCCTTCCGGGGTTCTATGGAGGCTTCATGATGTAAACGCAACTGATGAAATCATTGGAAATCGACCTCAATCTCGGGCCGCTCACCCCTCCCCAGAGGTGGCGGTGGGACTGAAAGTTCCAAACTTCTAATCACATGGTGGGCTCCCTGGGCAACCAGCCCCCATCCTTAGGTGCTTTCCAAAAGTCACCTCATTAACATGAAGGCCTTTACCATCCTAATCACTTAGGAAATTCCAAGGATTTTAGGAGTTCTGTGCCAGAAACCAAATACGTATTTCTTATTATAAATCACAGTGTTACAGACCCCAAAGTGGGAACTGAGTATTGAGGAAAACAGAAAGATCCAGAAGGCCTGAGATGCTGATGAGCTTGGAGCCACCGTCCCAGCGCCACACTTGTATATGGAAGAGAAATATGCATATTTTTGTAAACTGTTGTCATTTGAGATTTTCTCTCTCTTACACCAAATTTGACTTACAAACTCAGGTTATATTCTCTTTAGGATCTTTATTAACAAATATATCTTCTCTTTTTCAGAAATGAATCCATGTATGGTCTATGGCTGGCTTTTTTACTGAACAATGCACTCCTCCGACTCCTTCCCCTCCCACATTTAATCCACTCTTACAACCTGTTGATTCTTCTTTTAGCCTGAAACCTCTCTCCATCCTCACTGCACTCCCCTGGTCCAGGCCACCATAATTCCCAGCTAATGCCAACTGATCATTCTGCTTCCACTCTTGCCTATAGTCCTATAGATAGAACTAGATCAGTCTTCGATCCATTCTTCACCTAGTGTTCAGGGCAATGTTTTAAAAACCCACATCTCGTCACGTCGATCCATACTTAAAACCCTTCTGTACTGTACCTGAGTAGAATGAAATTTAAGTCCCTTACTGAGCCCATAAAGGTCTGAGGGATTCCCTCTTTGCCCATCTCCCCAGCTCCATTTTGGTCCGTGCTCTTCTTCTCTTTACCCACATCTTGCTTCTTAGTTCCTTGCATGCCTTTTCCACCTCTGTTATGCCCTTTGCAGCCTCTGTCCCAAGAAGTCTGGATCATTCTTTCCACAGTACGTGCCCCAGTGGTTCCTTCTGGTCTCTGCGAAAATGTCACCTCCTTAAAGAGTCTTTTGTCTGGTTAGCTTTGCCCCCTATTTCCCCGATGGCCTTTATCACAATCTATAATTATATGTGCATCTGTTCACGGACTTGGTTATTTTCTTCCTCTTCCACTGGACGGCAAGCTCGCGGAGACCAAGCTCCTGTTTATTTCAGGTACCACTATATCCTCAGGAACAACCAGAGACCTAGACATAGAGGAGGCACTCAATAAATAGATACTTGTGAAATGAAAGAGCCCTGACGGTTCAGAAACCTTGGTTCACGTACCACCCTTACTATTGATGGGCTGTGCCAGCTTGTGGAAATCAATCAGCTGTTCTGAGCCTGTGTGGAACATGGGAAACATGAATCCCGCCCTGATTATCTCATAGGGTTGTTGCAAAAATCAAATGAGATGGTGTGAAGTAAAATTTTAAAGCTCTGAACAAAGGTGAGAGGTAATTTATTACTGGGGCAAGGAAAACTTAGGACTTTGTATGAGAACCTACCTTCTCAGATACTTGTACAAAAAACAGGCCTCCGTAAATGAGTCCATCCAAGGTCTTGTCAATGATTATTGTTCATTCCTGGTCATTTCCTTCCCAGCGCTACAGCCTTAAAAGGCGAGTTTTCTTGGAACACAAACCTTAGCGCTACTTAATCATCAATCCCAGTAAAAAGAAAAGTCCTTTTGACTTGAGAATGAGGAGTTTCGTGACAGCTATTAGCTGAAGTGAAACTTTTTGCTAAGAACAATAAAAACTCAGGTCTCTCACCCCTTGATCTGCTTTGCTTAGTTTGTTAGTGATTGCTGGGGTGTGGTACTTACAGAAAAGTTGAGGGAAGTGTAGGGGGTGGCCTGTCCTTTCGCGTTGGGACGCCTCTGTGGTGTAAGTAATCCTCTTTCCAACCTAGTCTAACCACGGTACTGAAACAAGATGTTTGTGCCAAAAAGAATTCCAGGAGGCATTATCCTGGTGGGGGGGGGGGGGGGGGCGGGGGGGGTAAGGGTGAATGGGTTAAATAATAGAATCATCAGCCCCACGCAGTTCGGGCAGGGGGTGGAGTGCCCACTTTTGTTGCTCTGGATTACCGAAGAATGAATGGAAACTCCACTTTCCCTTTTCATAAGCACCATGTTCGGACAGTATTTTTGCCATTTAAACTATACAGAATGTGGTCATGTTTTCTCTTTATCAACACATCTACGCAAACAGATTTTTTTAAAATAAAAGTATGATTTGGGGGTAATTTTAGATTTACAGAAAAAGCTGCACCAATAGTACAGAGAGTTCTCCTATGCTGGGCGCTCTTCTTCCCTAATGTTGACACCTTACCTTTCTGTGGTACGTTTGTTGCAGTTCATAAACCAATATCGATACATTATTATTAACTGAAGTCAATGCTTTATTCCTATTGCCTTAGCTTTTTTTCTTTTTCTTTTTTTTTTTGGTCGGTGAGACAGGAATAAATGTCTTTATTTAGTTCCTTCACTCCTGGGTTCATCCCAAGGCTTTATACCTTACCTTCCCACTGTCAAAAACAGAGACCCAGAAACAATGGTTCTGCCCACAGTTCACCACTTCCCCCCTGCAGAGCACTGTAGGGACAATTCACCTTGCTTGAAAGCCATGGGTTTCAAACACTTTAGAGGCACATTCTCTTCAAACTGGAAACCCCACTAAGTAAAACAGGCTTGGCCAGAAATTTAAATCTGTGCCACATTCTGGGTGCCCCTCCAGAACTAAGATCCCTTGGAGCAATTCAAAAAAGTTCCTCTCTCCATATCATTAGAAACTTTCCAGAGAGCCAGTCACTTGGCTGAAATGTGTATTCAAAGATTTCACAAGACCAATTTCTACCCATTGAGTTAAACAGTCCAAAAAAATTAAGGTATTGGGGAGGGGGGTTGAATTAAAGGGTAATAAAGCATTTATTAAAGTTACAATAGCATATCAAAGACGTCTATCGTACTTTTGGAAACTCTTAACCAGGCACAAGTGCAAGAACAGTCGCGGCCCCAGCTGCTGAGGGCAAACATGCCTTCATTCCCAAAGCAGGAGGGACCAACAGGGTCTACTGTGAACGTTCCCGTCAGCGTGTCTCCAGGCACACAGGCCCACTGCGGGTCACACTCTTGTGCCGACCACACGAGCCCTGGGAGCTGTGCAAACACTGCAGGGCAGAGCAGGGACACTGCTGGCTAAATCACGGCAGCAAGCTGGACTTCACACGTTCACAAACACCACACTCAAACTGCACTGATGCACATTCATACATTACTTGGTAGAAATATGAAACCAAACCAACTTAAAAAAAAAAGCATGCCCATGCATTCCAGACACTGCACAATTTCATGTTAAGGCCACAGAAGTCACCCCTTCTCCCCTCCTCACTTCTCCATCTGTTTGTCTGCCTAGAATGTATAATATATACTCTGTACATCACTACATTCCAAAATCTGCACGTCCCTTCCATGGAATTCTCCTGGGACACGGTCCCACTAACCATTCATGCGTTCACATTGGTTATTTTATTCCACACCGAGGGGTCAGGTTCTGGGAGGTTGGAGGGAGTAATAAGTAAGCCAGGGAGAAAGAGGTCACATGGCCAAATGAGGCACTTCCAAGTTGGTGTGGAATCCAGACCACTCAGGACTGCTCACTGAGTGCCTGGCAGGCGGCCAAAGGGACAGAAGTGGAAGCTGAAGTCTCAGTTCCAGAAGACCCACTATGAGCACCATCACCAACATGCCGCAGAGCCACCGGCACTCAGGGGGGCCAGGGGCCCCCAAGGCCTGAGGTAAGGGCAGCCCTCACTGAGAAGCCACACAACACTTCTGGGGAGTGTTTCTCATGGATTCAGGAATGGCTAGAGGCCTGTCACCTATTGCCTTGGCTTTTACCTGATGTCCTCTTTCTGTTGCTGGAGTCCATCAGGGATTCTATGCTGTGGTTAATTGGGCTTGTTTTTGCACCAGCACCAAAAAATCTTTTTTTTTTCTTTCTTTCTTTTAAAGTTAAGCCATCAACTTAAAATCAGGGACACGTTTTTCTTCCTGAAGAGTGTAAAGCTCACAGACGTAGGTAGGTCTTTGCCAGGAAAACCATTTCCACAGTTAGTTAATACTGTCCAAATTTGGATGGCAAGGCTCCAACTAAAGACACTTTTTGAAGGAAAGGGAGTAAATATTTACCGAAAGGGCCCCTGGTAGAGGCTGGAGTTGGTAGTCTGGTGGGGGAAGGGGTGGAGATTTGGGGTCTATGATGCCTCTGCCCTTAGTGAAAAGAGAATGTGCTTGAGTCTCGGCCGTCTGGATAGATGGGGGGGGGCGTCAGCCTCAGTTTCCCATTCTGTCACATGAAGATATTGGTACTCCCAAGCGGGGTTGTAGCAAAGGCTACGTGCAAAGTAGATGAAAGCTTTAGTGGTATGCCCAGCACACTGGCACTTAGTAGTCATTGCCGTTAGTCCTTTATACTAAGAAAGGGGAAAAGAGGCATTTTGGAAATGTTTTGCTAGTGGCTGCTTTTTTTTAAGTCATTGCCTCTTAAATAGAAATATCTCCTTACAACATCAGTGTCCACAAAACACATTCCAGAAACATTCCTCCCTCTGCTCTTTCTTGCAAATCTTTCTTGAACCAGTATGGTATACTGTTTTCTCTTCCTATCCCATAAAAAATATACCATCCCTCAAGGCTCTGGTCAAATTTCTCCAAGAAGCCTTCCCTGATGCTTTCAGTCCTGGGGAAAGGGGATAATCGGGAAGATCCTTGAGTCTGTTTCCTCATCTGTAAAATGGGATTAAAAAGTCATGGGGTAGATTGAAGGGTATGATACATCCAAAATGCCAATCTGCATTTAGCACATAAAAATTAAAAAAAAATAATAAAATAGCTTTTCTTTTAGGTAGTAGCATTAAGAATAAAAAGAAGAGTAGAAAATCAGTTAAGGATTTAATAAGGGATAGGCCTTAGTGGTTGATTCCTTATACGGAGTGGACGAGAGAGGGAGGTGTCAGGAACAGCACTTGGGTTTTTGAGCAATTTTTTTGAACAAGAGAGATGAAGGCATTCATGGAATTAGGGGGAAGGGTGTTTTGTTTTGCTTCACTTTGTTTGAATGGAGTGTTGCTACTAGATGACATAGCACTTAGTCCTGGGCATGTGGGACTTAACAAGTTCTTGGGAAGGCCAAATATCCAAACCCTGTTAACTAGGTCTGGAGCTGAGGAGAGAGATCTTTGAGATTGGGACTCGTGAGGACTCAGAAGTTAGCTGGAACCAGAGAGGAAGAAACTCGTACAGGAAGAAGCAGCAAGGGCTAAGGGTAGACGCTTTGAGGACCATCAACAGTTAAGGGAGGGGCACCTGGGTGGCTCAGTCAGTTAGGCATCTGCCTTCAGCTCAGGTCCTGATCTCAGGGTCCTGCTCAGCAGGGAGCCTGCTTCTCCCTCTCCCTCTGTCTGCCGCTCCCCCCTGCTTGTGCTCTCTCTCTCTCTCTCTCTTTCTCTGTGTGTGTGTCAAATAAATAAATAAGTAAAATCTTAAAAAAAAAAAGTTAAGGGAAATGCAGAGGGTGAAGAGTCCCAGAATGAGGCTCAGTTGGCTCCAGGAGCTGAGAGACATCTGGCAGGAGTGAAAGGGAAACAGGGGAAAGAGATGTTTTAGGGTATGTTTGGGGGAAGGGATAGACTTGATCATGTTTAAATGCTCATAGAGGGGTACCCGGGTGGTATAGTCACTTAAGCATCTGACTCTTGGTTTTTGGCTCAGGTCACATCTCAGGGTCATGAGATCCCCCCGCTGTGTGGACTCCCTGCTCAACAGGGAGTCTGCTTGGGTTTCTCTCTCCCTCACCCCTGCCTCTCCTCCCACTCACAAGCTTCCTCTCTCTCTCTCTCAAATAAATAAATAAGTCTTTAAATGCTCATACAAAAGGTGCCAGTGAGAAAGATGGGCTGAACACAGATGGAGAAGGCGTTCCTTCAGGGAAGAGAAGTGATGACAGAGGAAGGGGTGAAATGAGGATGTGTGGAAAGCCTGGGTGTGGTCGTAGATAAGTTTTTACATGGGGCAGTAGGGATTTGGCCTGAAAGTAAGTAGTTCTCAAAGTGTGATCTGGGGAACCTCGGGAGTCCCCCAAGACCCTCCCATAACTTTCCAGAGGTTACATGTGCCATGGTGTCTCCTTCTGATGGCTAAGGGAGTATGTGCTTATAGATTCTGTGTTTCTGAGAATATTCTAAGATAGGGTGTCTGGGTGGCTCAGTTGGTTAAGCATCTGCCTTTGGCTCAGGTCATGATCCCAGGGTCCTGGGATGGAGTCCCACATCGGGGCTCCTTGCTCTGCAGGGAGTCGGCTTCTCCCTCTGCCTCTGCCCCTCCCCCTCGCTTGTGCGCTCTCGTTCTCTCTCTCTCTCTCTCTCTCTCTCAAATAAATAAAATCGTTAAAAAAAAGAATAAGTGATGGGGCAGGAAAAATTCTTGTCATTAAATTCCAACACTTTGGTATAAAATATATGATCTTCTGATATTATATAGTATGAAATGAGAAGTGTGCATAAAGCACTTCTGTGCGATATTTTTTTCAAGGAGTAGCACTTGTGCAATTGTTTGAACTAGGCACATTTTTCACAGAACCCCATTTTTACTTGAAAGAATGACTGAGAAACAATAATATCTCATAGATATTTTCTCAAAAATGAAGTGAGCCTTTCGTTTGAAAAAAAACACTGTTGTCTCAATAATAAAAGTTGGGCTTTCAAATAAAAATTTAAATTTTGGAAAACTTGTATCTACTACCATGAACTTGACAGCTTCTCAATACTAAAAGACTTTTATGATGAGATGGGTGGTGATACGAACAAATGTGTTATTTGACAATACATGAAAGTATCAACATTCAGAATATCTGCATAACTCAGTGAACCAATGTTTTCCAAATGGCCAATGCATGATGTTATAAAATCATACATGGGTAAAATATCCATTCAAAATGCAAGATAGACCCATAGATTTTAGTGTATCAGAGTTGGAAAGTTCATTGATAGGATTTTAGATTCCAAATTACAACTCACCTTTAAAAAAAAACTACCACTTGCCAAGTTTTGCTGTTGTATTAAAGAATAGCCACAATTATCTAAGAAAGCTATACAAATACTCCTCTGTTTCCAATTGCACATCTGTATGAAGACAAATTTTCTTCATATCACAACAGATTAAAGAAATAGATAAGAGAATCCAGCTGTCTTCTCTTCAACCAACCATTCAAGAGATTTGCAAAAAATGTAAAACAATGGTACTCTTTTATTTTTTTTGTTTTGTAATATATACTTAATTTTCATAAACATGACATTTACATTGCTATTTGATGAAATTGTTCTAAAATGAAGTGATGAATAAATATTTTTCTCAGTCTCAATCTCTTATACAGAAAATATCAACAGATAAAACCCATAGTTGCTAAAAATCTTTTAGATATTTCAGAGTGTAAAGGGGTTTTAACACCAGTTGGAGGATCACTGGTTTAGGCCACAGAGAGAGGGCTGGTGGTGGGGTGGAAGACTTAGGAGCATAACCATGGTTTTAAAGAACCATTGATTTTTTTTCTTGTCCTTCAGAATATTAAAAAGCATAAAGCTGTGTTAGAGAGTTCTTATTGGTTGGGGTTTGGTTAAATGATTTTTTACCAGATTAGTCAAGGGAGCAGGATGGTGTAGTAGAGTTAGGTGAATCTGAATTTGAATTCCAGCTCAGGTAACCATGGGAAATTACCCAAACTCCCAGCCTCAGTTTTGGCATCTGTATGTGGGGATAATAGTATCTACCTTGGATGGGTTACTGTGAGGATAAAACTCATTTTATGAGTCTTTACTACTTAAAGTGTGTACCATGAACCAACAGGTGGTTAGCAATGCTGCACAACAGAGCCCTGAATTATGATCTGCATTTTGATGAGATCACCACCTGGCAGAATGCATCCAGCAGAATGCCTGCCTGCCACACATTTTAGTATTTATTTATTATTCTTCAGCTGATAGATAACAACTATTTCAGTCTTTCAGACTAAAGTAATTGGGTTGACTTGGAAAAACACATTTGGCCAGTTTATTTAGTCTCTTTTTCTTAATTATTGACCTAAGTTGTCCTTCAACTCATTTGAAAGATGTATAACTTCCAGACTTATGGTCTAGACTCTAGAGTGTTTCTGTCTGTCCCTTTAATTTATTTATTCACTCAACACAAATCAAACACCCACTATGTATTAGCTACTATGCATGCCACTAGGGAAGCTATGCAAAATGGACATGGTCCTCACGCTTGTGACACTCAGCTGAAAAGGACACGAAAATGAGTCAAAATGTGGCATGTTGTAGTTCTCAAGATGTAAAACTTTGTGAGTATCGGGGAGTAGCGTATACTTTTTTAAGAAATCTGCAGAGCAGTTTTTTTTCCTTTTCTGGGTTTTATTCTCTTTTTTTCCTCCTCTTTTTCTTTTTTTTTCTTTTCTTTCTTTTTTTCCCCAGTTTGAAAGTAGTTGTTTATTAAATGACCAGATTACAAAAAATAATCATGGTGGATACCTTAGCTCATCCTTCTGATAAGCCTATTGATCTGGTCTTCCCTATGGCCAGCATCTCCACCTTCTGCAAAATGGGCGACATTTTTCTTCACTCCCCCTGGTGGGGAAGATCATCTGAAGGGCCATAAGAAGTTGTTTGCTTCTTTGACACGTTTTCCAACAGTATAGATCTCGTGAATCAGATCCTCCATGCAGATGATGCCATGTTTACCAAAAGATCGAGCTGTCAATGTGTTCTCTGTCAGGACAATTTGCTTCTTGTTGATTTTGGCTGTAACCATGCCTGTGGATCCATTCATTCACTGACTTCCGGTTTGGGTCCCCTCATGCTCTCTATGGCTCCACAATCCTTAGCATGTTAACTGAAGCCTTGGTAAGCCTAACAAAGGTGCCACTGATGATCTGGCAAAGGTGAAGAAGCTACAACACCTTTCAAACGTTTCGGCTCTGATCCTGATGACAAATGCCAGTTTGGGTTCTGCAGGTACGTAGAAGTTGCCAGCTTTTCTTGCCATCCTACCCATTCGAATCTCAGTTCTGAGCATCTGCCTATATTCCTTGTGGGAATGCTTAGCTTTTCACAGATAAGCTCCCTCCTTGCCTTTCGAAGCATCTTTTGGGCAAACTTCTTTCTCAGATGCTTGATCTTCAACTCTGCGAAATTCCTTGGCTTTTTTTTTTTTAAGGGTTCCTGGCACAGCAGGAACCTTCTTTTTCTGCTCTTCTGCACCCTCCCTGATGCTAGCTGGGGAAGAGAAAGGTCTCTCTCTCTCTCTCTCTCTTTTTAAAGATTTTTTTATTTATTTGACACAGAGAGAGAGAGAGCAAGAGAGGGAACACAAGCAGGGGGAGTGGGAGAGGGAGAAGCAGGCTCCCCACTGAGCAGGGAGCCTGATGCGGGACTCAATCCCAGGACCCTAGGATCATGACCTGAGCCAAAGGCAGATGCTTAATGACCGAACCACCCAGGTGCCCCTCTCTCTCTTTTTTTCTCAAATAAACTCTAACCCCAACGTAGGGCTTGAACTCATGACCCGGTGATCAAGAATCGCATGCTCTACTAACTGAACCAGCCAGGCGCCCCATTAACTTTTCTTAATTTAGAAAAACTATTTATATCATATAATGCTTCTTGTTTTGAATTCTACATTTTATTATGATAATATTGCTTACCACAAACTTTTTTCATTTGGTCGTAATTTTGATCATTCCTGAATTTTTAACTCTTATTTTTCCAATTTACTTAAATTAAAAAATATATTTTAACTGAGATTAAAAAAACACATGTAAAATTTTTCATCTTAATCATTCGCCGTTCAGTAATGTTAGCCCTATTCACATTGTTGCACGACAAATCTTTAGGACTTTTTCATCTTGTAAAACTGAAACTGTGTCCATTGTACAACTCCATTTCCCCCTCACCCCAGGCCTTGGCAGCCACAATTCTACTTTCTGCTTCTATTAATTTGACTGTGTTAGATACCTAATATAAGTGGAATCATATAGTATTTGTCTTTTTATTGTTAGCTTATTTCACGTAGCATAATGTCCTCAAGGCTCATTCGTGTTAAGCATGTGACAAGATTTCTTTCCGTAAAGCTGAATAATAATCCATTGTGTGTATATGCCACATTTTCTTTATCCATTCATCCATCGATAGACATTTGGGTTGCAGAAGCTATTGTGAATAATGTGAATGATGTGAATGGGACTACCTCTCGGCTATTGTGAATAATGCTGCAATGAACATGAGCGTGCCGCTGAAGGACTTTGACTCCAAATGTAGACACTAATCCATCCCCATGCCTGAAAATAGTTCTTGACTGTAAATAAGAAATGTGGGCTTGAGCTAGCAGGGAGGGAAAAGTGGGCCGCTTCTGCTCAGGATCTCATCTCTGAATGTCCAGGCAACAGCAGAGGAAAGGAGAAAATGCCTGAATCACTCAGAGCAAAGAGTTTCTTGTCTAAAAGATTGTATGCCTACCATATACAGAATGCCATGTGGAGGGTTTCCTGGATTAAGATAATTATGACAATGAGAATTTTTTTTTCAAGTTCCCAGGATCATGTCTAAACAATAATGAAAATAGTGATCACCAGTGTCAGGAACAGGCCCAGCAGGGGAGAATATCAGAACCCTATCTGGAGAGAGGCCTTGTGTTCTTTGGAAAGAGAATTACACAGAGAATAGAAAAATTCAAACTTCAAATACGATATAAACTACTGAAATTTAAGCTTAGCAACGTTTTCCCCCCCCTGGCTGTCCGGGCATGGGTTAGGATAATAAAGAAATATGGGTCTCTGTGGCTAAGAGACCAATCTCTTAAAGCACACAGAAACCCTTACCAGGGTTCTACCTGATGTTCTTTGCTCCTAAGTTACTGGTTAAATGAATTGTTTCTGTTGAAAGCTAGTCTTTAAAGAAATTTAGTTTCACTTGGGCACCCCAGAGTCTTTATCTGGGCTCCCAAGTCAGCTGCAGATGACATTCCTAAGAAAATCAGTTTATATACAAAAGTCAAGAGCAACTTTGGGCTTCCCTGGGGACTAGGAATTATATAAGCCTTCAGGGAGGGAAAGGAAAAGTATGATAAGCTTGAACCACTTAAACCGCCCTTCACTGATCTCTTTTAGTCCATCATTTCAGTTCTTAGAGAAGAGGAGAAGGATTACTGCAGACTGAACTTGTTGGTACCACTTTACTAGAGCTACTTGTCACCATAGCAAATATGGTTATTTATGGTACAGGTAAGCAGAAAAGGCACTGGCCCAAGAATCAGAGATGGGTTCTAGTTCTAGCGTGGCCACTAAGCAGTTGGGTGGCTTTAGACATGTGCCATCCCCTCTTGAATATCAGCTTATTTTCTATAAATTCCAGTAGCACTTGGACTAGAAACTCCATCCCTTTCTGCTCTGACACTCTGTGAATTAAGGAGATCACTTGACCACTGTGTCCATTCTACTTTTTATTTGGCATTTGTTCATTTGGTACATATGTACATATATAAAAATCTGTACAAGGTAAAAATACAAAATAAGTATTTCTTTATAAGTTATGCAATTAAACAGCTACCTTTTTAAAGTTTAAAAGCCATTGCAAAAGAGAGAGAGAAGAAAGTCTAATCAGTCCTTTATAGTCATTCATAATAACATTGGTATAAAATATCCATACAGCACATGTGTACAAAATAGTGTACAGTTCATAAAAGCTGTGCAAAGACAGCAAAGTTCAGTAAAAAACAAAATCAAAATCAAAGAGGCTTGAGGGTTCTCTCTCTCTGCTCACCTCATGCCCAGTGCTCAAGAGCCTTGCAGGTCAGTGAAATATCCCCAGAAATAATAAAAGGGCACAAGGTAGAGTGCTTGGTGCATATACTATGGATACAGAAATTATAAAGAAAAAGCTTTAAAACATGCATACAGAAATAGAGACTTTTCCCTCAACAACTCACTTTTTGCCCAGAAAGCATTGAGATTATGACAGAAAAGACTCAATATTTATGTTGTGCCTTAGACCAGAAGGTAGGGGTGTGTGTGTGTGTACGTGTGTGTGTGTGTGTGTGTGTGTGTGTGTACGTTAAAAAAAATACTTGAGATTTCTGAGGGAGCTGCTATGGAAAGACTGGGTTACCAGAGTCGCTGGGTAGGAGACCCTCCAACCTAAGATAGGGAGGTGGAGGCATCTAGGAAGTCCAAGGTCTTGGAGTTACACACTTAGGACGTTGTGACTCCTAACTCCGTTTCCTTTGCCATTAAGAGTGTCCTCCCTTATTGAGTTGTCACTGCTAAAGACCTGCAGAGCCTGGCTCACAGCTAAACCCAGGCTATGGTTGTGAACACCCCCACTGTGTTTAAAATAGCTTGCAATAAGCAAGATAGGAGCTCCGGTAGAAAAGTTAAGGCTGGGACCAAAACCTAAGTTTCACTTAACGGGGAAAGAGCTGTTGGGAGGTGGTGTGGGGGAGGGAAAGGCCGTTTTGGGCAATGGAAGGGGCTGGGGTGTCCTTGACGAGGAGATGGTTCTGCAAAGGGGAGTGGCAGCGTCTGGGCAGCAGGAACTGAGCGGACATGCAGACGGAATCCCGCCTCTTCAATTTCAAAGCACTTCTAAACAGTACCCAGGCCGAGGGGCGGGCTTCTAAGACACAGTGATCTCCTCTTCGCCCTCCTCATCCTCCTCAGAGTCGGAGAAGTCCGAAGGCTTGCCGGGGCTGCTCGAGTGCGCGGGCGAGGCGGGCAGCGGTCCTTCCAGTCGCGGGTCCCGCAGATGCCGAGGGTCGGGGGACGCGTGATAGACTAGGCGGTGGCGGGGGCTGCCCGCGCCCTCGTCTTCCTCCTCGTCGTCCCCCGGGCCCTTCTGGCCCACGTCGCTGAGGTCCGGGTGCGGATTGAGTTTGGTGGGAAGGGTCTGCTCTCGGCAGCCCCCGCTAGACAGGAGCTCGCGCTCCTTGGAGTTCCGCCATTTCATGCGTCGGTTCTGGAACCAGATTTTCACCTGGGGCGCGGGGTGGAGGGGGGAGCGGGGGACAAGCAGAGGTTAGCGCAGACTCTTCCCGGCAAGGGCCTGGGGGGAGGGGCGCCGGCAGGACCACAGGGGAGGGTAGGAGGCTCTGTCCTTCTCCCCTTCCTTGCCTGCTGCCCACGCCCTGAAGTGGGTTCAGGTGGCTCAAGGCACTCACCCTACCCTCATCCCCTCCTCAGCTCCTCACTCCTCTAGCCCCATCCTCTGATCTCCGACCCGGACGGCCGCGGGGGCGGGTGGGGGCTGCTGAGCCGGGCGGGGAGCGCAGGGACTGGGAGAGAAGCGGGCTGTCCCAGGGGGCCTCAAGGAAGCTGACTAGTGCACGCATTCCCTCTCTATTCCTTACTTTCCCCATCCGTACTATGGGACCTAACCGGTTTCAGAGAACCCTCCCCGTTGTAGGATGCGCGGGGGAGGGGTGAAGAGTGGGGGCTGGGGCTGTGGGGGGAGACCACCCTCACTTGTGAGTCTTTCAAGCCCAACTTGGCCGCCAGCTTCTTGCGGTCGGGCTTGCTGATGTACTTCTGCTTCTGGAACATCTTCTCCAGCGCCTTGCGCTGCACGTCGGAGAACACGGCTCGACGCAGCATGCCCCGGCGAGGTTTGCCGCGGGCCGCAAGCGGCCAGGAGAAGGTCCCCGGGATGGGCACGACGCTCGAGGACGCTGCGGAGGGGTAGGGGGTGGGGGGTTACCAGTGAGTGGGCGGTGTCCCGCCGAGGCCGAAGCGTCTGCCCCTCCCTAGTGGCCTCCCTCGGTTTTTCTCTCTGATCCCTTCATCTCTTTAAAGCTCCCCTTTTTCTCCTCTTGGAGAATAGGGCAGGAACCTACAAACCTGCGAGTGTGAAAGGCGCTTTCCGCCCAAATAACTTTCCCTTTCAACCAAGCAAACCCGGATTAGGTAAAACCACGGAAACACAGAAAACAGCCCCCACAATAGCCCGCTTCGTTTTTCCATTCAATGGTCTCAGGGGAACAGTCTCAAGGGAACAAACCTGCGTATATCGGCTAAAATAGGAACAGAAAAACATAAATTACCAAAATAAATATAAAATATACAGCGGAGGTCACTGGGTTTCCCCCTTAAGCTTTTATCACCTTGGTGGCTTTTGCATTCTTTAGATGAAAATGAGGTGCTTTACTGATTTGACAGAAGAAAATCCGCTTTGGATTTTTTTTTTTGAAAAATCCAATCAGCATTCATCTTTTTCATATTAATCTTTCCTCCCCTCCCCCAGAAAACGTAAAGAATTCGGCCCGAATACATGAAAAGTGGCAGCTAATTAGCACATTGACCGCTCCCCAATGGGTATTGGCATGATAAAAAGGGGGAGAGTTTTGCTTTAAGGGAGGAAAAAAAAAACCCAAAAAGAAACAGAGACTCTAATGAAGCGTGAATGGTAATTGTGTAGTAATGAACTAACAGAAAAAGACTGAGGACAAGCAGCGAAAGCCATATATTACTGGGACAAAAGAGATTTACACTTTCAAACTAAACACAACTGCAGGCCAAGACCATTGGGAGAATACTGATGGCAGAGGCTTCTCTTCCCGGAATCATTTTCATTAAATGGACATGAAAAGCTATTTATAAAGCTCGGGTTGTTTTTGTTAGAGCATTGAGATGTGGGAGAAAGGGAGCAAATTCCATTAGCAGCAGCAGCATGAATGGTGGTTGGGGGCTGTTGGTGAATTCTCTCTCCCCCTTTTAAAAATCAATTGCTTGTTTCTTTCGCTGATATTTGGGAGTGTTGTCGTGGTTTTACCCATCCCCCACCGTCCATGCCCAGTTTCTCTTCTCTTTAGAGGCTCTCCTCTATCGCCAGAGTCTTGACCCGTTGCAGAGTTTTTGAGCTATAGTTTGAGTCACCACTGGGATTGCAGGATGAAAACCTCCTGTAAACTGTGTAAGGTGTTTCTCCTTTAGACTGGGACCCGATTAGGGGCTTTCCCTCGGACTTCTTATTCTACAAGCTCAAGGTCTTTAAAAAGATAAGGCGATGGGGGAAGGGTCTGAGAGAAGGTTGGGAAATCAGGTTGGAAATAGAAGTTTGGGGTTGTGGGAGGATCTAGTCCTCCCTCCCCCTGGGCGACCCCAGGCATCCCACACAAGAGGGCACCCCATGTGGTCTTGTGAAAAGCCCGAAGCCCTGAATGAGTCTTAAAGAGAAATTAGCCCCGGCTGGTAGGTGTCTCTTGGCGGCGTGGAGGGGCGAGGGCCGATCTGTGTGTGGCTGCCCGGAGGAGCTGACCAATTGGTCATGGTGCTGAAACCTTTGTGGGGAATCGTGGCCAAGTGCACTGACTCTGTGGGAAAACGGCGGCGTGAAGGGATGCCAACAGCTCCTCGCCGGGAAGGGAACCGCCTCAAATTGGGACCATGACAATTCCTGCTAATTTGTAGAGCAGGGAATTGGTGCAAAGTGTCAAGCAGTCACTGCTTGTGCTAAATAGGGCATCAAATTGGCGCGACGGATTCGTGAATGTTGTACGCCTCGCAACCTCTGAACCAGAGCATAACCTCGAGGGGTGGACGGAGAAATATGGCTTCGGAGCAGGGAGCGACAGGCTGGGGCTGGGGCGCCGCCCCCAGGAAGGGGGACGAGACCTACCTGGGAAATAAGAAGATCTGATAAAAGGCTGGAAGGAGCCTTCAAAGTAGGGAAAGGCGAAGGTCTTGGGAGGAACGCTCTGGAGCAAGGCGGGGGACGTTTCTAGCAGAGAATAAAGGAGGAAGGAAAAGAAGGAGGGAGACAGAAAGGGAATTTGATTAGGTACTTGATTATTGTACAGAACATTGAATACATGATATGATTAACCCTTCCACTGGCTTCAAAGACGTCTTCCTCAGTGTTTTGACAGAGTAAAAGAAATCTTTTCCTAACATTGTGCCATCTGTGGGTATCCTTCCACCCTCCCCACCCCCACACGAACCCTCCCCCCCACCTCAGAATCGGCCCCCTGTCCCCAATCTCATCCTGGGCACTAGCGAGATAGGTAGTATTGGGGCGGGGAAGCAAAGAATTGCAGGTCCATAATACTAGCTAAGCTAGTAAATATATTATCTTGGGTTTTAAAAACTGGCTTCCGGAAGTTCGAGGGCAGAAACACAGATACCTAGGGGCGTGCGCTCTCTCCGACTGCAGGTGCTCAAGTTCATTATGAGGGTGGGGCGAACCTGGAGCTTTTCCCGGGAATTGGCTGGACCTAAGCCTCGCATTGCGCTACGTGAGGCTTCGGGGATCTTGCGTAAGTATGTGCGCCGATGTGTGAGCGGGTGCCTGCTGCATACAGGAAACCGGAGCCAGAAGGACTGGCACCTGGACCGGCCCTCAGCGTTTTGCGTTCACTTACCGGTTCTGGGCGCAGAGGAGAGGATGGCGTTCACCCCAAACTTCAGAAACGTGGGCTCGCTGGCAGGGGAGGCGGCCGTCTGAGGTGAACCGTCTGGTCGGCTGCCCGGACCCGGGGAGCCCAGGTCTGAGGTCCCGGTGTCTGTGAGAGTCGCGGGGGCCCCCTGCCTAGGGGGCGACATGCTGGCGGTGGGTAAGCTGCGGGGCAGGTAAGCGGGAGGCCGGCTGATGCGAATCAGATCCTCCACCAGGAAGCTCGAGTGGCCAGAAAACGCCGACTGCAGGGACTGGGGCAGCGTTAAGGTGGGCGTGGGGCGCAGGAGGCTGGGGTACCCGGCGGGGGGTGCGAGGAGGCCGGGGAACATCATGTTAGGCGCGGGGCGGGCAGTATAACCCTTCTTCCAGTGGCCGGAGGGTAAATGCCTCGCTTCCCGCCCCTCCCGCCCCCGCAGTCCCCTCTCTCTTGGGCAAACGTCTCCAAGTAACGATCCCACTTGGGCGTCTGCGAGTCCTCCGTGGTCCTCCCGTCGAGGTGATGGTTTTATAGTGGCCCGCCCGTTAAAGCTCTTTGAAAAGTGACAGCTCTGACAATGAAGTTCAACAAAGTTCTCCACTCGAGCTTCATTCGCCGGAGGCTCTGGGCGCTCTGATTGGCGCAGGGGTGCAATTTATGATTGGATTAGTCTTCATAAGCATGGCCCGCACAATGGGCTGGCAACAAAGGCTGGCGCACATCAATTCTGCATATCGACCGCCTCTTTGCAATACAGTGCGCCCCCAAAGCTCTCGCCGGGAGTTTTTGTTCCGAAGCAACACCCGGGCTAATTAAATGCCTATTTAGAAGTTTCAGATGACATCTTGCCTCATAGAAAAGGAATTATTTAAAGAACGCACTAAATTTATTTGCAGCTCCCCTGCTGAGCCTGGAAAATAAATCAATAAATATTCATAGAAATTCATCTCCAGGCAATCAGTAAAATAACCCTCCCCCTTGTGGGGTGGGCAATGGAAAATTTCAAGTCAGTGAACACGAAAATATACTCCCTTCTTAGGTCTCTAGCACTACACGCTACTCCAGCTGAGGCATAAAGCAGATGTGAGGGGTGGGTAAAATCAGTGTTTGTGGGGTGCCATTCTAACAACACAGGGAGATTGGAATTGATGCTTTGGGGTTATTGGTTGTGGGTCCATAAGGATGGAGGAAGAGGTCTTGGCTTGAGTTATTTCGTGTCGGGAAACTAATGGAGTTTGAGAGAGTTGGTAGATACCTGAATGATAAAATGCGTCTCCTTCTGCAAACTCCCAGCAACTTGGAAAACAATTTTCAGCGACATTTCTCTTAGAAGTGTCACCAAGAAGCACTCCGCAGCTCGCTCGCCTGGTAGAGGATCAGAGAGCAGCAAGGCACCAGGGCTAGGCGGCGGTATTCCACTTGCACAGGGCTTACTCCTGCCGGAAGCAGCCTCAAGCCAGGCGACCTGAACACTGGAACGCTACGCTGGCCCCTTTCCAACCTCAAGGAGCTTTCTGCAGTTTCATTTGTAACTTACAGCCTGGACTTTTAAAACCATAGCAGCGAAGGTTGAGGGTTCTACCCACTGCTGGGCACTTAACTCGGCCAAAGTTTTGCAGCCTCTTAATTAACTGCAGTGTACAAGCGTGTGAAAACAGCGCGAAGAACGCCATTCCCAAGAATGCTGGCCCACAGTCAGGAGAGTCTATGCTTAATCTGGGGCCTCAAATGAGAATCTTCATGGAGACTAGTCCTTCCCTTTACTCTGGTTTGGGGCTGGGGTGGTGCTGAACCTCGATTCCCGTTTCTCTGTTCGGCGAGATAACAGATGTGTTAAATGTCCCATTCATTTCTTTGGTGTGGCTGAACCTCCCCAAAGAGAAGTGTGCAGCCCCGCCAGGCTGCCCTGATCCTATTAACCATGAACTAACTGTCACCTTCAGCTGGTTTTCCTTTTTGCTTTTTAACACAAAGCTTTCTCAAAAATCTTATTAACCAGCTTTATTTCTCTCGATGGTTTTGTTCAGGGCGTTTTGTGTTGATGATCTCCATGTCGCTGCTTTAACCATTCAATAAAAGTGCATCTGCGATTTATATCACATTAAACCAGAAACGGAGCCCGCTAAAGCTCTCCCTTGATTCAAATTAAAAAGTTATTTAGGGCTGGGCTCTGGAGCCGAATTATAAGGCTCAAAGGTGACGCAAGTATGGAGTTTCTGAGCCCAAGACGCTTATGGAAGCGTACTGGGCGGCAGGCAGCCGAAAACCTCTAAGGAAAGGAACTTTTTAAATAAGTGGCTATTTAAATATGCGAAATGCATTGCTCGAGTTAATTGGAGTCCCCTGAAATGGTCGAGGGACATCTGTGACGAACTTTGAAAGTTTCTCTTTTTGAAGTTTTGCAATAAAATAGGGGAGCAAAGTCTAAACTGTTTGAACGCTTGCACTTTAAGCTTGCCACAAGACAAAGTTTTCCATCGCTATCAATTCCCCACTACCCTTGCCCCCAACTGCTTTCTGGAAGCTGGGAGACCGGCTCTGCTTTTTTGCATTCTCTCCCTCCAACTCGTCTCAGGTCCAATTCTCCTCCCCCCCCCCACCCCTTTCTCCTCTCACTCCCTCCCTCTTTCTTTTCCTCCCCTCCTGGAGCTGTAGCCAGTTCTTGAGTTAGAAGAAAGCTATGACTACAGGTGTTGAATTACCCATCAATGAAGGGCTTTCCGAGTCTTCCAGAGGGTCGGAATAGCGCCTCTGTTTGCAGGGTCTTTCAGAAGGGAGGGGAGGAGCGCTAAGAACGCAAAGCCAGTCTGGAGCCCTCCTAGCGCCATCCTCTTCCCTAGGCCTCTTCTCCTCCTAGGGCATTTCTCTGGGTGTAGTTTTTAGTTATTATCCTGCCTACTGACACGCTCTATGCGCCCTCCACCACCAACACCGCGCGCGCGCGCGCACACACACACACACACATACATCCCGGTCTTTCTGCCTTACTATAGACTAACTGCTGCTAACTTCTCAGCTTTTAAAAAGGAGCCCTGACATTTTGGAAGCAACCCCTTGCTGCGATCCACGTGGACCCTGCCTCCAGCGGTCTGTCTGCAGAGCCCCCTGAAGCATTCCTAAGGCGCAAAGAGGAAAAGTGAGGGTGGGGCCGAGGGCTGGCCGCCCGTGAAAAGGCAGAATAAATCCTAAGGAAGCAAGAAATCGGACGAAAGGATCTTACTTTAAGTGATCTCCTTGAACGCGTCTTTTCAAACCCCGCGATAGCCTAGGGGGCTGCGCGGCGCGGCGGCTGCGGCTAAGACCTGTGACTAATGCCGTTTGACCTGAGCCCATGGGGTTTTGTGCGTCCTGTCATTCATGGTAATGTCGTTATCTTCAAGTGTATTTCAAAGAAGTCACTCACGTCCTCTCTCCCAGAGCTGGGTTGTCTATTTCTCTTTCAAGGGAAAAAACGCGAGTGGAAAAGTGAGAATCGGGGGCCCTGGCTGGCGTTAAGGTCCTTGCCTGCGCCACGGGCGCTACTGCTCGCTGGGGGAGCCCGCAGCTGAGACGGCCGGGACTCCTGGGGCCTACGAGACCAAAGCGGCCCGAGCCTCCCTGGGACTGTAGGGTGGGCTCTGGGGATTTCTTTCCTCTCGGCCAGTGGAGAGCCGGCGGGTCCCAGCCCCACGCGCCGCCCTCTCCCAGTGATGGGGCCCTCCGCAACCGGCAGCACCCCCGCTAAGCGCAGGCCGCGCGGAGGGAGGCCAGGGGCCTACGATGTAGAGAGTGGCTTAAGACTCCGGGCTTTCCGAAATGTTAACGAGCGTTAAGTTCAGGAAGGATGGGACCCCAAGGTAGCTCTTTGCAAGGGTTTGAACCCCCAGGCCGCGGTGCTCTGGGGTGGAGCTGCCAAGGCTTGGAGCCCGCCTTGCAAGTTTGGCCGGCCGCGGGGCTTCTCGGGGCCTGGGGAAAAAGAGGGAGCTGACCGGCTAAGGCCAAGGAGGAGGGCCAAGAGGTTTGGGCTGTAAGAGGCTGAAAGAGCCTTCTAGTTGCCCCAGCCCTCCAGGCAAGCCGCTCTATTAAGACACCTCTAAGGGGTTCATCTTCAGAATAGGCCACAAGGAACTACCAGCCTCCCCAGCCCTTTCTAGCGTCTCCCCCCACCCCTCATTCCTTTCACAGTCACCCCCCCTTTTTTTCCTTGAAAATCCTTCTATTGTGCCAATCAAGCAGATGGTTTGCAGGAAATATAGCTTGGCCTTGCTGACCGAAACTAATTTTAACTAGCTTTCCAAGCCTGAAACGTTTGTTTTGCTCTTACAAAATAGCCCCCAAAACAGCTGGCAAGGGTGAATTAAACCCATTAAAGACACATTTATAAGAAATTATATTCACATAGATTGCCTGAACCCCCTTGTGCAGCCTAAGAGGGGAGATGAGCGCATTTAAATGAAAATGTCGCCCAACGCTCCCCTCCTTAACGTAGCCTGAAAGTCTCAAAACATTTTACTAAATAGATTAACTTGACTATTGTCTTGCATCACATTTATCAGCTTCATTAAGTGAATAGCTGAACAAATATATTACGCATGCATGAAAAGCTCTTTTTCGAGGAGCCTCATTGTATCCTCAACCCTGACAGGTGGTTAACTGTGTGTTGTGTTTTTTTGTGGGTTTTTTGTGTTTTCTTTTTCTTATACCTCTTTTTTAACCCGAAGAAAGAGGATCTCTGTAGAGCAGCTCGGCGCTTACTTTAACTCGGGGCTTGGACGCTGTGGCCCAACGATATTAACACGGTGAGGCGTCGGTACAGGCGATTTCAGCCCATTCAAAATAATCAAAATTAAATTTAGATGAGCCAGGCCTTGAGTACTTTCTCTCTCCATCACCACCACCACCCCCCCTTTGTCTGGGAAATCAATTTTGTCTTGTTTCTTTTCAAAGCTAATGTTTGCCTCTCTCGCGCCTTAAAAATAAACTGCCTTCGCTTTTCCTTACTTGACCAGCTCTCCTCAGACTGCAGATTTAAATATCCTTTTAACTCACATTTGGATCCATTTCACTTTACTGGGTGTCTTTAGGGACAGTCCTTGTCTCCTGGGTCTCGCTGTCCCTGTGTGTGAAACGAGGGATTGCCCTAGCGAGCTCTTCATAGGCCCTTTCAGATCTGACCTTCTAAAGTTTAAAAACGCTCAGCTCTTTGTCGCCCCACCGCGGGCCCCATCAGGCCACTGGAAAGACCGCATTTCTGGGTGCCAAGGGCGCGCCCCGAGCGGAGGGAAGGAGCACCCAACGTGCTGCAGGCTTCAGGGCAGAGCGGCCAGCCCGGGAGGAGTGCGCCGGCGCGGTTTCTGCGCCCCGGGTCTCGTGATCCACTAGGTGCGGAGAGTAAGCCCTGGGGCCCCCAGGCCCGTGTGGCCCGCCCGGGAGCCCGCCCGGCTTCGCCTGCAGAGAGCGCGCCTCTTCGGTACTGGTCCCGCCAGTAGGTGCGGCCCGCCGCCAGGTGTGAAGCCGGTGATCCTCCCCGACACGCTCCCCTGGTGCTGGGCGGCGCCTTTCAGCCGCTCTAATTACCCGCTGCGGCCCCACAATGAACCCTTTCCGCACCGCCCCGCCGCCTCCGCGCCATGCGGCCCCAGCTCTCCCTCACCCCCGAGCCCTTCCCCTAGCCTCACGCTGGAGCTATTGATTTCCTGTCCCAGAGTCTTTTTGGGTAGAGAGGCTTGGATGAAGGTGAAGTTGGCTAACGGGCGCTGGGTGGGAAAGGGTACAGGACCTTTCTCTGGGCCTTAAAGAGCCGCTTTTGTCGACGGTGGGAGGGAGAAGAGAGTATGAAATCTATTCCGCCTTCTTTGCAGTCCCCAAGGACTCCGGGATGGGAAGCAGACGCCTCAGAGCGAGGCTGGTTTTGTGTTGGGGTGGAGCTGGCCCCTGGGGTGCGGGGGCATTGGCGGTCTAGTGAGTTGGGTGACGGATCCTGGAGCCATGAACTTGCCCACCCCCCACCGCCACACACACACACTTCAGAAACAGGGGACTCCGGAGAACCCTGGTCTAGTTTACTTTGAGTGGGTGTGAGAAGTCGGTGTTGCAAGGTTTAGATCAATCTTCAAGCTACCTCCGGGGCTTGTTATCCTGTTATTAAATCCCACCTTGTCCAACATTTAAGAGCCTGCAAGGGAATAAAGATGTTTGCCTAGGCACTGAGATACGCTTCTTAGAATCCCAGAAACAGAATCTTTCTTCACCTTCTCCTTTTTCTTTCTCTTTATGTAAAACAAAAACAAAAACAAAAAACAGTGTGTTTTAAAACCTAGAAGGAAGAGGAGTCATTTGTAGATTTAGGGACAGTTGGTTGGGGTGGTAGAGAGGGAAATAATCCTTGTTTCTAAACATCCCACACTTTTCAGCTCATTTTCTCTGTTTGAAATTTAGAGATTGTTCTTTTGGGACAAAGAGGCACTTTTCAAATCCAGATACCCACGAGAAGATTAGAGGTAAGACTACTAGTTCTTTATAATGTGGTGAAAATTACTTTTAAAAAATATTTTTCTTCTAATTTGATTTGGTCAGAGGAGAATCCTATAGGATAGGAAGGCAGTTTTGAGTCATGTGTCAATATTTGAGAGGAAGGTGTTCTGAGGTGTGTGGGCCTCTAAGTTGCTGGAAGTTTGTGGCCCCGAGGCTGAGGTGGTGCTAGAGGTTATTTCAGGAAAGAGAGAAGGAAAAATCCCCTAAGACTTTCATCTGCTCTGTGACTCTGCTTAGTGTAGGGGAAGGAGAAGGAGGCATAAGAGAATGTGACATCCCTCTTACATTGAGAAGGGCTGGGGACAATAGACGTATCTGAGGGTATTACCTGTACTGCACAAAGGCCTTAAGCCAACTGCCATCTACAAGAGTTAAACCCAAATGTTCCCTTGCCTGTTTACCCTCATCCACTGTCAACCTTCCTCTCTAACTGCAGAGAGAAAAAGAGATGGTTATTCCACAGAAATGCCTTCCATCACCCTCCTGCCAACCTACTCTCCATTCTATTCACATTCCCACGGAGTTCAAGCCTCTCCTGCCTCCCTGGTGGCAGTATTAGTTATTATTCTCTATTTGCCCTTCCAAATCTACTTCCAACCCTTCTCCCCCTGCTTTGGCCCTAAGATGCTGGCCTCTAGGGAATGCATTGACCCCAGGATACCTTGCTGGCTGGTTTCTTCTCATTGGTTTCAGTCCGGGGGGGGCAATGGCACCAAGTCAAGGGCAGGCGGAGAGAAAGGTCGGGCATTTATTGCTATTGCTTTCTTCTTGCTGTGTTGAATTTCTGTGAGTGACTCCAGCCACATCTCCCAAGCTCCCTAGGCTCTGGCAATATTATCTTGCCAACCTATTGCCCGTTCAGGCCTAGAGATATAATGGGACATAATGGCTTCTCACTGTTGCTAGTCTTTGGGTACATTAACATCTCTTCTTTAGCCCTGTAACCCTGTCCACACTTCTGGAATTGGTTTCTTTCTTGGAAATACTTGCTGCTGAACTCCTCATCAATACAAAGACCTTATTTTTCATTATTCTATCTTCAGTGTCCTCTTTACCACTGATTCTTTCAAATAGTGCTCATTTTTGGGTCACCTGGCTGGCTCAGTCTGTAAAGCATGTGACCCTGGATCTCAGGGTCTTGAGTTCAAACCCCATGTTGGGCACAGTGTTTACTTTAAAAGAACAACACAAAATATCAAATAGTACTCATTTTCGGAAGCACCCTCTCTTGGCCTTATGTCCATCACTAACAACTCCTTCTGACATATTTCCTCTAACTTTGGTGAGGCCTGAGATAAGATCGAAGGGGGAAGCCCGTGGCACACCCTACTTCACTTCCCGTGCTGACTCCATCCCGCATCACGAATGGTCATGCCTCCAAGAGTGTGGACACCTCAAGCACATGTCCAAGATCCCTCCACATCCTTGCATGCCTAACAGTGGCCCCTGAGCTGTGGCTTAGGCTTAAGGATGAGCTTGCTAGGGGCACAGTTGACTCCTGGAGAGAGAGACGTAGGAAGAGGCTTGTGTAGTCTTTGATCACAGGTTTGGTTCCATTTGAGTAAGGAAGTCCAGAGCCTAAAAGGGAGTGTGCAGGCTTTAGGTGAGCATGTCCCCTCAGTCATGTGGACATAGGTGGAGCTGGAGGGGAGACAGACTGGGGCCCTCCTTAAAGTTCAGGGCCCAGGCCATTTCGCTGTCTGGCCAGGTCTAAGCATGATACTTTTTCCCAATCAAACTTTTTCAACGCAATGTCTGCCTTTGCATTCTCTTATTCTTGCCATCTCCATGACCTTTCTCAACCTGGTGCCATCACATTCCACTGAAAAGGCTTGGTCAGTGTCACTGATGTCATCCCTGTGGGCATAGTCAAGGAACGACCCTTACTTGGCCTGCCTGCAGCATTTGTCTCTGCATTTCTCCCTCCTTCTTGGCCTCACGGTTTTCTTTTTCCTTCTCAGACTGCTTCTTGCTGTCTTTATGAACTCTCTTTTCTGCCTTTACCCCTAAGCGTGTAATGTTATTCTGGATTCTGATTTGGGCTTTTCTCCTAGTTACTGAGATTATAACCTATTTATTCTATCCCTGTTGAGCTCCTTGCTCTTCCCCAAGTGTGCCCTGCTCTCTCAGACCCCACATTGCCTTTGTGCACACTACTCTTTCTATAATCTCTTTGCCTGGCTAACTTCTGCTGCGTGGAGAAGATTTGGCTTAAGACTTACCTCCTCTGTAACCCTTCTCTGATATGGACTCTGAGGTCTGTACCCCTTGGATGTTTTCTTGTAGTACCTAATACCCCTTTAATCATTGCATTCATTACCTTGTATTTAGAGTTGCCAGATCAAATACTGAATGCACAATTACATTTGAATTTCAAACAAATAAATATTATTTTTCATGTATGTATGTCCCAAATATTATGTGGGATATACCTATACTAAAAAAGCTATTTATTGTTTATCAGAAATTTAAATTTAACGGGATATTCTGTATTTCTATTTGCTAAACCTGGCAACTGTACCTACTGGAATAATTTACACATTTGTTTCCCCTGTAGACCGTAGACTCATTGAGAGTGGGCACCGAATCCTTTGACTCTGTGTCCTAGTGCCTGGCATATGGCATGCATTCAGAGACTATGTACAAAGTGATGAATCCTTTAAATTCTGGGAGCATTCTCCTATCTCACCTAAAAGGACATTTCCTGCTCTAAAGTTCAGTGTATTTTATTCACTGATCTCTCTTCTAACCTCATCTAAAGTCTTATCATGCAAAGCTCTTCTTTTTATACTGTTTAGTTCTCTAGACAATAGTCAGATTGGAAAACTCCAGATTTTGTCAGAAGACTGTCTCATCTCCATTTGTATTCCCCAGGCCAGGCCTCTTTGCTGATTTGAATGATTAGGTGATGACTTGTTGGCCATCACTGGATTGGTTGGTATTGTTGGCCATCAGTAGACATTCCCAGTGAATATGTTTAGTTGACTAGATATGCTTAGTAGAGAGCCAATTCCATAGCACAGGAACCATGCACAGGGTCACACATATATACTAACTGCTGGTCTCACCGCATTAGATGAAATAAATGCTTAATTCTTATACTGTAATTGATGAATGCACTGGCAGATCCTTACCCAACCTTCACTTAGGTTCTTAAACAGAAACTATATGTATAAATATGTATCTTAATGAACTCATCACTAAGAGAAATTATGTGATCCAGAAAGCAAAAAGTTGCTACTCTGGTAACCGGTGTTTGCCATAAAAAGGGGTTCCAGCTTATCTTTAGGCCCTGGGTACTAAATTAGCTCACATGAGTCAGAAGCCCAGCACAGGGTGTAGGGTATCAGAATTGGTTAACTCTGATGGAAAGGAAGATAAGGAATTTGGGAATCTCAGAGAAAATGCAGAGATGTCCATCTTATGATCAGAAAAAGAGTCAGTGTGTAGACTAGAGCTGCACTGTCCAATTCAGTAGCCATTAGCCACATGGGAGTATTCAAATAGAAAGTAGTTAAATAAAATTTAAATAATTTAAATAAAAGCTTAACTATAAATAAAATTTATAGTTCCCCAGTCGCATTAGCCACACTTCAAATGCTCAATAGCCACATGTGACTAGTGGCTACCATATTGGATGGCACCGATATAGAACATTTCCATCATTGCAGAAGTTCTTTGGGCAGCATTGACTAGAGTTCCTGAATAGGGGACACCGATGCCAAGAAGCTGAGGCTGTTGGCCTGGGGGAAGGGAGATGACAGGGATATGACTGCCATATGCAAGGATTTGAAGGGCTGCCAAGAGAAAGAAAGTAAGTAGCCAGTTCTGTGTTACTAGAAGGAACCAGAGAGAGGAAGGATGCATACTCTACAGCAACTAGAGATTTTAATATGTAAATCATATCTGATCACCCCATCCTCTCCTTCAATCAACAAACATTTACTGAGATTCTACCATGTACCAACAGGCACAGTTCAAGGTCTGGGAATACTGGGGTGAACCAGACAGAAACAGCTTGTGCCATTCTGGATCTTCCCATTGCACTTAGGATGAAATAGGGATGGGTCCCTCCCAGCCCCTCTCCTCTCCCCTCCTCTACCACAGTTTTCTTCCGCATTCTCTTCCCTCCTCTAAGATGCCAGGCTTCTTCTTATCAGTGTACTTTGCATATATTTTTCTGAATCATTTGGTTAACTCCTGCTCACTCTCCAGATTGCAGTTTAAATGCTACTTTCTCATCACTTGGTTTTGATTACCCTATACTTTTACTTCTTGGCATTCTACAGAGAGAGAGGGAGAGGGAGAGAGCATCCATTTTCACTTTACTAGCTTGGGTCCAGTTACTCAACTTTCTATTCCTTAGTTTTTTCAACGGCCTCATCTAAAATGGATATAATAATCCTTACCCTAAAAGACTGAAAAACGTTTATTGCTTAGAACAGTAACTGGCCAATATTTATATACATAAGAAACTTAGTGCCCTTTCTTCTCAGGAAACTAAATATCCTAATTCTATGCCCAATTTTCTTTTAAATGTCAGTGAAGGACATTTAATGAAACAACAGTGACAATGACACAATGATAATGATAATCATAGTTTGCTTTTTTGAGAACTTATTATATGCCTAGTACTGTATTAAGTATTTTCCATGCATTATTTAAAATAATCTTCAAAACAGTCTTATGAGGTGGATCCTATTATTAACCTCACTGATCTACAGAAGAAGACACAGAAACTTAGAGAAATTTAATAACGTAACTACGTTGGCTTTGCATTGTGTCAGCCTGCCTAGGCTAAACTCCATTTTTCAGAATTCCCTTTCCCACATGGTCCCCATTAGGATGGGCCACCAAACAGTCTTGAGAGATCTGGAAGGTGGAAGGAGAGCAGTAGCCATCTTGTAGCCGGTCAGCTGGCTCACCTCACTGGTGTGAGGCAGCAGCTGGGCAACAGGTGCTCCAGGGTCCCCAGCTTGTTTGACTCCTGAGCCAGGGGTGTGTGTTTACCTCCCTGGAGAAGGGCACTGGCTTTTGCAGGACATCCACATCCACAGGGTCAGACACAGCGGGGACTGATATAGATTCCAGTCTGTTTGTGGGGTTCCAGCTTGTGTTTGTGGATTCCAGCCTGCTCTTGAAACATAGCTGTTATATGGTATATTGCTTATTGTTTCTGCTTCTCTGATTGAATTCTGATGCACAGTGAGTACCAGAGCTGAGGCTTGGAACTCAGTCTGACCCAAGGACCTATGTTCATAACCCTTATTCTGTACTGACTCAGAACCAACCTCTGAAGAAAGTTTTGGAATTTTGCAGGTTGACAAAACTAATCTGTGGTTTAAATCCTAGGTCCGGAACCCTCATCTTCTGCTTTGAAGTACTGTGGGGATTAAGAAGTCATTATACTTAGAGGCGAAACTGACAATCAGAGGGCATTTAGCAACTGATAAAATTTACTTTAGTTTATAAAAATTGAAAGTTCTACTTCTACTACAACTAGTAATAATGATATGAGTATATATTTAGCATTTACCAAATTTCAGGTACTGTTCCAAGTGCTTCTGTATCAAGTCACTTGATCTTCACAAGAATATTAAGAAATAGAAGCAGTATTTCAAACACCTATTTTATTCATAAAAGTAGGTATTAGATTTTTTAGAAGTGAACTTTGTACAGGCAGGGGACCCAGAGTTAGGGGAGCTCTTGTTTCCTGCTCTGAGGTAGATATATATGAACCACAGGTCTATGTTGGCTCCATTTTGGAGAGTATATATCCAAAGTGCTCAGCACTTATCTGTCAGCTGAGATACTTCTGGCAGCATTAGCAAAACACACATTCAAAAATAGAGGAAATTACGAAGAGAGGTTGTTATAAGTTATTATTTCATAAAACAAGAGTTCCAGAAGCGCAACAGGACCAGAGTTCATTAATTCATTGTCTCGTTGATATCATCAAAAGCAAGGTTCTTGGGGGTGCCTGGGTGGCTCAGTTGGTTAAGCGTCTGTCTTCAGCTCAGGTCATGATCTCAGGGTCCTGGGATCGAACCCCTTATCAGGCTCCCTGCTCAGCAGGGAGTCTGCTTCTCCCTCTCCCTCTGCCCCTTACCCCACTCCTGCTCTCTCTCTCTCTCTCAAAATAAATAAATAAAATCTTTAAAAAAAAAATCAAGTTTCTCTCTGTCTCTGCTCTGCTGTCCTTAATATGTTGACTTGTCTTCTGTGGCTGGCTCCCACCTGATCTCTGATGGCTGCCCCAGCTCTACGCATCACATGCAAATGACAACATTCAACAGAAGGAGAGTCAGTTTATTGTCTTCTCTCTCCTTTTATCAGCAGGGAAAAAAATCTTCATCAGAAGCCTGCCTGGAAGATGTCTACTCCTGTCTCATTGGCCAGAATAGTGCCAGTTGCTCATGTCTAAGCCAGTCATTGGTAAGGAAAATGGAATTGCCATTTGTCATTAAATAGATCAAGGGTCATTTCCTGGAGATTACATAGGTATTGGGTTTCTGATCAAAGATCCCTATTAGCAAAGGTAAAGGGGTGTGACTTTAGATATGCAACAGACAGTGTCTATTACTACATGTTGAAACACAGTGCATGAAATGTGCCTTACCCAGAGTTAGACTCATGGCTGAGTCCTAGTAGCTGCTCTTTACTACCGTCTGACTCCTATTTCATAATTTTTTTTTAAGATTTATTTATTTATTTGAGAGAGAGAGAGAGAGAGCACAGAGGGGAGGGGTGGAGGGAGAGGGAAAGAAAGTCTCAAGCAGACTCTGTGCTGAGTGTGGAGCCTAAGAGGGGGCTCAATCTCACGACCCTGAGATCATGACCTGAGCCAAAACCAAGAGTTGGATGCTCAACTGACTGTACCACCCAGAAGTGACCCCCCCTTTTTTCTTTTGAGAGAGAGAGAGAATGTTCGTGAGTAGGGGTGGGGGAAGGGCAGTGGGAGAGGGAGAATCTTAAACAGGCTCAACGACCGGTGCCAAGTCAGATGTGGGGCTTGATCTCACAACCCTGAGATCATGACCTGAGCCAAAATCAAGAGTCAAATGCTTAACTGACTAAGCCACGCAGGCGCCCCTGTTTTATAAAAATTTTTAATGATTATTGAAGATACTGCTAATGCTCCCCAATACCCATTTGTCTCCTTGTTATGGATGTACAGAAAGCATTTCCTAGATTTCCTCATAGATAGAGCCATAGACTCAGTACTAGGCAATGGAATGTGGGCAGAAGTAATGTGCATAACTTCCAGGCTTGGCATATAAAATCTCTCGGACACAATCCTGTTTCTCTTTCCTTCCTTTGGGACACAGAAGTCCCATGTTGGAGTGGAGTGGTAGAGGTACAATGCATAATGAATGCAGATCCCTGAGTCATGGCTTGGAGGTAATCCACCTGCCTTGTATTGGACTGTGACATAGATGAGAAGTAAGCTTTTATGATAAGATTTTGGGGTTATCAGAGAATTTATCCTGTCTTGACTAATGTACTCACCAAAATCATCTCCCTCATACCTTGTGTTTTGAGCATATGGGTTGCAGAGATGATGTGCATGTCTCGTGCTGCCAAGATGGTTATCCTAATATGTGTGAAATCCCATGCATATTAAAAATAAAATCCCTTTCATGTTAGCCTTTATTTAAAGCACTTTCAGTGATAGGGAACACAGTATTTCTAGTAAGAGATAACCTCTAGTTAGTAAGAGGTAACATATGGGTTAAAGATGGCAAATAGACTTCAGTTCATATGCTGAATCTCACTAATGTTAGTTGCATCTAACGTACTATGTAGAGGGGCCTGGATGGCTCAGTTGGTTAAGCGTCTCACTTTTGATTTCGGCTCAGGTCATGATCTCCGGTCATGAGATCGAGCCCCGGATCAGGCTCTGCACTGAGCATGGAGTCTGCTTACCCATTCTCTCTCTCCCTTTGCCCCTCCCCCCCAAAAAAAAAACATATGTAGAGAAAGATTCTAAGACCAACTCTGGGCTATGCGGGAAAATGTTCTGCTATTAATTAACAATGCCTCCAGTGCTCTGGAGGCAGGAGTTTGACCCATGCCTCCATATAGCATCTATAGTCTGCGAACTATCAGCAGTGGGGAAAAAGCTCAGAGGAAGTAACAGGACTCAGGGGATTGGATCTTGGGGTACACTTCTAGGGGTGATAATATAGTTGCAACAGTAATTATGGCTTCTATTTAGTGAGTGGTGTGCTAGTGTTTCATAGATGTAGTGTTTCCTTGTCTCCTCATATCAAGTCCATTTTACAGACCAAAAAACTTGAGACTCAGGAAGTACAAAGTAGCCTGTAGGGCATCATGTCATTACTGGGGTGGCAGAGGAAGATTTGACTCAACGTTCATGTCCTTACTCAGTAGCCTCCGCTGCCTATGAGTTGGGGAGGGGACTGATGATAACAAGGTTTCTTAACTTCGGATTTTGTTTGGGATGCCATGTGGTACACTGTAGGGTATTTAGCAATATCACTGACCTCTACCCACGAGATACCAGGGCCACCCCCTGAGTCATGACAACCAAATGTCTCCATGGAGCCCAAATTGCCCTGTGGTTGAAGACCACTGGGTTAGAGGAAGGCTCTGAATTTGAAGCAATGCTGGTTCTGGGCAGGCAGGTGATCTGTAAGCGACTGAAGAACAAGAAGACAAAGGGTCAATACGGGAACTTCGGGGGCAAGGGGTCAATGTGGGCAGCCTGGGAACCTCTGTCAGAAGAAGGCAACAACAAGGAGGGTGACTGAATGCTGAGTCCCCTGAGCCCACAGACTAAGTCTCCTAGATGTTTCCTGTTAAGGGGCAGGACTGAGTAGGGCTGAGCTTGCAGCAGAAGATTCCTGTGGCCCCAAAATATGCGTAAAGGAAGGATGTGGAGTGAGGATTTTACATCGATCATTGTAAAGGCAAGAGAGCCTGCCGCTGTGGACACAGCTAGTAATCAGGAGTAACTGAATGAGTGTTTGTTGAATGAATAGTGAACGGCCAGGCCAAGGGAAAGGAATAAAGCAGTTGCACTTCTTTTTAAGAATATGGTTATAACAATATGCTTGAGTAAGCACTAACCCTGCACTTGGCAGATCTCAGGCAGCAAATTTGAGATGTTTGGACAAAGGCACCAGTGCTAGGGAAAGGAAAAGAGAGTGTCACTTTTAGTGACAATTCACCACCAAATCTAATAAATTCAGTCAGTGCCTCTTTTTCTTTTAAGTAGAAGTCTACTTTATATGAAAACAGACATGTTCTCCTCTGGCACAGAAGAAAGCAAGTTGCTTTGAAAAAAGTATGAAAGGTATTTGGTAAAACCATAACTTTCTTTGTAGGTAACTGAGTGTGTTCAGATGTTTCAATTCTTATTTTGCTTTCTCTTATTTCTAAAAAGTGCATAGCTTCTTAGTATACATATTTAGTTAGAATATGTTTTAAAGGGTTTCCCAAATTCAGAGCCTGTTGAAGGACTGTGGTTACAGAACGTATCGGCCTTCTTCGATTCAGAAAGACAAGCATTGCCCCCAGGGTCACCGTCCTCTATTTCAGACTGTGCTAGAAGGAGGCACTGAAATATTTAAACTAATTAAACTACAGAGCTAACAAACACACCAATAGCCCCAGTTTATGAGCATATATAACTTCTGCCCTTTTCTCAAAAAAAAAAGAAAAAGAAAAAAGTATTACAATTACTTGGAGTTGTTTTTTTTTTAAATAAAGCTTCTTTGTGTTTTTCCTCTCTTGTTTCCACTTTCAGCGTAGAGCAGTTCACAAATCCATATTTTTTTCTGCCACCATTCAAGACATTTTGCTATCAGTCCCGTGCAATAGATGGCATAAAGAATGAAGAGTGGGGACTGTTGGGTTGCCACTGTTCACATTTGCCTGTTAATCTAATTACCAAGGTAGGGGCTCCAGAAACTGAGCTGCCCACATAGAAAAGCTTTCCCCCCACCTGGTGGATTACTTAGCCAAGCTTTTTAAATGGGCAGAGTTTGGGGGGTGGGGAGCGAAATGAATCTTTTTTTTATGTTTCTATGCAGAGCAACGGAAAGAATTTAGTGGTTGTCAACATGAGTTTAGTACAAAGGTATGGTTTAAAATGTAGGTTCATTTTGACTGAGCTTCAGGTCACGCAAGCCAAGGGAAACCTGTGCTGCTGTTTGTTTTCTGTGTGTTTTAAAAAGAGCCCGTAAGACGCAGTGGAGGGAGACGAAGTGGGTTGGGGCGGGGCGGGGGGGGGGGCCCCAAGGGAATGACGTCCATTAAAGGGTGGCTACTTCAGGGGTGTTATTTCCAGACGCTCTTAGTGATTGTGTGAAAGGGCAGCTTTGAATGAACAGCCTCTGCCAGGCTTGATTTTGAACTGTTTTTCAGTCCTTGATTCCTACAAACAAAATAAAATACCTTGTCGAATAGAGCCCATTGAGTGAGGATGATGGGTTAAGGGTGGGGCTACGAGGTGGCAGCGTGGGTGCTTGTTCATCAAGGAGGAGTTGTCCGTTGTTCCCGGAGCCGGTGAAAGGAAAGACGCCAGAATCTGATGGCTGGGGTAGCATTGATGTGAAGTAACGGGGTAATCGGATTGAAAGGGGGCCATAGTATTTATGTCAGTTCACATTTCGTCAAAGGAATAACATGAGGTGCTACCTAGCTGAGGCTTTGGCCTGGGGGTTCTGTTAGCGAGCATCCAGCCCTCGTTGGATTCAAATATAAATTAATTCTCACAGGAGCATTGCCTGATTAATTTATTTGCATAATAGTAGAAAAACTGCAGAGTGGTTCCTTTTTTTTTTTTCTTCTGTAGGGATTTGGACAAGAAAAGGTTTAAATTCATTTGAAAGAAGAGTGTGTGAGAAGTCAGAGCAGCCAAAGCCCCCTCTGGGGCTCCCAGAGCTGTGTTCTGGAGGGAGAAGGGCTGGAGTGGAAGCAAGGCCCATTCGTGCAAGAACTTTAACTCTTCCCAGGATGAAGCACCTCCTTCTGAGGCCCTTTCCTGGTGCTTGCTTTGGGGGACTTAGCTCTTGGCTCAGATGGGAGTCTCAGGTTCCAAGGGGGAGCAGGCAATCTGCCCCGAGTGAAATATCCCATGGGTTCAGTTTCTGGTCCAAGGACATCATAGTTTCAGGAGACATATAGACAGGTTCAGTTTTGACTTACTCAGCTTCCCTGGTGTTTCGGAAGAGAATTTCAGGTCTATTTGGCAGCCCAGAGAGAAACGAAGTAATTTGATTTCTAAAACTTGTGCCATTCATGACCTATTTTGACTCAGCATGTTTATTTAACAAGTACCTGCTCAGCAGAGCCTGGTTCAGTATGTGATGGTGGGCATGCCTGTGGGATCTCTGCTATTATCTTAGGAAACTACATTATAAAAACAGAATGGAAAAAAAGGGGGCAAAGGATTCATGAGTTTCAGACTTTCAATATCAAAGTTATTTTTCCTCCAAATATTTCAATAATAGAAAAGAAATTTTAAATATTACTATAAATGTCACTTAGCAAGTCCAGCTTTGATTACTTCCAGCTTTGCTCAAGAATAAGGAGCTTTCTTTTCATAGGACAGCAGATACTATCTTTAGTATTTCTTACTCTTTCTTATTATCGTTACTTCCTCATCATCCATTGTTGTGACAAATAAAGTGCCAAAGCCATTCATTTTTTTTAAAGATTTTATTTATCTATGTGACACAGAGAGAGAGAGAGCGAGAACACGAACACAAGCAGGGAGAGTGGGAGAGGGAGAAGCCGGCTTCCCACTGAGCGGGGAGCCCGATGTGGGACTCCATCCCAGGACGCTGGGATCATGACCTGAGCCGAAGGCAGACGCTTAACGACTGAGCCACCCAGGCGCCCGCACCAAAGCCATTCAAATGAAGCTGCCATATTGGCTCAAAACGCTTCCATTTCTATACGTTCCAGATGGAGATACTTTAAAAACAGTAGCGGGGCAAATCCTATTTTCTGACTGATTACATGATTAATTCCAAACTTCATCATGAAAACTTCCTGCTGTAAAAGAAATGCCTATGGTAGGGACTCAACAAATATTTCTTTCACTCTCTTTTCACTTAAATACATCCAGGATGACAATTAGCAAATGCCTTTGTTACTTGGGAATATCCAGGAACAAGAGCCTAATAGAACAGAGAGGGAAAGGCTGTTCTACACAATTCCACCCAGTCTAGGACCTCCTTTCTTTAAGATCTGTAATCTCCCATTTCCTATTAACAAGGGTGAGCCTTTTTAAAAATATATATATTTATTTATTTATTTATTTATTTATTTAGAGAGAGTGCATGAGTGGGGGTGAGGGGCAGAGGAAAAGGGGGAGAGAATGTCTCAAGCAGACTCCCCGCTGAGCATGGAGCCCAACACGGGGCTCCATCTCCCAACCCTGAGATCATGACCTGAGCTGAAATCAAGAGTCAGATGCCTAATTGACTGAGCCACCCAGGTGCGCCTGAGTGAGTCTCTTTTTTAAAAGAGACTTGTTTTCTTAGAGCAATTCTAGATTTACAACAAAACTGAGAAGAAAGTACAGAGATTTCCTATATACCGCCTGCTCCCATGTATGCATAGTCTCCCCTATTATCAACATTACTTTCCAGAATTGTACATTTTTTACCGAGGATGAAACTACATTGACACATCATAGTTACCCAAAATCTACAGTTTACCTTAGTGTTCACTGTTGGTGTTGCACATTCTCTGGGCTTGGACAAATGTATGATGACTTATATCCATCATCATAATGTCATCCAGAGTATTTTCACTGCCCTAAAAATCCTCTCCCTATTTCTCTCTCTCCCCACACATCCCTGGCAACCACTGATCTTCTTACTGTCTCAATAAGTTTTGCCTTTTCTAGAATGTCATGTAGTTAGAATCATATAGATTGGCTTCTTTCACTTAGTAATATGCATTTAAAGTTCCTCCATGTCTTTTCATGACTTGGTAGCTCATCTCTTTTTGGCACTGAACAATATTCCATCATCTGGATGTATCACAGTTTATTTCTCCATTTACCTACTGAAGGAAGTCTTAGTGTTTCCAAGTTTGGGCAATTATGAATAAAGCTGCTATAAACATCTGTGTGTAGGTTTATGTGAACATAAGTTTTCAACTCCTTTGGATAAATTATAAGGAATACAATTGCTGGATTGTATTGTAAGAGTGTGTTTAGTTTTGCAAGACACCTCCAAACTGTCTTCCTAAATGATTGTATCATTTTGCATTCCCCTGAGCAATGTAGGAGAGTTCCTGTTGTGCCAGATTCTCACCAGTGTTTGACGTTGTCAGCGTTGTAAATTTTGCTCATTCTAATAAGTGTGTAGTGATATCTCATTGTTGTTTTAATTTACATTTCCCTGATACAAATCAAAAGGTATACTTACTTCTGAGAGAGAAGAATTGGTAAATTTTTTAAAGATTTATTTATTTATTTAAGAGAGAGAGAGCGAGCGAGCATGGGGGCAGAGGGAGAGGGAGAGAGAGAGAGAATTCTCAAGCAGGTCCCAGGGTGAACATCCTGAGATCATGACCTTAGCCAAAATCAAGAGTCAGATGCTTAACCAACTGAGCCACCCAGTTGCCCCTTGGTAAATTTTTACATATAAAATGATACTAGCTACTGAGAGAGAGAGAAGTTAACCAATTCTCATTCCTTTCAACATCCTCTTATATATCAGGGAAGCTGAACGATTTGAGAGTAAGTTGTAGATATCATATTTCAACCCTAAATACATTAGCATCATCACTGATTTGACAAATGAGAAGTAGTTACTTTTATTTGACAAATGGGAAAATGGAACCTCAGCAATGTTAAGTAAATTTCTTAATCTCAGAACTAAAGTACAAAGCTAGTATTTGAGTACAAGTCTGTCTAACTCTCAAACTCATGCTCTTTCTGCACATTTTTATTCATTTATGTATTTATTCATTCAGTGGTTTTGGTGGGGTGGGCAGCTACCATGCACTAACGATACACTGGTTAAATAAGGCATGCAAGGCAGAACGATGATAAATTAATAAACAGATAAATGACCATGATAATTCAGGGTCCCGTGATGAGTAATGACTAGTAGGGGAAAGGTGGTGTACAGCCTGGGAGATTGAAAGAAAAACAGCACATGGCTCCTGCCCTAAAGGACATTGCTTTGGAGCAAGAGTCTCAGAAATGAGAAAGGGGACACTTAGCAGTGAGAAGACCTTCCTTACATCCTTTCTCAAGAAGCTTCAAAAGGAGATGCTTTACCAAAAGAGGGGATAAACCAAGGAAGAAGACATGGGGTCCTAGACATAATGGATCTAACCCAGGAGAGAAGCAAAGGAAGTCTGGGGCAGCAGGACTAGAGGGTACAGAGAGAAGCAAGTAGATGCAAGGTCTAGCCACTACCGGAGAAGCCAGGGAACTGATGATCATCTGATTCATTTGACTCCGTGAACAAGAGGACAGTATTTAGAGGTGTTTTATAATTCTGAGGGAGAGTTTTAGAAGAACATAATGATCGCTACGCAGAGAGCTATATAAATAGAAGAAATTATTGGCTGTAGGAAAAATAAAATGTTGCACAATAAAGGCAATGGAACCATAGTCAACAATGAACAATATTTGCATACTTATAGTAAAACAAACATGTAATGGTGATTGCACCAAAAATAGTGATATAATTATTGTAGGTGAATGGGTGGGACGCATTGAGCAAGGGGGTTAAACCTTCATTGTCCGTTACGGAAATTTAACAGATGATGTCTAAAACGTACAAATCAATTAGTAGAACTAGAAGCAAACTGTTCAGACGTATGGAGGCAAATACCAGAAGAAAATGTTAAAAAATATATGAAAATAGTTCTATCTAGAGAGTAAGTGGAGGGGGGGTGGGGAGTGAATGCAAAGGGAGGTGACTGAGGTTTATTATGTAAGCTCTGTAGTACCGTTTGAACATTTACAATTATGTGCACATACTACTTTGATATAAATAAAGATGAACAAAAATTGGTAAAAGAGGAGGAAGAGAGAGAAAAAGCAAGAGGTAGAGAGAGGGAAGGAGAGTGGGTGACTGAGTTGAATTTCCTTTACTCTGCCAGTCTGGAGAAAAGAGGTTGGATAAATTAAAGAAAACAAAGGTACAGAAAAATGGCCACTGGGGAAGATGTGGACAGGAAGGGGATTTTGATCATTCACAGATTGGATAATCAGCTCTTAAATTATATGAATTAGATGTTATAGGAAGAAGACTGCATATCCAACAAAAAACAAAGACTCAATACCTTTGAATAGTACCTTTTATCCTATGAGCTCTGAAGACTGAATGGTTCTTAGGACATTTCATCCTGAAAATATTTGTGATTTTTCCTCATTCCTAATTTTTCTAACAATTGTATTAAGTAATAGGTATAGCTAAGTATAAATGAACTCTCAGACTAAGTGTATTTCAACTTTTTAAAGATTTAGTAATTCACCCAAGATTTTTCCAGAAGACTAACGTATAAATAAGAACTCAACTTTGCCCTTGAGAAGTTTACCATCCACAGAGGATATTTTGGAATTAGGCCACAGGGTGTAATATTTATAGTTTTGTAGATTCTATTTGGTTTGCCAAGGCAATCTATTTTGTATTAAAGTTAACATTCTGAATTAACACTAAATCTGTTATATTGGCCTATATTTTTATTTCATTAATAATGTTGCATGCATTTTCCAAACCTTTCCTTTAAGTACATATTTAATTTCCTGTAAGTATTTCTGGAATCATTTTGGTCATAGACACTCCCAAATTTTAATAAGAAATATTGACTTAGGACTTTTTAAATTTTCAGCTTTTATTTGTCCATCCCCAGTATTCGAAACTGCTCTTTTCATCATAGCTGTGATTTTAAGAGGCCTGTTTCTTTAAAGTCTCTTTTTTTAAAATTTTCTTTTACTTTGTAATCTGCTATAGTTGTTAATATGTAGAATAATGGATTTCATATTGTCACTCCTGTATAATTTGTCTTGCACATGGTAGATAGTGAGTATTTGATTGAACAAATGTAGTATTGATGACTGTTCTTGTTTGGGGTTGTAAATAGGAAATAGTCAATTTGAACATATATAGAATTTAAACACAATCTGATGGGAAATATGATACTCTTAGTGTCCTACCTTAAATCCAACATCAATTCTTTTAGCCACTATTTGGACTACTTCTGGATTTTTTGCCCACTGGTGGGTTTAGAGAAGCTTCTGCTTGTAATTCTGTCTCCTGTTTTCTTTGTTACTATCTTCAGTTTTTGAATCAGATCCAGGGAACTCCACACTGGCTTTCTTTGAAGGTAAAGACTTTTGGTTCCGCCTGAGCTTAGGATGTCATGTGAGTAACAGCCATTACTAAGGCAGTCATAGGGTTAAAAAAAAGAAAAAGGAAGAAAGGCTACAGAAGGTGAACATTATTATTTAGAATATATGAAATTTTAGATTCATGAATATATATAATTGAACCAAGGCGATATACCCCTAGCTCTCTAAAAAAAATTTTCCCATTTTCCTAGAAGTCTCTATAAATCTAGATATTTTAGTGCTTGGTTTGTATCCATTTAATACAGTTGGATTGAATTCTATGAAAATATTTGGTCAAACTTATCTACCATAGTTTGATTCAGCTATATAATGAGATAAAAACATGAAGATAGTGGTTTGTATTAGTCTGGAAAAATCAGTGAAACAAACGCCACCACCCTAGTCTATATCAGCATTCTCCCTTACCCGTGCTACCCTGTCAGCCTTTGTAGGGTTTCACCCCATCCTCTCTGGCCCACATGAAACCCTTTTCCATTCTTCAGTAGACAGAGGGGTCTTTTAAAAATGCAGATCTGTTGGGGGCACCTGGGTGGCTCAGTTGGTGGAGCACATGACTCTTGATCTCAGGATTGTGAGTATGAGCCCCATGTTGGGTGTAAAGATGACTTAAAAAATAATAAAATCTGGGGCGCCTGGGTGGCTCAGTTGGTTAAGCGACTGCCTTCGGCTCAGGTCATGATCCCGGAGTCCTGGGATCGAGTCCCACATCGGGCTCCCTGCTCAGCGAGGAGCCTGCTTCTCCCTCTGACCCTTTCCCCTCTCATGCTGTTTCTCTCTCTCTCTCTCTCTCTCTCAAATAAATAATCTTAAAAAAAAATTAAAAAAAAATAATAAAATCTTTAAAAAGAATAGAAATGCAGTTCTGCTCTTGTCACTTTTGTTTAAAAACACTCGATGGCTTCCCATTGAATTTAGTACAAAATCCAAATGCCTTGACCTGGCCTGCAAATTTTCACTTTTTTTTTTTTTTTTTTGGCCCCTGGCAATTTCTCCAGCCTCAGCTTTCATCTCCTCCCTACCCCCAGCACTCTTGCTGCATGGGATATAATCTAGCACCTTCACTTCCTCCCAACAATTTTGGAAGGCATTTTCTCCACATGGGGCTGTTCTGTATGCTATTCTCTCTGCCACCCCACCTCCTCCTGGTAAGGTTAGATCTCAGCACTGGATGCTTCAATTCCATTTCCTCCAGGAAACCTTACCTAATTACACTCACTAGAAAAATTCGGCCCTATAGCATCTGGCATTTCTGTTTTATAACACATATCACATTTAAACTTACAAGTGCACTGAGTTCATTCCTTCCAGGTTCAAGTTCCATGATGGGAGTGATGATGTCTATCTTGATTATCACTTTATTTCCAGTGCCCAAAACCATGCCTGATAAATCATGGTAGAATAAATAGGTGGATGGACGCTTTGACCACAAGTACAGATGTTAGTCCCATGAGTATAATACTTAAGTTATTTACATGCTCATGGGAAATAGTTATTTTTATGACATATAACTTTTTCACATTATTTATTAATTTGTAACCAGGTGAAAGGTGGTTTAAATGTAATCAGGGGAATGGTTTATGGGCAGCCGTTGTCTGCAAAAGAGCAAGGGCCATAGACTACAGGTTTTTAGATCCTTTGCATAGGACCAGCTAATGGAAGGCTCTCCAGGGTCATCTTGCCCTCACTGGATTTTTTCCCCCATTTCCCACAATGTTTGTACCCCTGCCTGGGCTGCCACATGTGTGATTTATAATTCCCAGTTAGAAGATTGGGTCAACAGTGTGTGGATTGATTGGTTAGACAGCTACTACACAGGTTAGTCTGAAAATATCAGGAAATTTTTTATGCTGGTAACAATAGGACCATGGTTATATTCTCAGGTATTTTCAGTTATAAGCAGCAACTTAACCACTGCATCAAATCTGCTTATGAACTTATTTTTTAAACCTTTCACAGTAGTTTATTGGCACCTGATGACAATTAAGCATAACCTACCTTGGTGCTTAGGCTTGATAGGAAAATCAGACCCACGTCCAGAAAAGCTAGATGACCATGGTGTCAAATGTCCCAGATGGAAGCACATCAGGAGGTGCTCCTGGATTCACAGTCCCTTGCACAGTGAAAGGATCACTCCAGGGAAAACTACAGTGGGGATATTTCCCCCCAAAGAGCATCTCTTTTCCTGACTGCCGTCTTATTTCTAGCCTACTCTCATCTCAGGGGCGATTTGGATGGTTTCCGAGTTAAGAGTCATTTCACCAGATTTTATCTCAGATGAACAATTTGTGGTGAGGTTATAATAATCCTTATGATTAACTGGAAGTTCCAGGTGTAGCTCGTCAGTAATAGTTGCTTAAGATGAAAACAGTCATGGGCTTGTTCCGAGAAGAATGACTGAGTTACTACGAAACTCTCAACCATATGCTGAAATTGATCTGGGAAGAGGTGGCCTTTCTTTTTGACTCTGTAATGCTTTATCAGGCTTTGGTGAGTAGTTCTAAACTTGTCATTTGAGTCGGGGGTTTTTTTTATTATGAATAAACACATGGGAAGAGATTTATGTAGAAGATCATGGTTTAATCATTCTATTACTTGAAACCACAGTAAAACAGACCTGATAATTAGGAATGACGGTGTGAACCGGAATACTTTGTACATAGTGCCCATCTCCAGAAAACAAAACAAAACAAAACATTTTTTTCCTAGTGGCTGAGTACTCAGGAACGTGTCTTGCTAAAGAGAGAAAGAGAAAAAAATTTTACTTCCAAGCTGCCAGTAGCCTAAAAAGCTGCCAGGAGAGAAACCAGGCTGTTTTCTTTCAAAAATCTAAATAGAAATTTTTGGAAACAGTTCTAGCCTCTGGGCAAGAGAGCCAGAGTACTGCTGGGAAGCATTCTTTGTAAAAACATTTTTCTATCTGCAAACATTCTTTTCTGATTGTCCAACTCAGCACTGAGATTCTCCCTCCCTGGAGTCCTGCCATGCTACCCTCCTCACCTTACTGGTTCTTCTACAAAAATAGCAAAGAATATGGTCCCTGCGTGAGGGTGTATAACTGAGCTGATTATATTAGATTCAGTGCAATTAATTTTTAATAAATTGGACAGGAAATAATTGAGTAGAATTTCCCCCATTTCACAAAAGGGCAAATTGAGGCTTGGAAACGATTTTGCTTTCTCATTTCCACCCAGTAAAGTGCCATCCAGATTCTAGGAAGCCTCCTTGTTCTTAGATCAGCATCTGGGTATCTGCCTTTTGGGGGTTTGATATGAGGGATGACTGAATCCCTCATATCATTGGCATGATTCATTGTCGTGCTAGGAATAATTAGCTGAGTAACAAGCCCTTAGTGCCTGCTGAGTCTCCACACTTCAATACTACACAGAGATTGATCATAGAGGGAGAACACGTAGCCCGTCAAAACCTGTCACCTGAGTGGGAAAAACATGTGGCCTATCCTAACCTGTATAATAATCTGTTGGAGATGGCGGGAAGGTGGCTCTCTGCCTAATGCAGTCCAGGCAATTGTCCTGGATAGAGATAGCCCTTCATGGGTGCTCAGAAGCCCTAAGTTTGGGACCCGCCTCTGCAGATTTTGGTTTATGACTGGGCAAAGCTTGGTATGCTGTTGTAGCTTTTTGTTTGTTTTTTTGTTTGTTTGTTTTTTGTGGGTTTTTTTTGCCTGTTTACCCATCTGGCTGATCTTAATGCAAGCTCATCCTCACTGTCTCTGCTCCAGCTATAGCCTTTTCCCTCCACCCCAGGGCCTTTGCATGGCCTATTCCCCCTTCCTGGAAAGCTCTCCTGCATCCCCACCCCTATCTCACTGCCACTCATTCTTTAGGTGTCATTTAAAATGTTATTTTTTAGGGAAGCCTTCCCTGAATGCCAGTCTGCATGGGGCCTCACCACTATAGTGTTGATCACAATGATAATTAACTTCTTTTAAGATTATTTGGTGTTTTGTTTTTTCTTCTCCCCTAGATGAGGCAGAGATCACGTCTGTTTTGTTTACTGTTGTTTCCCTCTGAGCATGTTGCCTAGATGTTTCATATATATTTACTGAGTGAATAAATGAAAGCTGTCACTTAAATGCTCTGAGCCTCAGTTTACTCTAAAATAGAGATCATAAATCCTACTTCTCATGTTTGTTTTATGGGTGAAACAAGGTCCTGCACTTGAAAGCATCTTGGACCGTGCCTGCATTTAGTAGATAATAAATTAATATTAGACAAATAAGGAGTTTAATAATAATAGTACTTGTTAAATATGTGAAACAACACTTAAGGGGAAGGCCTGAGTATTAGCAACACCATTCATATGATGCTTTATACTTAACAGAGCTGTTTCCTGTGTACAAAGTGGCAGATTGTATTTTCCAAAGATGGCACTATGAATACCCCGTCTCACATCACCATCTCACAGTGTCACTGACACTCCTCCTATGGAGAGGTGGGGTCTATGGTCCCACTTTTTGAATCCCAGTGGAACTTGTAACTGTTGTGACTAATGGGAAAATGGTAGAAGTGATGCGTTAGGTCATAGAACAATATGGCTTTGGCCTGGTGCTCTGCCTGTCTCAGGCATTTGTCCTTTAACCTGCTACCATGTCACGAGTAAGCACGGAGATAGCAGTCCACACCGACTGCCAGGCATGTGAGTGCATGAGCCTTCTGAGATTCTAGGCCCAGCCATGGAGTGGCCCTAGTTGATAGAACCAAGTGAAGCAGAGACAAGCTGTCTCCACCGAGCCCTATCCAGATTGCAGATTTGTGAGCAAGGTCAATGTTGTGGTTGTAAGACACTATGTCTTGGAGTAGTTATTATGCAGCAATAGAGAACCTGAACACAGGGTCATCACAGACCTTGCTGCGCTGTACAGTAAGCAGGGCGAGTATTACCACTGATACCCATTTTTGAGATCAGGGAGCTGAAGCTCACAGTGGTTAAGTGACTTCCCCAAAGTCACAGAGCTGGATTTCTAGGATTTGTCTTCCCAGTACTCAAAAAGTCCTGACTCTCCTTACATAGGCCTCAGAACTAGGGGGTAGAACCAACCCTCTGGGAAATTTTACATCCTGCTCAATTGGGCTTGGGAGGCTTGGGGCTCCCTTCTCTTCGAGCTTGGGGTCCTTCAGTTATTCAAGTGTCCTGGTCACACACTCTGGAGACAGGAAGGAGAAAAATGGAGCAGATCGCAGCTTTAGATAGCACTTAATTTTTCCAGGAGCAAGCAATCCTTTATGCCGTAAAGATTCTACATGGATGCTTGGCAGATATTACCCACACAGCAGAGAGACAGAGAAAGGTTCAGAGAGATAAAGAAACCAACTAGAGGTGGATCCATGCCTCTTGACCCCAGACATGGATAGAAGTTTTCAAAAGGTTTATCTGCCACCACCCCCCACAAACTTGGTTCACTGTCTTCATTACAAGGATCTAAGTGAAAAACCAACTCCCGTGGTGACATCAGCTTTGATTACTCCTGACAAAGAGTATCACAGCGACTGAGCACAGCGCATGGTAAATGCTGTGCTCAGGGAGCAGGCATGTTTCCAAGGCTTCTTGTGACTACAGGATCAAAACTGAACTTCTCTGCATTGGGCATGCACAAAGCTCTCTATGATTTGGTCCTCTCCCTGCCCAGCCTCATCTTCTGCCACATGCTTCTTGCACATCCTACTCCAGCAACAATAACAGTGGCATCGCCTACCCCTCTTGTCTTCACGTCTGCCTGGGATGTCTCCTTTCTGCCAGTCTGCTTGACAAACTTCTCTTCTTTCAAATCTCAGGAGCTAGCTTCTCTGAGAAACCCTCCGTGACTTTTCCAAGTCAACTCAGAGAGTCAGATCTTATGTTGAAGCGATTTTATTTTCCATTCTGATTGGATGCACTAAAATCAAAGACAGAGACCTCCCCACGCAAATATTTTCATTTCCCCATTCTAAATCCTGTGCCTAAGGCAGGGAAGGAACTCAGAAAGTATTTATTGAGTGAATAAATTTTCTCATTGAATCCTTATGACCACCCCCATAAAGTGGGTACCTTTATGATCCCATTTTGTAGGTGGTAAAACTGGGTTCAGAAAGGTTAAGGGGCTTAGGTGTCCATGACTAAGTAGTGGAGCCAGGTATCAAATCCAGGAATGTTTACTGCCAAAACCCTTGCTCTTTCTGCCATGTCACCTGCAGCCACCTCTCCATTCAGAGATGCTTGGCAATAGCTGGGGCAGCAGTGAGAAAATCCTCTGCAGACCAAGACCACCCTGAAGCTCTTTTGCACTGGTCTCAGGAGGTATCCCACCTGCTCTGTGAGTCAGCACAGATCAGAACGCACCTTTCAGATTAGCTGGTGTGATTAAGGACTCGCTGCCCTTTGTCTTTCAAGTGATTTTTAAATTAAAAAAAATTTTTTTAAGATTTTATTTATTTATTTGACAGGAGAGACAGAGCGAGAGAGGGAACACAAGCAGGGGGAGTGGGAGAGGGAGAAGCAGGCTTCCCGCTGAGCAGAGAGCCCGATGCGGGGCTCGAACCCCAGGACCCTGGGATCATGATCCAAGCCGAAGGCAGACGCCCAATGACTGAGCCACCCAGGTGCCCCTCAAGTGATTTTTTTAAGTAGAGATATTTTCCTGTTTATTATTGCTATGCTCTAAATGCTCCAGAATAGCTCTAGGACTTGGGCTGCACCCAATTCTCATCAAGTTTTTATGTTCTTGGTGACCCCCTGTCTCCTCTTCCAGATTAACCTGTGTTTGAAGTTTTGATTCACTTTATTCTGCATTGACGGGGGATTCTGAACTCTCTGCTTCTTTGAAACAAGCCCTACTGGGTCTGTTAGCTATATGGTTGCAGAGGAAATGATCTTCTGCCACATAGCTATAGAAAGTCGAGTGGCAGAAGTAAATTAACCTATTTCCACAAAGGGATATGCTGAGAATTGCCAACAATATTTATGTGGGCATTGTGCTCCCAGATACACTTGGATGGCAGTGAATTGTCAGTTACTATGACAAAATGACTAAAGAAATCAATCTGCCAAGTATGAATAGCTCTCAATGGGCTTCAAGTTTCTCAGGTTAAGGGACCCGCAAAACTGACAGAGGTTGGGTCTCATATCGATATGACCTCCATTGGAGAGCATGTAAATTAGCCAAGATGTAGGCAAAGAGGTCTGGTCCCTCTGCCCACAATCCCCACCCCTAAGAAGGGCATTTTCCAATATTCACATGGAAATGAAAGACCATTTTAGAAGGCCTGGAAGTCCAGCCATGTTAATGACATTCAGATCAGGCCTTTTCTCTAGAAGAACCTTGAAGGCCTTTCTAAAACACGTACCTGCCCAATTCCAGAGAGGAGGCATGAATTTCATCTTTTCAAATGGACTTTTCTTTCTTCTTATTCATCCTCTCCCTAGCTAAGTCATATTGGATTGCTGAAAATAATACATTGTGTATAAATCAAATATGATCCTCTGTCTCTCTCTCCCCACACACGCACACACAATAAGTGACTTTCCAGATTCCTCTCTAGATTCTAAGCCATCCCTCGAGTCTTCTCCACTTCAGAAAGAGCGATTTTTATTTTATTTATTTTAATTTTTTAAAAATTTTAATTCCCGTGTTTTTAACATCTGGTGTAATGTTAGTTGCAGTTGTACAATATAGTGATTCAACAATTCTATACATTACTCAGTGCTGATCAAGATAAGGGTGCTCTTCATCCCCTTCACCTATTACCCCCATCCCCCCACCTACCTCCCCTCTGGTGACCATCAGTTTGTTCTCTATAGTTAAGAGTCTGATTCTTGGTTTATCTCTCTCTCTCTTTTTTCCCCCTTTGTTCATTTGTTTTGTTTCTTAAGTTTCACATATGTGTGAAATCATAGGGTATTTGTCTTTCTCTGACTGACTGATTTCACTCAGCATTATACTCTCGAGCTCCATCCATGTTATTGCAAATGACAAGATTTCATTCTTTTTTATGGCTGAGTAATAATCCATTATACATATATACCACATCTTTTTTATGCATTCATCGATTGATGGACACTTGGGCTCCTTCCATAATTTGGCTATTATAAATACAGAGAGAATAATTTTTAAATGAAAGTCTTTTATGGGTGAGTACTGGGCTAAGTTCCCATTCTAAGAAAAAGAAAGATAAAATCAGTCATTCAGAACATCCAAATGATTTGTAAAGACTTGACTTCTGGAGCAAGATTTGGGAAGGACAAAATGTTGAAAGCCATAGACTCTTTCTTTTTTTTTTTAAAGATTTTATTTATTTTTTTGACAGAGAGAGACACAGCGAGAGAGGGAACACAAGCAGGGGGAGTGGGAGAGGGAGAAGCAGGCTTCCCGCTGAGCAGGGAGCCCGATGTGGGGCTCAATCCCAGGACCCTGGGACCACGACCCAAGCCGAAGGCAGACACTTAACGACTGAGCCACCCAGGCGCCCCACCATAGACTATTTCATTTCATTTCTGATATTGTTGCTGACATCTGCTGTAATTTTAGGGTGTCACGTGAACATCCTTTATGTATAAACAAACCATAAAATCAAGTTCTGGGGAAATTTTATATTCTTTACCTTAAAAGCAAAGGGTCAGTAAAGTAAGTATGATCAGAAAAAAAAAAGAATTTGGTTTTCTTTACAAAAAAATCCAAAATACTTTGTTCTATTTCTTACCAACTAAGTCTCCTTTCTGAATTATGTCTCATATATTTAAAATAAACTAAGAGAAAAGGTTAAAATGAGGTTAGGATTTTATCTCCATTTAAACATCCTAACGTGAGAATTGGGAGGTGCACTGCAGGACGAGTCAGAAAGCCTGGTCAAGTACTTAGGATAACTATGTAGTAGCTGATGGTGTGGGCTGACCCCCAGTTCCATCTTCTGTTAAATTACAACAGTGTCATAGCTAATGACATTGAGAACTCAGAGATGTCAAGTTGGTCATCTTTGTTGTTGTGAGAAGACAAACTCTCCTCTGGAAAGTTATTATGGAGGACAAAAGAAAAAGCTCTAAAGGATTGTAAATAGTGTATAATTCGGTATTGAATATTGTATCAGGATTTTAGCAGCAGGAGACTGGAGTTGGGGTTGCAGGAGTCAGCAAAGACACAATGAAAGATGCATAATTTGGTCTGAGCCTTGAAAAACAGGTCAAAATGTATTTCTATGCAATCATTTAGTATTTTTTTACAATTATTTAATATTCTTAATATGCAAAGAGCTCTTTGCAATCAACAAGTCAAACCTACCAATAACAGAAAAGGCAAAGGACTTAAAGATTATGCATTAAGGACAAAAATATCAAGAAACATGTTAAAATATTCAACCTAATAATGAAGGAACTTCAAGTAATAACATGCTTTCCATTCAGTTGGTAGACATTTAAAAAATACATATCATTACCTAGTAGTGAAAAGATTGTTCTTGTATCTTGTTCATGGAGGGTAAATGGACACAACCATTTTGGAAGACACTATGGCAGTATATATCAAGAACCTGAAAAGTGTTGTTCAATCTTGATGAAATCATCAGAGATGGCTGCAAAGATACAAAACACTGGTACAACATGAAGCAACTTAGAGTAGCAAAAAAATAGAATCACTAGGTGTCCAACTATAGGGAATTGGTTTAATAAATTATGACATATAATATTGCAGTCAGTTGGTTTTGGTTCAGGTCCCAATCTCAGTGTCAAGTGATGGAGCCCTGCATGGGACTCCACACTCAAGGGTCAGCCCCGAGTCTGGTTGAGGTTCTCTCTCCCTCTGCCCCTCCCTCTCATGCTCTCTCTCTCTCTCTCAAATAAATAAACCTCGAAAAAAAAAAAGAAGAGGGCGTCTGGGTGGCTCAGTGGTTTAAGCATCTGCCTTCAACACAGGTCATGATCTCATGGGTCTGGGACTGAGTACTGCCTCAGCCTCCCTGCTCAGTGGGGAGTCTGCTTCTCCCTTGGCCTGTGTGCTCTCTCTCTCACTCACTGTCTCTCTTAAACAAACAAACAAACAAACAAATAAATAAATAAAATCTTAAAAAAAAAAAAGAATGTTTCCAAAGACTTTTTAATGGCATGGGAGAATGCACCTGACATAATAGTCATGAAAAAGTCAAATTTAAAATTATCTTTCAAGTAAGATATTCTATTTAAAATGCACCTATATATATGTACTACATATGTAGATATATATACGCATTTTACAAAAAAAAATAGTGACTCTCTCTGAGTGACAGGACTATGGATTACTTTTATTTTCATTTTATGATTTTATAACTTTTCTATATTTTCTAATTTTCCAAATGTGGGGCACCTGGGTGGCTCAGTCATTAAGCTTCTGCCTTCGGCTCAGGTCATGATCCCAGGGTCCTGGGATCGAGCCCCGCATTGGGCTCCCTGCTCTGTGGGAAGCCTGCTTCTCCCTCTCCCACTCCCCCTGCTTGTGCTCCCTCTCTTGCTGTGTCTCTCTCTGTCAAATAAATAAATAAAATTAAAAAAATAAATTTTCCAAATGTTATTTGTTTCTTTGTATGTATTTGTTTCTTCTTCATAGTTTTCCACTTAATCTAACCGGGAAGTATAATGTTAATGTTTTGCTTTGTAGGAAGTCAATCCTATTTTCTTGGATGTCTCCGTCATCCTTGCTATTGTCACACTGGGTCAATGACTTATTCTTGCTTCTCTAGAATCCTTACTAAATGCCATATTTCCCATTGAGTTAGAATCACACATCCTCTTGTCAGATCAACTTGACGCAATGTTCTCTCCTTTGGCCAGATCACTTATTTTGCAAGACCACAACAGTAACAGTCAAGAATGATGCTTAATTAAGGGTTTGGACTCTAGTTTGATTGCCTGGGTTCTGTGAAACCCTGGGCAAGGCACATAACCTTTACCAAATATATTTTGGGAGTGACGGAAAGTAAAAGATGCTTAATGAATATTTATTAACTTGTTGAAATGAATGATGCAAGAACAGATAACAGAAAAAGAGGCCTCAAGACCTAATTCTTTATATACTAATTTCTATGAACATTTAACACCTGCCTCCCTTCTCAAGTAGAGTGGCGGCATGGTATTTTATTTATTTATTATTTATTTTTATTTTTTGGCAGCATGGTATTTTGGAAAGAGTAGCCTTGAATCTGAATTTCAGCCCTACCAAGTAGTTGCTGTCCTCCTTGTTCAAGAAACTGAGACTTTCTAAACTCATTTTACTCATCTGTAAAAATGGGGATCAGAGAGAATTCTTGTGATGATCACCTGCATTGTAGGACTCTTCAGTAAATATTTCCATACACTTCTATCCTTATTTCTCCCTTCCCCAAACAAATGAAGTGTACCTTTCCAGGCACATCATCTTTCACCCCAAAATTAAGGAGGCTCAAGAAGGACCTTCTCCGCAGCTCCTGAAGTATCTTCTATGGAGCTTGATTAATCCGATTGTAATGGCAAACTCCTTCTGATCAGCACAGTTACAGTGATTGATCCTGCATACAAATAGTTCCCTTCTAGTTATTCATTTTCAAACTTCTTTACCTGCTGTTACACTTAAATATTTGCCTTTTGCTCTCCGTGTGAACCTAATCCGCAGGATCAGCTTCTACTAAACATTAAGCTTTCTTGTTCATGAGAATGTCTTTTTCTCTACAGGTCCGGGAAAACTGAGTAAATTCATTCTTTTTAGGGAAGTGATTAGTTCACAAGTGATTGCAACTTTACCCTAAATGTGGTCATATTTAGTCTTTTTCTTTCTCATGTCTTCCTAAAAAAGGAGTAAAACTAACTAAGCCCTCTTTCATTGAACTTGACATCCATGATTATGAATGCCTTCAGAAATAAATCCCGATGCCCCATGAGACAAATGATTTTGAGCCCACTCTGCGTGACCCATAATGTTTATGGTTTTTAGGAATATGGGAGATCTGTTTTGGGAAGTAATTATAAGAGCCAGATCATTGCAGCAAAAGAAAGTGAGAAAGAAATCAATGGCACTGAATTCTAAAAGTCCGCCAAGCAAGAAGCCAGGGTAGGAGACATGTAGTTCAGAAAAGGATTCGACTCCTTTTGAACCTTTATATCCTCTAATCCTTAAAACAGGTTTGCTCTCTTGTTCAAATTCACTAAAGATCCAAAACAGCTGGGTAAAATCTGGAATAATATAGGGTTACTGTTAACATGTTTAAATTGAGATCAAATCTTAATCTTTTTCTTTTTCTTTTCTTTTCTGTTTATTTGCTTCAAAGGGTTTCAGGGGCAGTGATGTGAATTATTCTGCATGTGCTTGCTAGATTTTAGGCTTTATGAGAGGCAAGATGCCTGCTGACTTTGTGAGAATGAAAAGACCACTCTGACTGGGGTTTTCAGATTCAGTTAGTCTGAAACTAATGACTCATGTGAGTAATTATTCCCGCAAAGGCCAAAGACTTGTCTAATTGGACTAGGTAGGTAGCACAACAGGTGACTTATAGCAGGTTGGCTTTTCCCTTAAGACAAGCAGAAAATATTCTGATGAGAAATACTATTCCAATTTGTAACAAGGTTCACAAATGAATTTTCAAATTGCTGAGTTCTGATATAGTTCTGACAAAGCTTGGATACCACCATATCCTACAATTTTGTTCTTCTTACACCTTGCCTTAACTGAAATTTATAAGCAATTGCATTCATTATTTTTCCTTTCCCCCTTTTCTAAAAATTCTGGAGAAAACATCAAAATCAAATGAAGACTTTTCCTCAAAGAGGAAAGAGCCACATTAAATTGATGTGTGTAAAAGGTACATTACTCATAATTCAGCTACAACATAGGATGCTTAAATTTGACGATCTTATTTCCTCTTCATAAAGATGTAAATTTGACACATATTTATTAAGTGAAGGAGTTAAAAATAGCTTTATTTTCTCTGAGTGATTTTTTTTTCACTGCTCAAGATATATCCTCCTGTGGAGGAGTCGGGGGGAAGATATCCCTAGGCTTTATATTTCTTGTCATTTTCCCTAATGAGAGGAAATGTCAAGTGTCTTTAAAAACATACATGATTTTAAATCTATGACATAATTATAAAAATGACATTTGACTCTGCTTTTCCTTGCTTACAAAAAGAAATGCCCCCCAATCTATTCAGTTTATATTTGGTTCTGGAGAACTGTTAATTTGAGTATATTATGAATATAGCCATATTTGTGTATAAGAAATCTATGCCTAGTTTTCAAAGAAATCTGGTTTAAGAAAAATCAGACATAGAAAACAGATCGATAGAGGGGGGTGTTGATTCCCATTAGAAAAGTCTTCTTCACTTTACAGAATAATTTGTACTAGTGTTCCTTTAAATGCAGCAATTTTTGTGCATTTGCAGTGTGATTTTGTACAAACAGAATTTTTCAGAAGTGTGTGCTTTAACTAGTGTTAAAATTAGTACTTAAATTTTATTGCATTAGTCTACTTATCCAGGTAGTTATGGTTTTTAAAAAAAGATAGTTTCATTTAAATTACTCAGAAAATGAAATAATGGTCTTTATAGATTAGAACAGGAAAGGAATTTAGAAACATTTAATGAGGGATATATCCATTTCGTTCTTTAACATTGACCTTGCAGTTAGAATGTAGATGGAGAAAAGCTGATCAGCATTTTCGGTTTATCCCTGCTCTCAGTTTGGTAGTGTGTCTGAATGTGTGCTTGTGTTTGGTGTAAGAAGTTGACTGAAATTTCACAGCCTAAAAATGATCAAAGGAGCATTTTCTATAACCTTTTATTCAGCGAGTGGCAAATGAAAAGGAAGGAATCTTAAAGTCGCTATATGTGCTTTTCATCTTAATACATGCCATTCAACACAGATATATGTAATAATTTTAAATGCTATTTAGCCTTTGTTCACCTCCACCCCATCCCTTCTCAAGGCTTTTTCCAGCCTACGAATTTGAGACATCTTTTGAAATTACCCCCCTGCCTGTCACTGTCTTGAAGACTCACACACTCCGAGTCACTCACACCAAAAAGAACTGGTCAGAGAGGGAAGGAGGCTTTTTACAAACAGATTTTTTTTTTTTAAAGAAAAACATCAAATGAAAGGCAGTTTTGCCACGCACAATGACAACGTATCTGCCAGGCTGTCCCTGACCCTCAATAAAAATCATATTAGGAAATGGCAGAAAGGCCAGCGAAGCAGACTATCAAGCAAGAAGAGGCGGAAACGCGGAGGAAAGGGGTGCGTTCCGCGTTTTTGAGGACTTCTGGTAGGGACCCGCCGGGCTCCCGCGGCCCCTGCACGCAGTTCGCGCTGAGCGCTGGCCGCTCGACAAAAACACGCTTTTGGGAAAACGTGACGTTCACTGGGTTGTCAGAATTAAGCAACACCAAATTAAGGCGCTAATATAACCGTGTTAAGCTTAGAACTGTGCCTTTTGGATTAATATCAGGTGCTAATTTCAAACATTTGGGGCAGCTCTTTGGAGGAAATCAGTAAGGGAACGTCATACTTCTTAAACTTTTTTTTTTTTAATACTAGAAGAACGGGTTGGGGGGGCTAGTTTCTTGTCACAAGCACCCCAGTAGCATTAATTACATGCAAAGGGAGTAACTGTGAAGACAGGAAAGACCGTCGCTCTTCCCTTCTCCGGGTCCTGCTGGGAACGGCGGGTCCACCGTTTTGCGCGCCATGGCGCGGTGCCCAGGGCGGAAACCCGCGCTCGCCGAGGGGCCCGAGTCCGCGCCCGAAGGTAGGCACGTAGAGGCAGCCAGATCTGCTTCCTAAAATCACCTAGGGTCTTGAGGACACCCGGTCCGAGGTTCTCCCTAAAGGGTGGCTTGGAGAGCATGGAACTTGGAGTGGAGTTCTTTCTTCTTTCGAGCGTGAAAACAAAGGTCCTAATTGTGCCTCGGGCTGGGAAATCATCCACACTGGTCGCCCTCCCGTCCCAGACTCCTCGGTTTCGAAAGCCGTGGAGCCCGCGGCGTGATCACACTTGTCCCCGTAGTCTCGTCGACGGAGAGGCCGGAGCCGGGCGTCTGCAGAGACGCGGGCACCCTCTGCCCCCGGCGCGCCCCACCCGCGGTTGTGGCTTTAGCGCGCGTTGCCTCGGGCCGGCCGGCCCTTCTTATTTCGGCACAAAGGGTTTGAGGTGCATTGCTTTCTTTGGCGTAAAGCCCTCGCCGGGTCAGAGTGAAATCTCCGCTTTTTTCAGGAGCATTGTAACACAAAAGGTTTAAGGGGGGAAAATGTTAAAAGGAAGCCCTTTTCTCTTTAGGCTGAATGCAGTGGGGAGATTAAAACTTTCATTTGAGATTTTGCCGTATTCATGGTGGTGGGGCGGTGAATAGGGCTGAGTCAAAGCCCCCAGCGCTGCTGTGTGCCCTTTTATCTCCGGCACATCTTCAGACACAGGTTGTTTTGCACTTGAAAGAGGGGAGAGAGGAGAATGTGGGATTTTGACAGCTGATATTGGCCTCTGAACTCTTGATGGGGATTTTCTAATTAACCCCAAGTACCCATCAGGTGGCCAACACGGAATGCTTTCTGTCAGGGCAAAAAATTTCCCATTTTGATCAAATGGATGGGGAGGGTTTTTAATAGAGTAAGGAAATTTAGGAAGAGTCTCTGCTTACAGAGTTTGAAGAGCCAGATGGAGCAGGTTGGGTTGGGACAGGCAGCCTGAGGACCCCAGTAACGGGGGTTGTGTAAGTACCGTCTTGACGTGGCCAGCATCAGAACACTCGGGAAAGGTAAATGTGGTCCCTGAGACTCAGAGAACATTAACTCCATGTGCTCTTCGAAGTGAAGCCAGCTCAGAACTTTGAGTGGAGAGCTCTTTTAGTTTACTCTTATGTTGGGGATTCCTATTTGTTTGTTAATTGGCATTAATTCTACTTCAGACCTCGGAATCTTTTTTTTTTTTTTTAAGATTTTATTTATTTATTTGAGAGAGAGAGAGAAACAGCATGAGAGGGGAAAGGGTCAGAGGGAGAAGCAGGCTCCCCGCTGAGCCGGGAGCCCGATGCGGGACTCGATCCCAGGACTCCGGGATCATGACCTGAGCCGAAGGCAGTCGCTTAACCAACTGAGCCACCCAGGCGCCCCAGACCTCGGAATCTTTGCCAGGACCTGAACATACCTCGCACGTGCCAACATAAATTCCACATGGTTTTACTGAATGCATCTCTAGTTTAAGAGGTGGTAGAAATGGTCTATCAGTCTTTGTAAATGAAGAGAGAACTACTGATTCATTGATTCAAAAGCAAAACTGGGTTGTTTTAGAGCAAGTTCTGGGAAGAAATAAAAAATCTGGATGATGAACTTCCAAACTCTAAGTCCCTTGGGGATTCAGTTCCATGTATTTGGGGGTGAGGTCCCTGAAAAGTATATGTTTGAAGAGGGCCCCGGAGAAGGTGATTTTTCTGATAGGGCCAAGCTCTAGGGCAGTGTTTCCCAGGCTTCTCTGATGGTAACAAGACTAGGAGTGCTTGTTTAAACACACACACACACACACACACACACACACACACACACACACACACACA
>NW_027397083.1:27517273-27564017 GCF_003265705.2 Callorhinus ursinus | reverse complement strand
ACACACACACACACACACACACACACACACACACACACACACACACATTTTGGGTGTCTATCGTACTGAAAACTCCAGTGGAGATTTCTGAAAATGTATGTTTCTGACAACCTTCTCAGCTCCCAAGTACCCCCAAATCTCCTGGGTTTTCCCCAAGGAACACTGGCTGCTACTTCTCACTTTCTGTTGCAGGTTCCTTTCCCTCTCCCTGACCTTTAAACGTTGAGAGAACACCATGGCCCAGTCTTTTTTTTTTTTTAAGATTTATTTTAATTCCAGTTAGTTAACATACAGTCTTACATAAGTTTCAGGTGTACAATATAGTGATTCAGCACTTCCATACATCACCCAGTGCTCATCACAGCAAGTGCCCTCCTTAATCCCCAGCACCTATTTCACCCATCCCCCCACCCCCCTCCCCTCTGGTGACCACCAGTTTGTTCTCTGTAGTCAAGAGTCTATTTCTTAGTTTGTCTCTCTCTCTCTTTTTTTTTTCCTTTGCTTGTTTATTTTGTTTCTGAAATTCCACATCTGAGTGGAATTCTCTGACTTATTTCACTTAGTATTATGCTCTTTAGCTCCATACATGTCATTGCAAATGGCAAGATCTCATTATTTTTTTACAGCTGAATAATACTCCACTATGTATGTATGTATGTGTACACACACACACACCCCACCTCTTCTTTGTCCATTCATCAATCAGTGGACACTTGGGCTCCTTCTGTAATTTGGCTATTGTAAATAATGCTACTATAAACATAGGGGTGCATGTATCCCTTTGAATTGGTGTTTTCGTATTCTTTGGGTAAATACCAAGTAGTGCAATTGCTGAATCAGAGGGTAGTTTGAGGTAGTTTGAGGTAATTTTCTACAGCAGCTGCACCAGTTTGCATTCCCACCAGTAGTGAAGAGGGTTCCTTTTTCTCCACATCCTCACCAACACCTACTGTTCCTTGTGTTGTTGATTTTAGCCATTCTGACAGGTGTGAGGTGATAGTTCGTTGTAGTTTTGATCGACATTTCCCTGATGGTAAGTGGTAATGAACATTTTTTCATGTATCTGTTGGTTTTCTGTATATCTTCTTTGGAGAAATGTCTGTTCATGTCTTCTGCCCATTTTTAAATTGGATTATTTGGTTTTGGGTATTGAGTTTTATAAGTCCTTTATCTATTTTGGAAACTAAGCCTTTATTGGATACGCCATTTCAGATATCTTCTCCCATTCCATTGGTTGCCTTTTACTTTTGTTGATTATTTCCTTCAGTGTGCTGAAGCTTTTTATTTTGTTGTATTACCAATAGTTTATTTTTGCTTTTGTTTCCCTTGCCTCAGGGGCCCTACCTAGAAACGATCTGCTACATCTAATGCCAAAGAAGTTACTGCCTGGGCTCTCTTCTAGGATTTTTATGGTTTCAGGTCTCACATTTAGATCTTTATTCCGTTTTGAATTTATTTTTACGTATGGTGTAAGAAAGTGGTCCAGTTTCATTCTTTTGCATGTTGCTGTCCAGTTTTCCCAACACCATTTGTTGAAGAGACTGTCTTTTCCCCATTGGATGTTCTTTCCTGCTTTGTTGAAGATTAATTGACCATATAATTTTGGGTTCACTTCTGGGTTTTTTCTTCTGTTCTATTGATCTATGTGTCTATTTTTGTGCCAGTACTATACTGTTTTCATTACTACAGCTTTATAATATAACTTGAAGTCTGGAATTGTGATGCCTCCAGCTTTGCTTTGCTTTTCAAGATTGCTGTGGTTACTTGGGGTTTTCTGTGGTTCCATAGAAATTTCAGGATTGTTTTAGTTCTGTGAAAAATGCTCTTGGTATTTTGATAGGGATTGCATTAAATGTGTAGATTGCTTTGTGTAATATAGACATTTTAACAATATTTGTTCTTCCAATCCATGAGCATAAATGTCTTTCCATGTCTTTGTGTCATCTTCCATTCCTTTCATCAGTGTTTTCTGGTTTTCAGAGTACAAGTCTTCCACCTCTTTGGTTAGGTTTACCTTATTTTTGGTGTAATTGTAAATGGGATTGTTTTCTTAATTTCTCTTTCTGCTGCTTCACTATTGGTGTATAGAAGTGCAGCAGATTTCTGTATGATGATATTGTATCCTGCAACTTTACTGAATTCATTTATCAGTTCTAGCAATTTTTTGATGGAGCCTTTTGGATTTTCTATATATAGTAGCATATCATCTGCAAAAAGTGAGAGTCTTCTTCCTTACTGATTTGGATGCCTCTTCTTTCTTTTTGTTGTCTGATTGCTGTGGCCATGGCTTAGTCTTTAGTACTCTCTCTTTCTAAACTCACTTCCTTGTAGCTTCCTACGACACTCCCAGAGTTATAGCTCTGGCTCAGATGTTCCTGGAGCTCTACACTCTTCATCTATCTAATTGCTTGCTTAGGATCTCCCCACTGGCCTTGACCTTTTAGCCCAGAATATTCTCTCCCCACTTATCAGAAAGAAGACCAGTGTGACTGGAGCATATCATTCAAGAGTGGGAGGGCCCTAGAGATGAGGTAGGAGAGGAAGGCAAAGGTCAGATTTTTAGGGCCGTTAGGCCGTAGGAAGGAGTCTAGTCTACCTGATCGAAATAAGATATTAAAAGAACACTCTAGCTGCCATGTGGAGAAGGAATTGGAGAAAGGCAAGAAATACAGAAAATAGAAGCTCAGTTAAGAGTCTTTTGCAATAATCCAGGGGCGCCTGGGTGGCTCAGTTAAGCATCCGATTCTTGGTTTCAGCTCAGGTCATGATCTCAGGGTCATGAGATTGAGCCCTGTGTTGGGCTCGCAGTCAGCACAGAGTCTGCTTGACTTTATCTCTCCCTCTCTCTTTGCCCCTCCCCCATGCTCTCTCTCTCTCAAATAAATAAACCTTAAAAAAATCTTTTGCGATAATCCAGACAAGAGATAATGGTGGCTTAGTCCAAGTAGAAGATTGAAGACAGAGAGAAGTGGACAGAGAAGGGACACTTTTGAAAGTAGCCACAACTGGACTGACTGGAGGATTTGATTTAGAACATGAAGGAAAAAGAGAAATCAGGTAACTCCCAGGCGTTAGAATTAATAATTTCGATGGTGGTTATCATTTACCAGTAGAAGTAGAAGGCAATGGCTCCTGACTTTTTCATGTTATAACACATAAAAAATAACATTTGTAAGATACAGTGAGTAAACTAGAGGCGATTTACAGAAGTCTTCATGAGGTTTGGTGAAAATTTTCATTATATTTTCTTTATATATTAGGTAACTATGATAAGAAAAATAAAATATGAAGTATTAAGGAAGATATATCAAATATGTTTTAAAAATACCTCTCCAATAAAATCTTTTTAAAAATGTAATGAAGAATTCACTTTGGAAAACTGCTTGGAAACAATGAGCTACATTACCTCAGTGAATATGACTTTTTTTTTAAATATCAGGGTTTTTTTTTAAGATTTTTTATTTATTTGAGTGAGAGTGAACACAAGCAGGGAGAGGGAGAGGGGCAGAGAGAGGGGGTGAAGCATACTCCCAGCTGAGCAGGGAGCCTGATGCTGGGCTCAATCTTAGGACGCTGGGATCATGACCTGAGCTGAAGGCAGATGCCTAAACGACTGAGCCACCCAGGCATCCCTTAATATCAGATTTTAAACTTGAAGTAACCATACACAATTCTGATCAAGACCATTTAATGATAAGCTCTTCAAATTCTTAAAAATCATGACAATAAAACCTTTTTCCAGACAGGAGAAAAAATTAGAAATATTTTTCCAACCATTCAAAAATTTTAAGAGTTAAAATGAAACTTAAGGACTTTTAAGGTCTTTGTTGAAATCTCTTGTGATTTTTCTAATGGATTTAAAATCCAATCAGATATTTCCATTTATCTATTTGTTCATTCAACAATTATTTATTGAGGCTTGCCAAGTGCCAGGTATTGTAGGCACCTAAATTGCTAGTATTTCAAAATAACAATGAAGCTCTAGTTTGCAGACTCTACTTGCCTGCCACTAGCTTATCTGTCACAATATGTCATCTGATATATTGGAAGTGAAAGGGTAGAAGCCACCACCTGGAGCCGCACCTCTGTGGGCTCTTTGTCCTGTGCTCTGTGCTCCTTGGGCACCCGGAACTCCTGAGTAGCTCGGTGGCTGCTCTTCAGCTGTTTGCCAAGGGAGAGATTCTTGGCTCAATCCATCAGGCAGAAAAGTGAGGGCCTGGCATGGCTCATTTTGTTGGCTGGTTTGGGGGTTCATGAGGTTGCTGGTCATAGCATCTGGCCCTACATAGTGGTGCTGCTTTCAGGGAAGCTTGGGTAGCTGCCTAGTGCCCCTGATGTCCCCAGAATCCAACAGGTCACCCCCAGCCGGACAGTTCATGGTGCACCTGGGTGCTGTGGCACTGTGTAAGGTGCTCTCACTTAACCAGTTCTGGTCGGTGAGCAGAACTGTTTAGACAGAATTCTGTCCTCCACCACCCAAAATTCATATGTGAAGCCCTACCCTCCAACATGACTGTGTTCGGAAACAGGGCTGTTATGGAGGTGATTAAGGTTAAATGAGATCATAAGGGTGGGGCTGGTTGGAAAAGAGAGAAAGAGACAGACATCAGGGATACATACGGAAGAAAGGCCATGTGAGAAGACAGCCATCTGTATGCCAAGAGCAAGGCCGACACCTTGACCTTGGACTTCCAGCCTCTGTACTTGTGAGAAAATTAATTTCTGTTGGTTAAGCCACGTAGTCTGCAGCATTTGGTTATGGCAACCCTAGCAGACAAACACAGGAACTGGGCCGAATGCAGGTGTTTTCAAACTTGGCTTCCAGGTGGGGCCACCTGAGGGGCTTAGGCAATATCCATTAGCCTTGATTCAACCCTCAGAAATTCTGATTTGACTGGCCTGGTGTATAGAAGTTCCACAGGTAAGCCTAAATATCAGCCAAAGTGAGAACTGCTGAGGGAATGGGTATGAAATTTCAAGGAAATAGATTTTTTTTCACTTTTAATTTTTTAAGATTTTTTATTTATTTGAGAGAGAGAGAGAGAGCACAAGCAGGGGGAGCAGCAGAGAGAGAGGGAGAAGCAGTCTCCAGGCTGAGCAGGGAGCCCAATGTGGGGCTCGATCCCAGGACCTGAGATCATGACCTGAGCCGAAGGCAGATGCTTAACAGACTGAGCCACCCAGGTGCCCCTAGATTCAATTCTACCAGAAAAAACAAACAAGCTTTTGTTTTGGGTCTGCCTAACAAAATGGCAAAAGCCCCATCACTGAAAGTATTTAAGCAGAAGTTGGAGAGAGTGCTAAGGGCTTCCCATGAGAGGGTGCAGCTGATCACCAGAGGGCCATTCTTGCTGGCAGATGGAGCATCCACCCTGTCACCCCCAACATCCGTCTTCGCCTTCGCCTGACCCCACACAGCATGGACAGTCTACTAGGGCACCTTGGATTGCTCTCTGTAGTTTCTGATCCCACTACTCATTCCCTGCCATGTCTTATGAGGGTGTTTCTCTCTGCCCTTCCAGGTCCTCACCATTAATGGAGAGGCTCAACCAGATGTATTCTGTGGTCCTTTCCAGATCTCAGATTTCATCATTTTAATCAAGTAAAAATATAGCTTCCTGATTGTAACAGGAGATGAGAATTAAGTTAGCAATTTCAAGCCGTATCAAGTTCCTCTCTAAGAGAAAGGCAGATTTAGTCAATGAGCTATGCTTATTTCTACACAAATTGAATTAGTGGAAAATGAAAGGGTCACCTGCTGAAGATGTCCCTTTGGCCCCAACAGATAAATGCCTTCTTAGTCTGACTGCCTGGGAAAGCTTAAATTGGTTGTGGGGACACCTGTCAGCCTCGTTTGTAGTTGTTTTGCTGCAAGATGCTTATTATCCTGCAAGTCTGTGCAGTAAGCACAGAAAAGAGAGGCAGTGTCAGACATTCAGATGATCTCTATCTGCAATTTTAAGGCAGACTTCCTTTTTCAGAAAACCCCAGTTTTTTCTCTTAGGACCTTCAACTGATTGAATGATACCCACCCATATTGTCAAGTGTAATGTCCTTTCCTTTAGGTCAGCTGATTTTAGGTGTTAACCACTTCTTCAAAACACCTTCAGAGCAACACCTAGATTAGTGTTTAATTAAATAACTGTGGTAACCTAGCTAAGTTGACACATAAAACTAGTCATTACCAACACTAAGAGGCCAGCAACCTCTGGGCACAACTTTTTTTTTTTAAGATTTTTTTTTTAATCCTTGTTTGAGACAGAGAGACAGAGCACAAGCAGAGGGAGAAGCAGTCTCCTCGCTGAGCAAGAAGCCCAACGTGGAACTCGATCCCAGGACCCTGGGATCATGACCTGAGCCAAAGGCAGACACTTAACCTACTGGAGCCACCCAGGCGTCCCTGGGCCGAACTTTTGATTCAGTATCTGTCATCCCCAGGGATTTGGGAGGAAACATTATGTATGACATTAATTTCTCTTTCTTAAATGATCTGGTCTATGTGTGGACATTGCCCCATTGAAAAATTAGTTTTGAAGGTCAAGGTCAAAGAGGACGGTGGAATGATGTTGATGGAAGGGCCTCTCAGAAGCACTCTTAAACAATTGTCACTTCACTAATTCCAATAAAACACTGCTTTCCATTTTCTTTTTTAAATATACAGCCCCATGAACACTCTTGGCTTGTCGGGCCCTCTGTAGCATACCTGTGCATGTTTGCCCTCATCATTTGAGCTGTATGCTTACTAAGAGTGAGTTGTTTGTTCCCAAACCTGTTTATGCCCATTGTTCTTGCTAGTATCTCCTTATTTGTAAATCGAGGTGCTTGACCAGATCATCTTTTAGTCCCTCTTCTCATCCTCCTCCCCTGATTTCTTTCCTCTCTAAACCTCAGCCAATTAAAAGCAAGAGAGAAGTGGACACATCCAGGACTCTGTGCCCTCCTTATCAAAAATATACCACTGGGATTCAAAAACATTTCATTGAGCAAAACTATTCTTTGGTAGGTCTCCTTAATCAAGCATGATGGTACTGCTGTGTAATGTTTGGATTGTACAGGTGTAAATAGAGCCTAATGAGGCCAGTAAGAGGGCAAGATGGGCAAAGTGGTCATGTCAGGAGGAGATGAGGTTGGCGGGGGCTGGGCAGGGCTGTCTCCAATGGCCCAGGCATGAGTGAGTGCTGTTGGCTTCAAGGCCTTCAGGTTCTGCCTCATTATTGCTCCCCAGCCCATGCTATAAGAAGAAGGCATAGTCATCATGGTTCTGATGGGTGCTGGAGCCTGTAATAATAAGTCTAATCAATCTTGCTGACACTTCCTGTTTTAGTTGGTGCTATAACAAATTGTTTCTTTGCTGAAGTTCATCCCACATCTCAGTGGTGTGTATGTGTGTGTGTGTATATTTGGGGGAGTGGAGAATGCTTAAGGAAGCATGCTAAATTTTAAGAAGCCATAGAGTGCATGGTGGAGGTCATAAAAGAAACTAGTTCTCTGTTTATCTTATGTTAGTCTTCCCATTTGATTTTAATCCAGAAAGCAGAAAATGTTTTTTAATTGCAGTCTGTGAACATTTCTCCTTTATGTTTTGGATTGTTTTGGCCTCAAATGACTACATGAAAAGTTTCTTTATTGACTTATGGTATACAATTTAAATCCCTTCTCTGGGAGCCTGGGCATGCTGATATTTCTATAAAACATTCTTATCCAAGGCAGGAAGGTTTCCACTGGGAAAAAATTTGGTAGGAGAAACCAAATTCCTTTGTCAGTATCCCCCGGTGAAATCCATTTGTTTTGCTCTCTTCATGTACTGTGGGTGTATCCTCAACTTTTTATCAGTGATTTTGAGTTTCTGATATAAAACTTCATACATTCAAGGATTGGAGGAAAATTTTAGGGGAAAGAATTGTGTAACAATGACAGATGGTCTCAGAGTCTCTTATGATCCTTTGAGTTATAGCATTCTATGTACTATATTTTAGGACATTTTAAGTTATTTACTTGGTAATTTCATTCAAATGTCTTACTAGCACCTTAAAGTCAGTATATGATCACCTTGTTATTTTCTGGCCCAAACCTGCTCTTTTGCTGTTCTCTACACTAATAACTAGAACTGTGAAGGTCAGGGCTGTCTGATCACAAAGGCAGCCTAGACTCTTCTCTCTCCTTTGTGCACTATACCTAGGGAAAGCATATAATTTATCCTTCACATCAGGATACTTTTGTAAATCCAGGAGGGTACTGTTAATAATTAGGCCAGGACAACAAATTGAAGCTGTCTTGGGCAAACTGAGACCTATGGTCTCCAAATGATCTCCATTACACTCCTTAAATGTCACTCAGCCTGTTTCCTCCTTTAGGTGCCTTTGCCACTGCATTGGTTAGGCCCCCAGCAGCCCTGACCTGGACTGTTATACCAGCCTAGTCTCCCCGCTTCCTTCCTGGCCTTCTCCAATTCATCCACCATCCCCATCCAGGTCACTCTCTGGCTTAAATCCCATCAGTGGCTCTGTGGACTAGAGGATAAAGACCAGACTCCTTAGTATAGAACATAAGGCCCTTCTGGATGGCTTCTTGCCTTTCTAGCATCATTCCCACCCATTTCTTCTCTGCACCCACTTCTCTGGTTTTTCTGACTTGCTTGCAGTACCTGACACAAACCATCATGTGTCATGCTTTTATGCATGATATCCGCTTGCTTAAAATGCTTAGCCCTCTTGCCTGCCTGCCTGCCTGAAATAGTTCAAGACTTAGCTCAAAGGACACTTACTGAGGAAGACTTTTGTAATATAATAATGTGTGGATTTAGTGTAAAAGTACCCTGATGATAAGACCTGTCCTTGATCATTCTCAAGAAGTTTTGGGCCTCAGGACCCCTACTGTTCCTTGTGTGAACTTTAAACAGGTGTCCCCCTCCCCCTAGGCAGTTACAGCTCCTACAAGCTCACAGTTGGAAAGCAGAGTTTGGCCTGGATTTTGGACTGCCGCTCCTACCCACTTTTTCTTGGGTACACAGACTGCATTCTAAACCAAAGATGCAGGCCACCCCAATACTCTGCACACAGTAGGGACTAGGTGGATATCTGGGGGATGAAAGTCCTCTAGGATGTGAAATCACCTAGTTTCATCATTGTTACACCAAGTCTACCAAAGGGCATGTGCTATCACCCTACCCTCCCTGTTAGCTACTCCTTTCTCCCTGAGGACGCCTTCTTCCTTGCTGCCATCATCTTCCTGCCCATCACACTGGACTCTTCCCAGTGAGTCCTTTGATCTTTTATTTCATTTTCTTGCTGTCTTTTTTGGCTGGTAAGTGCCAGTTCAGATTGTCAATGTCTTTTTTCAGAGTGATACTGACTTATGTCCACTTACTTAACCTTACCTTTTTGACCTGCTCACCTGATGAGCACAGCAATTTAGTCATCATTTATCCATGTGACTCTTGATGAAAAATGTATGCCTTTGCGGTATTTTTTAAGGTTGTAAGTGAAAGCAACTCAATCTGAACAAACTTAAGCAAAAGGGGTCTTTAGTATGTGGATTCTGCTCTGTCTAGTGGATACCAAGAATAGGGTTGCAGCAGCCTCAGAGGACCTAGGACCAGGCACAAGAATGCCATCAGGACACTCTCTGCCTCTTGCATTTCCTGCTCTATGCACGTCTGCTTTATTTATCTCTCTGCCAATTTGTTGTCTCTGTTTTTCTGGCTCACACAATAAAAAAAGTCACTGGGAAGCTCTGGGTTTTTGTGGTACAATGTTACGTACCTGAGAGGGATGGAATGACTCTCTCAATCCCATTTCCAAAGTCCTGAGGCAGAGACTCAGTGTTTTAGTGGGGTCCAGATGCACTGTCCTGGACCTGTGGGGAGTGGCATGTAAGAGCTTGGTAGCCTCTGCAGCAATCATATACATGCAAGCAGGAGGGGAGGGCTCATTCATTTACTCTCAACAAGGGTTGACCATGTGCCCCATGTATGTCCACACTGCGCTAGACACTGGGGAGATGGTGGGGAGCAAGCAGACCTGCCCTCTTAGAACTTATGTTATAATGAGGGAGAGAAGCCATTCACTAGGAGCCAAATAAACAGTATTTTTCTAAATTAAATTCAATTTAATTAATGTATAGTGTATTGTTAGTTTCAGGGGTAGAATTTAGTGAGTCATCAGTTGCATATAACACCCAATGCTCCTTACATCACACGCCCTCCTTAACGCCCATCACCCAGTCACCCCATCCTCCTACACACCTCCCCTCCAGCAACCCTCTGTTTGTTTCCTAGAGTTAAGAGTCTCTTACGGTTTGTCTCCTTCTCTGATTGCATCTTATTTATTTTTTCCCTCCCTTCCCCTATGTTCATCAGTTTTGTTTCTTAAATTCTACATATGAGTGAGATCATATGATATTTGTCTTCCTCTGACTGATTTATTTCGCTTAGCATAATACCCTCTAGCTCCATCCAAGTCATTGCAAATGGTAAGAGTTCATTCTTTTTGATGGCTGAGTAATAATCCATTACACACACGCACACGCACATGCACACGCGCACACACACACACACACACACACACACACACCCCACATCTTCTTTATCCATTCATGTATTAATGGACATCTGGGCTCTTTCCATGTTTTGACTCCAAATAAACAGTGTTAAGTCGATGATGGGTATAAATAGGGTCAGAGAAAGCAGCTCTGAAGGAATGGCATTTAAACTACAAGTGAAGGATGACAATGAATGGGCCCTTGTAAGAGCAGGGCAAAAGCCTCCTGGTCTTGTCCAGGATCAGGAGAGAACAAGTGCGAAGGCTCTGAGTTGGAGCGAAGGAGTGGGGTGTCTGACAATCCGAGGCAAGCCCTCTGAGGTGACAGAGCAAGTGAGGATGAAAGTGTTATGACATGATGTTGGACAGGAAACACTTGCAGGTCACAGTCATGACACTCGGCAACAGGAGGTCATTGAAAGGTTTGAGAGGCATCAGCATCGCCAGGCTCAGGGGCTGTATGGGAGGCATGGATTGGGCAGGTAGGTGTGGAAGTTGGGGGACTGGGAGCTTTGGGCCTACAGATGGTCCCCATTTTATGGTGGTTCAATTTACGATTTTCCAACTCTACTGTGGTGTGAAAGCAATATGCATTCCATAGAAAGTGTACTTCCAAGTGTGAATTTTGATCTTTTCCCTGGCTGGTGACATGCAGTAAGATCCTCTCCCATGACGCTGGGCAATGACAGCTAGCCAGAGTTCTGGTCATCCCTGTAATCACATGGTTAGACAACGGATACACTCACAACCATTCTGTCTTTCACTTTCAGTACAGTATTCAATAAATTACATGAGATATTCAGTGCTTTGCTATAAAATAGGCTTTGCATCAGATGATTTGACCCAACTGTGGCCTAGTCTAAGTGTTCTGAGCACGTTTAAGGTAGGCGAGACTAAGCTCTTTTGTTCAGTAGCTTAGGTATATTAGATGCATTTTCAAACTTCATTGGGTTTATCGGGACATAAGTTGAGGGAGATCTGTAGACCGTTTGAACTCTGATGATACTAGTGGAAATCCCTTTGGGATTTCTTGGGTATGGAAATGGGGGAAGGGAAGAATCAGCAATGTCCCCTGGAATTTGGCTTGAATAACTGGGTGGATCATCGTGGTGTCATTTACTGAAAAACCTGGAAGGAGGCACAGGCTGGGGTGGTGGGATGGGGTAAAATCAACAGGTCCATTTAGTTGACCAATTTTGAGATGTCTGTAGGATATCCAGATAGAGTCATCAGGCAGTCACTTGGATACATTAATTTGGAGCTGTTAAGAGAGATCTAGGCTAGACACAGAAATTTGGAAATGCATACATAGATCAGTATTTCAAGTGGTAGCACACATAATGTGCTTGACACCCAGGGTGGATCTTTTTTTTCCCCAAATGTTTAACATTTATTTATTAATTTTAAGATTTTATTTATTTTATTGCATGTGTGCGCACGAGAGAGAGAGAGAGAGAATAAGAGGTGGAGGGGCAGAGGGAGAAGCAGATTTCCCACTGAGCAGGGAGCCCAACACAGGGCTCCATCCCAGGATCCTGGAATCATGACCTGAGTGGAAGGCAGATGCTTAACTGACTGAGCCACTCAGGTGCCCCAGAGTGGATCTTTTTTTAATACTCCCTCCTTTATATGACAAAATATTTTTCACAATAATCCTGTAATAATTGGAAATATTCAAATTTTCTTGATTTATTCTTTAGTTTTAAAATAAAAAATTAACAAGTAAAATTACAAGAATGCATTTTCATTTTAAAGATATTTTCCAAAGCTAGTAAAATATTTATGAATTATATTTTACACTTACCAACAAAAGTATTACACTTTGTAGTTCACACTCAGTTTCACTGTTTTAAGTTTTGATGACAAATACTCTGAATGTTCACAGAGCATGACAGATGAAATAACTCATTTGATTTTGTCATTTTTATGGTCACTGTGCTGTCATTGCTTATTCTGAATCTACTGCCTAATCACAGGGACATGTGGTACTCCAGGGGGAGGAGACATGAACTGTATCTGACACACGACTGAGTAATTTCAAAGTACTATGAACCTTTCTTGAAATGAATGCATGCTGCTGAGTCTGCAGGTGTTCTGTGGGAGAAAGGAAGGGCTGACAATATAAATGGGTTTTTCCAACTTTCCTGTAGAATACACACTTATTAAAGAAAAGTAATACAAATAATGATAATTTGAAACTTCAGACTTTTATTAAAACTCAGCAGTAATTAAACTATTTTTTAGAATATAAATCAATAAAAGACAACTTCCCCTCTAAAAAGAGTATTTTACGACTGATGCTGTCTAGAATTGGTGACACCAAAATTCAGACACACACATAATTGGCATATTGTTTCAAAAATCTCTATAGACCATGCACTCTCTTATGGATTGTACCAGGGATAAGCAGCACCCACTGCCTTGCCCTGGGTATGCCTCCAATTTTAAGCTGTGGGAATGGCTGAAACAACCTTGGAAGAGCATGCATCTGGAGGAAAAGTACTAGGACCAAACCTTGCCACATTCTTATATGTAGGGAGTTAGGGAAAGAAAAATGAACCAGAAAAGGAGGCATAGGAAGAACAGCTAGTGAAGTAGGAGGGAAATCAGGAGTCTAGTTTCACAGAAGCCGAGAGAGAAATATATTTTAAGGAGAGTGGGGTTGCTGGGGTCCCATGCTGCTCAAAGATCATATAAGATGATGGCTGAAAAATGACCCTTGCATTCTGCAGCCAAGATGTGGTTGCTGACTTGAACAAGGTCAGTTTCAGGGGCGTGATGGCAGCGGGAGCCAGATGGAAGTAGCTAGAGAGTGAGCAGGACCTGATCAAGGAGGGGCCGTGCAGGGGCGCCTGGGTGGCTCAGTTGGTTAAGCGACTGCCTTCGGCTCAGGTCATGATCCCGGATTCCCAGGATCGAGTCCCACATCGGACTCCCTGCTCAGCAGGGAGTCTGCTTCTCCCTCTGACCCTCCCCCCTCTCATGTGCTCTCTCTCTCTCTCTCTCTCTCTCTCACTCTCTCTCTCAAATAAATAAATAAAATCTTAAAAAAAAAAAAAGGAGGGGCCGTGCATCTGGGTGGCTAGTGTGAAAAGCTTTGCCAAAAAGGGAACAAAAAAATGAAGCAGCAGCTGGAGGAGAATTTGGATCAAGGAAGGTTTGAAACTGCATACACTGTAGTGTACTTGTATCCTAGCAGGAAAGATAACAGAGAGGAAGATGCAGATGATGCAAGAGAGAGAGGGAATAACTGAAGGGGTACAGTCCTGCAGAAGGTCAGAGGGGAGAGAATCTGGAATAGTGCTTCTCAAGCAGTGATTCTCTGAGGATATTGATGCTGCTGGTCTGTGGACCATATTTTGAGTAGTGAAGATGTAAGGCATGGGCAGGAAAATGGCATTTGATAAAAATTAGTGAAGACTTTGGTGCATTTGAATACAAACTTTAAAATTCTGTAAAACCAGAACACCATAAACTTGGTTGAAGGCTAGATGTGAGAGAGGGAAAAATATTTGCAATTTATGTGACAAATGGTTAATTATATTCATGTTGAAAAAAATATACAAAGCCACAGGAAAAAACAATGCAATAATAAATGGACAAGAGACACGAACAAGTAATTCACAAATGAAGAGCTCAATAAACATAAAAAAATTCCATCTCCATAGTAATGAGGAAAATCAAAATAACTGAGATACACTACCATACTCATTAAGTTGCAAAATGTGAAAAACTGACAATTCCACAATTCTAGAGGTGAATTAACATGCACTCCCAAACACAGCTGATAGGAGTAATTTGGTAATACTTAACAGAGTTGAAGATGCTCATGTACTAAAATATAGAAATTCCACTTCTAGGTATATATGCCAGAGAAATTCTTATACATATTATACAAAAATATGTATAAGAATATTAATTAAAATCTTGTTTATAGTAGAGAAAATGACAAGCAACTTAATGTCCATCAGTAGGAGAATGGAAAAATACATCAGCATAGCCATACAATTGAATACTCTTCAACACTGAAAATTAGTAAACTAGTGTTGTTCATCAACATGGAAAAATCTTTTAAAAATGTTGAGGGGCACCTGCGTGGCTCAGTCAGTTAAGCTTCCGACTCTTGATTTCTGCTCAGGTCATGATCCCAGGGTCCTGGGTTTGAGCCCCACATCAGGCTCCCTGCTCAGCAGGGAGTCTGGTTCTCCCTCTGCCCTTCACCCCACTCATGCTCTCTCTCATGCGCTCTCTCTCAAATAAATAAATAAATAAATAAAATCTTTAAAAATATTTTCTCTCTCTTTCTCTGCCCTTCCTCCCCCTTTTTCTCCAGCTCTATAAATAAATAAATAAGATAGATATAAAAGTAAAAATGTTGAGAGGGATGCCTGGCTGGCTCAGTTGGAAGAGCATGTGACTCTTGATCTCCTAGTCCTAAGTTCAAGCCCCATGTTGGGTGTAGAGATTACTTAAATAAATAAAAAAATTAAAAAAATTAAAATGTTGAGTGAAGAAAGCAAGATATAGATTTATAGGTACAACATGATAGCAATTTATATAAAGTTTAAAACTTGTGAGACAAAGCTATATACTGTTTATGAATACACACACAGGGAGAAGTATAAAATATTCATGGGACTGATAGATGATAAAAAATTCAGGTTAGTGGTTACTTCTGAGGAAGAAGGGAGGGAGAGATGAGGGATGGAAGACTGTGATCAGGGAGGGAAATACAGGGATAACTGTATCAGTAATGCTTTATTTCTTCAAAAGAAATGTAAAACAAACATGACAATTTTCAGATTATGTAGAGCTGAAGAGTAGATATAGGAGTGTTTGTTACGGTATTCTCTGTATTTTTCCCTATGTTTGAAATATAAGTAAAATTTCAAGAAAAAGAATAAGCGACATTAAGTTCTAATCACTTAAAAGTGAACAGAAGTTCTTTTCAGAATCATCACAAAAACTCTTCATTGGACTCAAGGCTTCCAGCCTAAACATTATTCCAGTTGCCTGTGTTTCCCAGTATTAAGTACAAGAATGAGATTGGAGTGGGGTGGGAGTTTAGAACTCAACTACTTATGTCTGGTGGGTAGGGAATGGTGAGGGTAGTAGATGGTGAAGAAGGATTTGGGGACAAGGCACTCCTAATTTTCTCACAGGTCCCTTACTATCTCCGTGGTTCAAAATAACAGTAGAGTCATCCTCTTCTAACAAAACTTGCTCTCCTAAGGCACCTTTATCTAAAAAATAAAAAGCAATTTCTGATTTCATGCTAATTTCCTCTTTGTTATTTTACTAGCAACTGCATTATTTATTTTTAGATTACATTGACAAGTGCATAGTTGTTTCTTCAACCTTATGTAATAATAGACTCATTGATTAACTTGAGAACTTAACGCAACATTTGTTATCTTAGGAATATGCGTCCCAAGAGTTAAACAGTAGAGTACCAGTATTCTTTTGGATTCCCAACTATTTGTAAATCTGGGGCAATCCTTTCCCAAATAGATTTTTTTTTTTTTTTGAGATAGAGACAGAGAGAGTGTGTACCTGTGCGCCGGGTGGAGAGGCAGCAGGAGAGGAGAGAGAGAACCTCAAGCATGGTCCATGCCCAGCATGGAGTTCAAGGCAGGGCTCGATCTCATGACCCTGAGATCATGACCTGAGCTGAAATCAAGAGTCGGTCACTTAACCCACTGAGCCACTCAGGCGCCCCTCCAAATAGATTATTATAGTGGCTTCTGTTCTTCCCCTTGGGAACATAATTTTGCAGTTCCTCGCATCCAGAGATGGACTCTCTTTCTCTGTCCTTTAAAATCTGGGCTGACTATGTCTTATTTGGGGCCAATAGAGGGTGGTAAAGAGACCTTGTGTCAGTTCCGAGGCTAGATGTCAAGAGACCTTGATTGCTTTTAATTTTTTTCTCAGAACTTTGCCATTGTCTTAAACAAAAACTTGGGATAGGCTGCTGGAGGACACCTCACCATGTGAGGGCAGGGCAAAGTCATACCAGAGTAGCCAAAGCCATCGTAGACCAGTCAATCCACAATGAACATTATGAGTGAGCCTGAGATCAGCCATATCTCATCTACATCAGCGTAACTCATGAGAACTTAAAGTAGTTGGTTTTTTTAAAAGATTTTATTTATTTATTCATGAGAGACAGAAAGAGAGAGAGAGAGAGAGAGGCAGAGGGAGAAGCAGGCTCCCAAGGAGCAGAAAGTAGTTGTTTAAGCCACACAGTTTTGGGTTGACTTGTTAAACAGCCATAACTAGCTGACACAATTATGCAGCCTTGAACCTTGGGAAATAGTACTTGAGATGGAAGCTGAGTGCTCTGTGATCACATACAGCAACACTTTTCAGTTGCTTGCGACTTCAGTATAGCACATGCTAGAAATGCATTTCTCTAAACATTGCATTGTGGCTGTCATTAGCTCATGAAGAAGTGATGGGTTTTTGACGTATTCTGTTGAAAAGCATTCATGGGAAAAGGCCAGGTAATTTTACTTAGATTCTTTAACCCTGACTTTCTTCATGCCTGTCACATGACCGTCTCGAATCTTAATGTTATATAGCAACATAATCACATTCTTTTGCTCATTAAGTAAATAGTAGACTAGAATTTCAATTTGGCTACTTCTTTGAGAGGAGAAAATTGTTGCAATGATACTGATGAAATGCTCACAGACTTACATGCCCATAAAAATATCTCAATTATTTGTGTCATTTTCTTTTTTCCTTTGGCCTTTCTCCATAAGCATCCACTTGGCATATTGCACAAAGGGATGTTTTCCAGCAGAAGGGGAAGAAAATGTTCACCTGTTTTAAAAAGCTGTCACCAGGATTCTGACACAGGCAAGGATTTTTCCTCTCATCCCCATATTACTTCCCTGAACAGACTGTAATTTCATCAATTTTCCATGCTTATGGTCATGAATGGTTGGCATTACCATATCTTAGTGTTAACAAAACAGGGATTTCATGGCTCCAGTTTTCACTTGAAGACAAGGAAGGCGCGAAGACCTCAGCAGAAATATGGTGTGTCTCCTGTTGGCCTGAACATGCCTCTGGGTGTAGGCTTTCCTTTGCTTTCTTTTTCTTTTGTGTGAATGTCCGTGGCAAACTTACCCCTCACCCTCCATGCTCCACCCACCCATCGCCTGGCCCAATCTCCTCAGGTAACAAGGAGGCTGAAATCTTTTCCAAAGCCTTTTTTTTTTTTTTTTGAGCCCTAGAATGTTGGTGCTTAAGAAATCTGGACTCTTCTTTCCTTCCAGAATCTAAGTAGAAGCAATGTATGGGGAAACTTAAATAACATTTATAATAACAGATTTATTTCTCTCTGCATTTACTAGACTCTTCATATGGCTTTGAAATGAGATAAAGGCATTTATTCTTTTAAAATTTGTCATTGTAAATTATGATAAAACCTACTGGATGTTGAAAGAACTCTGACATGTGGGGGAAATGTGTTGTTACTTGAAGTTATTTCTCACTCTCCTACTTATCAGCTGTAGGACTCTGGGCAAATTATTGTAGCTTTTCTGTGCCTCAACTTTCTCACACGTTAAATGATAATAGGAATGCCTGCTTCAAAAGATTATGGGCCTTAAGTTTGCTAAGACCTTAAAATGCTTAGATCAGGGCTTGGCACATGTAAGCACTCAATAAATGTTAATTTTAGTTATTCTTCATTTTTGTTAAAACCATTTATACATGTTTTATTTTTAGGATTTTATTCTTCCTTATAAATACTTCCTCATAATCTATTACATGAATTTGATTGTCAACAACTTATAACAGGGTCTTATATTTGGTTCCGATGGCCCTATGGGTGTGGACAGAACAGGGATTATCATACCTATTTTACAGATGAGGGGGGAAAATTACACATAGAATTATATGATCCACGTGATCAGCAATTCTACCTGTAGGTATATACCCAAAGGAATAGAAAACAGAAATTTAAGCAGATATTTGTACAACAGTGTTCATAGTGGCATATTCACAATAGCCAAAGGATGGAAGCAACTCAAGTGCCCATGGATGCATGAATGGATAAACAAAATGTGGTGTGTATATATACACATAATCAGTGGTCAGTGATCAATCGTACTATCCAACAACTTTCATTTTTCACTTAATATTATATCTTTACATTCCAAAATATTTACCTACCTTATTCTCTAATAGCTGCATAATGTTCCCAAACATTTTCCCCTCTTTCCCTCTTATAAAAATACTAACTTATTGTATTATAATTAAGATATAATAAAATACACTCATTTAAAATATGCTATTCATTGAGTTTTGATAAACCCACCAATCAAGGCTTAGAACATTTTTATCACCTCTAGAAATTCCCTCAAAAGTATCCAAGTCAATTCCTCATCTCACCCCAGCACCCTCCAAGCAACCACTGATCTAATTTCTCTCTCTCTCTTTTTTTAAAGATTTTATTTATTTATTTGTCAGAGAGAGAGAGAGCACAAGCAGGGGGAACAGCAGAGGGAGAGGGAGAAGCAGGCTCCCCACTGAGCAAGGAGCCCGATGTGGGACTCCATCCCAGGACTCCAGGATCATGACCTGAGCTGAAGGCAGATGCTTAACCGACTGAGCCACCCAGGTGCCCCTGATCTAATTTCTATAACTATAGATTCAATTTGCCTGTTCCAGAATGCCATATAATGGGATCATGCTGAGTGTGGCTGAGTACTTTTGCTCAGCATAATGTTTGAGATCTGTGCTCCTTTTTATGGTTGAGCAGTGTTCCATGATATAAATATACCATAATTGGTTTATCCATTCACCTGATGATAACATTATTTAGGTTTTGACAACATTTGGGTTGTTTCCACTTTGGTGATATTATGAATGATGCTGCCATGGACATTCATATGTAAGCTGTTTTGTTTTTTTTTCCTAGATGTGTTTTCATTTCTCTTGAGGAAACGTCTAAGAGTGAAATTGTTGTGTTATATGTAGAGCATGTGTTCAACTTTATAACATACTGCCAAACTATTTTCCAAAGTGGTTGTACCACTCACAATGTATGAGAACTTCACTTGCTCTACATCCTCATCAGGACTTGGGATCTGATTGTGGTTTTAATTTGCATTTACCTGGTTACTAAATGATGTTGATCAACTTTTCATATGTTTATTGGCTGACTCTGTGTGTGTGTATTATTTTGTGAAGTGCTTGTACAAATTGTTTGCCCATTTTTAAAGTAGCTTTTCTTATTATTGAGTTGTAAGTGTTCTTTGTATTTATTCTGACTCAAGTCCTTTGTCAGGTATATGTATCATGGATATCTTTTTCCTAGTATGAAGACTGGCATTTCTTTTCTGTGTTCCTTGAAAATCAGACTTTTAAATTTTAGTGAAATCGAATTTGTCAATATTTTTCTCTTATTGCTAGTGCTTTTTATTGTGCTTGAGAAATCTTTGCCCATCACAAGAGGATGCAGATTTCCTTCTGTTTCTTCTGGACATTTTATAGTTTCAACTTTTACATTTAGGCCTATGATCCATTTTGAGTTTATTTTTGTATAAGTGAGAGGTAGAGGTTAAGTTTCATTTTCTTTCATAGAGATATCCAGTTGTTCTAGCACCATTAGCCATTAATTGAAATAAATTCCTTTCTTTCCCCATTGAATTATATTATGGATACTATTTTTGAAAATCATCTGAACTCTCTCTTTCTTCTCCTCTGTTTATCTTTATGTCTATCCTTACTCTCCTAGCACACGTCTTGATTGTTATAATTTTATGAATCTTAAAATCAGGTATTAAAAGCTCTCTAAATTGACTATTCTTTTTAAAAATTGTCTTAATTATTCTAGTTATTTTGCATTTCCACATAAGTTTTTAAATCAGTTTTTCAATTTCTTTAAAAAAACCTGCTTGGATTTTCATTTGAATTGCTTTGAATATAGAGATCAATCTGTGGAAAAGGGACATTTTAGTAATATTGAGTCTACCAATCCGTGAACATTTGGGGCTTCTTTAATTTTTACCAGTACTGGGGTTTTTTGTTTTGACTGTACTGATCCTAGTTATATTTTGTTAAACTTATCCCTGGGTTTTCAAATTTTTTGATGCTTTTTTTAAAATTTTTTTAATTTTTAATTTTTAATTTTTTTATTGTTATGTTATTCACCATAATTACATCATTAGTTTTGGCTGTAGTGTTCCATGATTCATTGTTTGTGCATAACACCCAGTGCTCCACGCAGAACGTGCCCTCTTTAATACCCATCACCAGGCTAACCCATCCCCCCACCCCCCTCCCCTCTAAAACCCTCCGTTTGTTTTTCAGAGTCCATCGATTCTCATGGTTCGTCTCCCCCTCCGATTTCCCCCCATTCATTCTTCCCCTCCTGCTATCTTCTTCTTTTTTTTTTCTTAACATATATCGCATCGTTTGTTTCAGAGGGACAGATCTGTGATTCAACAGTCTTGCACAATTCACAGCACTCGCCATAGCACATACCCTCCTCAATGTCTATCACCCAGCCACCCCATCCCTGCCACCCCCCCCACCACGCCAGCAACACTCAGTTTGTTTCCTGAGATTAAGAATTCCTCATATCAGTGAGGTCATATGATACATGTCTTTCTCTGATTGACTTATTTCACTCAGCAGAACACCCTCCAGTTCCATCCACGTCATTGCAAATGGCAAGATCTCATTCCTTTTGATGGCTGCATAATATTCCATTGTGTATATATACCACCTCTTCTTTATCCATTCATCTGTCGATGGCATCTTGGCTCTTTCCACAGTTTGGCTATTGTGGACATTGCTGCTATAAACATTGGGGTGCACGTACCCCTTCGGATCCCTACATTTGTATCTTTGTGGTAAATACGAGTAGTGCAATTGCTGGATCGAATGGTAGCTCTATTTTCAACTGTTTGAGGAACCTCCATACTGTTTTCCAGAGGGGTTGCACCAGCTTGCATTCCCACCAACAGTGTAGGAGGGTTCCCCTTTCTCCGCATCCCTGCCAACATGTGTCGTTTCCTGACTTGTTAATTTTAGCCATTCTGACTGCTGTGAGATGGTATCTCATTGAGGTTTTGATTTGGATTTCCCTGATGCCGAGCGTTGTTGAGCACTTTTTCATGTGTCTGTTGGCCATTTGGATGTCTTCTTTGGAAAAATGTCTGTTCATGTCTTCTGCCCATTTCTTGATTGGATTATTTATTCTTTGGGCATTGAGTTTGATAAGTTCTTTATAGATTTTGGATACTAGCCCTTTATCTGATATGTCATTTGCAAATATTTTCTCCCATTCTGTTGGTTGTCTTTTGGTTTTGTTGACTGTTTCTTTTGCTGTGCAAAAGCTTTTTATCTTGATGAGATCCCAAGAGTTCCTTTTTGCCCTTGCTTCCCTTGCCTTTGGCGATGTTTCTAGGAAGAAGTTGCTGCGGCTTAGGTCAAAGAGGTTGCTGCCTGTGTTCTTTAGGATTTTGATGGACTCCTGTTTCACGTTTAGGTCTTTGAACCATTTGGAGTCTATTTTTGTGTGTGGTGTAAGGAAATGGTCCAGTTTCATTCTTCTGCATGTGGCTGTCCAATTTTCCCAACACCATTTGTTGAAGAGACTGTCTTTTTGCCATTGGACATTCTTTCCTGCTTTGTCAAAAATAAGTTGACCATAGAGTTGAGGGTCCATTTCTGGGCTCTCGATTCTGTTCCATTGATCTATGTGTCTGTTTTTGTGCCAGTACCATACTGTCTTGATGATGACAGCTTTGTAATAGAGCTGGAAGTCCGGAATTGTGATGCCGCCAGCTTTGCTTTCCTTTTTCAACATTCCTCTGGCTATTCGGGGTCTCTTCTGTTTCCATACAAATTTTAGGATTATTTGTTCCATTTCTTTGAAAAAAGTGGATGGTATTTTGATGGGGATTGCATTGAATGTGTAGATTGCTCTAGGTAGCACTGACATCTTCACAATGTTTGTTCTTCCAATCCATGAGCGTGGAACGTTTTTCTATTTCTTTATGTCTTCCTCAATTTCTTTCATGAGTATTTTATAGTTTTCTGCGTACAGATCCTTTGCCTCTTTGGTTAGATTTATTCCTAGGTATCTTAAGGTTTTGGGTGCAATTGTAAATGGGATCGACTCCTTGATTTGTCTCTCTTCTGTCTTGTTGTTGGTGTATAGGAATGCCACTGATTTCTGTGCATTGATTTTATATCCTGCCACTTTACTGAATTCCTGTATGAGTTCTAGCAGTTTTGGGGTGGAGTCTTTTGGGTTTTCCACATACAGTATCATATCATCTGCAAGGAGTGAGAGTTTGACTTCCTCTTTGCCGATTTGGATGCCTTTGATTTCTTTTTGTTGTCTGATGGCTGTGGCTAGGACTTCTAATACTATGTTGAATAGCAGTGATGAGAGTGGACATCCCTGCCGCATTTCTGACCTTAGGGGAAAAGCTGTCAGCTTTTCCCCATTGAGAATGATATTCGCTGTAGGTTTTTCATAGATGGCTTTTATGATATTGAGGTATGTACCCTCTATCCCTATACTCTGAAGAGTTTTGATCAAGAAAGGATGCTGTACTTTGTCCAATGCTTTTTCTGCATCTATTGAGAGGATCATATGATTCTTGTTCTTTCTTTTGTTAATGTGTTGTATCACGTTGATTGATTTGCGGATGTTGAACCAGCCTTGCAGCCCAGGGATAAATCCCACTTGGTCGTGGTGAAGAATCCTTTTAATGTACTGTTGGATCCTATTGGCTAGTAGTTTGGTGAGAATTTTTGCATCCATGTTCATCAAGGATATTGGTCTGTAATTCTCCTTTTTGATGGGGTCTTTGTCTGGTTTTGGGATCAAGGTAATGGTGGCCTCATAAAATGAGTTTGGAAGTTTTCCTTCCATTTCTATTTTTTGGAACAGTTTCAGAAGAATAGGTATTAATTCTTCTTTAAATGTTTGGTAGAATTCCCCTGGGAAGCCATCTGGCCCTGGGCTTTTGTTTCTTGGGAGATTTTTGATGACTGCTTCAATTTCCTTAGTGGTTATGGGTCTGTTCAGGTTTTCTATTTCTTCCTGGTTCAGTTTTGGTAGTTGATACATCTCTAGGAATGCATCCATTTCTTCCAGGTTATCTAATTTGCTGGCATATAATTGCTCATAATATGTTCTTATAATTGTTTGTATTTCTTTGGTGTTGGTTGTGATCTCTCCTCTTTTATTCATGATTTTGTTGATTTGGGTCATTTCTCTTTTCTTTTTGATAAGTCTGGCCAGGGGTTTATCAATCTTGTTAATTCTTTCAAAGAACCAGCTCCTAGTTTCGTTGATCTGTTCTCTGTTCTTTTGGTTTCTATTTCGTTGATTTCTGCTCTGATCTTTATTATTTCTCTTCTCCTGCTGGGTTTAGGCTTTATTTGCTGTTTTTTCTCTAGCTCCTTTTGGTGTAGGGTTAGGTTGTGTATCTGAGACCTTTCTTGTTTCTTGAGAAAGGCTTATATTGCTATATACTTTCCTCTCAGGACTGCCTTTGCTGTATCCCAAAGATTTTGAACAGTTGTGTTTTCATTTTCATTGGTTTCCATGAATTTTTTAAATTCTTCTTTAATTTCCTGGTTGACCCATTCATTCTTTAGTAGGATGCTCTTTAGCCTCCATGTATTTGAGTTCTTTCCGACTTTCCTCTTGTGATTGAGTTCTAGTTTCGAAGCATTGTGGTCTGAAAATATGCAGGGAATAATCCCAATCTTTTGGTAGCAGTTGAGACCTGATTTGTGACCTAGGATGTGATCAATTCTGGAGAATGTTCCATGGGCACTAGAGAACAATGTGTATTCCGTTGCTTTGGGATGGAATGTTCTGAATATGTCTGTGAAGTCCATTTGGTCCAGCATGTTGTTTAAAGTCTTTATTTCCTTGTTGATCTTTTGCTTAGATGATCTGTCCATTTCAGTCAGGGGGGTGTTAAAGTCCCCCACTATTATTGTATTGTTGTCAATGTGTTGCTTTGCTTTTGTTATTAATTGCCTTATATAATTGGCTGCTCCCATGTTAGGGGCATAGATATTTACAATTGTTAGATGTTCTTGTTGGATAGACCCTTTAAGTAGGATATAGTGTCCTTCCTCATCTCTTATTACAGTCTTTGTTTTAAAATCTAATTTGTCTGATATAAGGATTGCCACCCCAGCTTTCTTTTGGTGTCCATGAGCATGGTAAGTGGTTTTCCACCCCCTCACTTTCAATCTGGGAGTGTCTTTCGGTCTAAAATGAGTCTCTTGCAGACAGCATATGGATGGGTCTTGTTTTTTAATCCAATCTGATAGCCTGTGTTTTTTGATTGGGGCATTTAACCCATTTACATTCAGGGTAACTATTGAAAGATATGAATTTAGTGCCATTGTATTGCCTGTAAGGTGACTGTTACTGTATATTGTCTGTATTCCTTTCTGGTCTATGCTGCTTTTAGGCTCTCTCTTTGCTTAGAGGACCCCTTTCAGTATTTCTTGGAGGGCTGGTTTCGTGTTTGCTAATTCCTTTAGTTTTTGTTTGTCCTGGAAGCTTTTTATCTCTCCTTCAATTTTCAATGACAGCCTAGCTGGATATAGTATTCTTGGCTGCATATTTTTCTCATTTAGTGCTCTGAAGATATCATGCCAGTGCTTTCTGGCCTGCCAGGTCTCTGTGGATAGGTCTGTTGCCAATCTAATGTTTCTACCATTATAGGTTACGTATCTCTTCTCCCGAGCTGCTTTCAAGATTATCTCTTTGTCTCTGAGACTCATAAGTTTTACTATTAGATGTTGGGGTGTTGACCTATTTTTATTGATTTTGAGAGGGGTTCTCTGTGCCTCCTGGATTTTGATGCCTGTTTCCTTCCCCACATTAGGGAAGTTCTCTGCTCTAATTTGCTCCAATATACCTTCTGCCCCCCTCTCTCTTTCTTCTTCTTCTGGGATCCCAATTATTCTAATGTTGTTTTTTCTTATCGTATCGCTTATCTCTCGAATTCTGCCCTCGTGATCCAGTAGCTGTTTATCTCTCTTTTTCTCAGCTTCTTTATTTTCCATCATTTGGTCTTCTATATCGCTGATTCTCTCCTGCCTCATTTATCCTAGCAGTTCGCGCCCCCATTTTTGATTGCACCTCATTAATAGCCTTTTTGATTTCAACTTGGTTAGATTTTAGTTCTTTTATTTCTCCAGGAAGGCTTTCTCTAATAACTTCCATGCTTTTTTCCAAGCCCAGCTAGGATCTTTAAAATCATGATTCTGAACTCTAGGTCCGACATCGTACTAATGTCCGTATTGAGTAGGTCCCTGGCAGACGGTATTACCTCTTGTTCTTTTTGCTGAGGTGATTTTTTTCATCTTGTCATTTTGTCCAGAGGCGAATAGATGAATGAGAGAACAAAATGCTAACAGGTTAACAATGTCCCCAGCAAATATACTCTAAACAAATTAGAAAAGACCTGAAACCAGGGGAAAATAAAGGGAAAGAAAGAAAAAAGAAAGAAAAAAAAAGGAAAAAGAAAAAGATAAACAAAAACAGGACAAAACAAAAAGAAACAGAATATGATTACATATGATCAGACTAGTGCATAGATCAGTGCCACACACTAGATTTTGGGTGTATTTTGGTCTGTTAGAAGAAAGTGCCTCCTAAAATTTTAAAGGAAGAAAGACTTATATATGTACAAAATAAGGGTTGATAAAATGAAGGGATGGAAGATGACTGTAAAGATGAAAATTATAAAAGATTTTATAAAAGGAATTGATAAGAAGGTGTTTTTGAAAAAGAAAGAAGAAGATTTTTAAAAAAAGGAAGAGAATGTGATTGGGGAGGAGACTAGAACAAAGACATACACTAGTGATTTAGGGTATATTTTGATCTGTTAGAAAAAACTGTATCTCAAAATTTTAAAGAGAGAACAACTTATATATATATATGCCAAAAATAAGGGTATCTACTATGAAGGGATAGAATATGACTCTAAAAATGAAAAATAAAATTTTTTTTCAAAAAGGGATTGATAAGATGGTTGAAAAAGGGAAAAAGAAAAATTCAAAAAAAAACAGTTAAAAAATTAACTTTGAAAAACTAAAGAATCATGGTAAAAAAGCCATGAATTCTATGTGCAGTATTCCCTTAGCGCTGGAGTTCTCCCGTTCTCCCCTTCTCCTTGATCGGTAAACTTGGTCTTGGCTTGCTGGCTGTTTGTGCTGATCTTCTGGGGGAGGGGCCTGTTGCTGTGGTTCCCAAATGTCTTTGCCGGAGGAGGAATTACCCCACCCTTGTCGGTCAGGGCTAAGGAGTCTGCTCGGGTTTGCTCTTGGGAGCTTTTGTTCCCTGCAAGCTTTCAGTACAGCTTTGGAGGACGAGAGTGAAAATGGTGGCCTCCCAATCTCTGCCCGGAGGAGCCGAGAACTTGGGGCCCCGCTCCTCAGTGCGCCCCCAGAGAAAAGCAGTCAGTCACTCCCGTGTCCCTGGTCTTCGGCCGCACTCCGTGCTCACCTGGCCTGTGACCGAGCGTTTCTATCTCTGGCACCCGACCCCGTGTGGAGTCTCCAAACCCAGCAGATCCCTGCAGTGCGCTCCCGCGCCGCTCCTCCCGGGGGAGGAAGGGGAGTCTCCCCGGATCTGCCGCTTGTTGGGTCCCTGCTGGAGGGGCAGTGGCCCGACTGGGCCGCGGATCACGGTTTATGGCAACCCCGAGCTGAGAGCCCGCACCTCGGCTCCGTCTCTGCAGCCGGCTTCCCTGCTCCGATACCTGGGAGCTCTGCTGCACTCAGGCACCCCCGGTCTTTCTGTGACCCCAAGGGTCCTGAGACCACACTGTCCCGGGAGGATTCCACCCCCCGCTTAGCCACTGCAGCGACGTTCCTCAGCGGAGCCGGCTTCTAAAAGTTCCGATTTTGTGCTCCGTGGCTCTATCACTTGCCAGAAGCGGCCGGCGGAGGCCCCCTCCCCCGCCATCTATCCTCCCGAATATCGCCTCGGATTCATTTCTCCGAAGGTCCTACCTTCCAGTAAGTGGTCGCTTCTCTGTTCAGAGAGTTGTTGCTACTCTCCTCTTCGATCTCCTGTTGAGTTTGTAGGTGTTCAGAATGGTTTGATCCCTATTCAGCTGAATTCCTGAGACCAGACGAAATCCAGGTCTCCTACTCCTCTGCCATCTTGCTCCGCCCCCCCTTCCTACTGTATTTCAAAAAAATATGAGTCTTAGAAGGGATATAAAGTTACAGACTGAGTGAAGTGCCCATCAGGTGATGTTATATTCAGTTTTTCACATGTGAAATTCAGGATTGCTCCATATAAATCCCAAAAGACATAAAGACAGACAAAAATCTCTTAATGACATAGTTGTTAGTCACACAGTGAAAAGAATGCTGGATTTAACTTGAAGAACTAGGCTTTGCCAGTTATTTGAAATAAAGCTGTCAGCAAGTTATGCTACCTATTTCAACTTCAAAGGCTTCATCTGTAAATACCTACCTATAGGCTTCTTGTGAGTTAATTATATAATATTTGCAAAATACTTAGGCATTCAAACAAAGTAGCTATTATTGCTTATAAATAAACATTGAATATACAGTAAGCATTCTACTGATAACTATTGTTAATATTCAATTTATTCTTATATACATGGAAATTATAATTCATCTTAGTTTAATCAAGAGTAACGATAATAATAACCATATATTGAGGGTTTACTATATGTGAGGCTGGTGCTAAGTGTGTCACTTGCATTATTTCATTTAACCCTTAAAACAATCCTGTTTGGTGGGAACTATCTCTGCTCCTACTTTACAAATGAGGAAACTGAGGCTCAGAGGGGGATGAGGAGGTTGAAGTCACATGGGTCATGTAACTATTAAAAGCAGGAGCCAGGGGGTATCCATCTGTAACTTATTTGGGCAAATACCAGGAACTTATCCTTTTTGTGTCCTACTTCCTAAAGAAAGCATTGCCTCTGTAGCATGAATGTTAACCCACAAGAGGAACGTGAATAAGGAAGATGCTGAGGGGTGCCTTTCTTACTGGAGAGAAGCACTAGTTTAGGACACTGTGCTGCCATGAACACATTGCTCAACCTCTCTGGACATCATCAACCTCTTAATACGCCAAGTGAAAGCACTAGATTAGATGAGCCCTTCTAAAAATTATTTTCTATGTTTTAGTGCTCTCATCTTTCCATGAAGTCATAGCCTAGAAACTTCTCAAGATGTCTGGATCTAAAAACTTCCCGAGACGTCCTAAGTCCTAAGTCTTATTTTACCTGCCACCAGGGGGCTCTAATGCAGGGAAGACAAGCCAGGTTTTCATTCGGCACCAAAAGCCCTGCTAGGATTTTTATGTGAAAACTCTCAGGAACACGTGAGGCTTTCTTCAGACTTAGGAACATGTCTTCTATGGAATGGATGCCCAATAAATATTTGTTGATTATAAGTAGGAGGTGACCAGGTGTTGAAGTGGAGGGAGATTCAAGAGACCTGTGTTCTGGGTGCTCATTCCTCTACCAAGTGGTTGTGAGATCTGAGGGGAAGCCACACAACTTCTCTGGGCTTCTGTAACTCCATAAAACAAAAATAATGGGGTTATTGGGGGAAATTAAATAATATTTTAAAAAGTCACTTTGAAAAATATAAGTATAAATATAGAATATATGACAGATTTAAAAATGCCCTTATGAATATCAGAAAAATTTGTTTTGGCTCACTAGTACATTATCTTCTTTAGCAATGTCTCCCCCAAAGCCTCACACCACATAGTTGTTACCAAAAGTCTTTAAATATGTTCGCTGACACAGTGAGGCCTGCTCCCCTTCCCCAGTGTTCATGAGGTTTCCGTCGTGGTTCGCACACTTCTGCATTGCAGGTTCATACACTGGCTGGCAGTTGTATGTCATGGTTGGGCCGGAGATGTATCCAAATTCCTGCTCTGATGAGGAATTACATATACCCTCGGGGCTGGTTATTATCTGTTCAGTCCCTCCATTTGACACGCACCCCAGATCTTGTCCTTTTCTCTGGGGGAAACCAGCAGATTCGGTCTCAGGAATACACACTGGCCAGGGGGCTTCCATGGTTCTCTGATAAACTGCATATCCCTCAGTGGCACCTCTTACTGCTTTTCCAATTAGCAAGAAATGGCAGTCTTGAAATTTAGAAACACATAACTCCTAAATATGCTTTCCACACTTTCTAGCCCAAGAAAACAAACCTCTACATTTTTGCTGTCCTGAAATATATTCTGCTGAGATTACATTTTCTCCTTCCTCTTCTAGGCTGCCCCACACAGGTTAACCTTCTCCAATACCTTTAGCATCTTACCCTTCCTGGGATTCAAAAACTCTAGTGGCTTCCCACTTTCCAGAGAATTAAGTCAAACTCCTCCAGGTCCTCTGATGCCTCCCACATGTCCGTTTCCAGCCCGTCCTGCTCCTGTGTAGGTAGACTGCGCTAGCAGTCAGCCTGAAGTCATTTCTGACTTCTGCACAAAGTCCATGCTTTCCCACCTGCATATGGCCAAATCCTATCCATCCTTCCAGGTGTAGTTTAAAGGCCATCCTCTTTATGGAGTGATTTCTCCCACCCTTCAACTCTCACTTAGTACTTTCTGCTTTGTGTTCTAGGGAGCTACGACTTTCTTCCTCTGGTGTCCAATTTATTTTTGTATGCCTATGATACCAGCACAGGAGAGGCCTCCTATAAATACTTGTTAGGCAACACAGATGAATGCAATTTAATATAAAACATCTTTAGAGAGCATTCCATTCAAATACGTATTTATCTAAAATTAAAGTTCCCTTTTCTTTAGACATGTCTAGTTGGGGCCGTTTTGACTGTCCCAGTTCCCTGGCTGACCCTTTACTGAGGTCTGTGCCTGCTCTTGCTAATTTTCTGCTTTTCTCCATATTAAATTTACGGCTTATATCAAGCCTGCTTGTTTAAATTTCTTTTTTTCTGTTCCCACTGTTCTCATGTCCCTTTACAATGTATGCAATTACATGAGCTGCCTTTGAAAGCAAGATTAGATTTTAAATCTTGTGATTAACCTTTCACATTGTGAGATTGCCAGCTCTAAGTTTCTTGTGCAGTTCTCTTGTTTTGCTTTAGATTAATTTCTCTATTTCATCTCTTCTGTTTGTGTTATTTTGCAACTTGATTCTTGGCTGCCTAGGCCCAGCTTGGGAATTTCTTGCCTTGCTACATTTTATAGAATGACTCTTCTGCACAAAATCAAACAAATCTATAAATGTGGGAAAACACCCAACATAAATCTGTCGGTTAAGATTATCGAGGTAGTTGCCAAAATCACAAAATGCTTGTTATTTTGGTACTTTGAACACAAGGTTTTTGAAGGGGAAATTTCAAAAATTCACTGAAAATATGAATTTACACGCGGAAAATTGTCCTGAGTAGAAAACTACTTGGCTTTAAACTGGGACATTAAATTGGAAGGCTTTTTGTTAGACAACATGTTAAAATACTGAGTTTTGGTGTATATTTGTTGAAATCTTTTATCTGTTTTTGTTTATCAAAAGAAGAGAAACTATTTTGAGCTTAGAAGAACACTTAGAACTTTTTAGAGATCAGTGGACAAGTATTTTGCCCATCACCCATCAAAAATGGGAAAAGTGTGTATTTTTTAAAATGCAGGATATTCCTTCAGGAAATAACCAATGGCTGGCCTTATAAGTAAACAAGATATGTGATATCTTAAAGTGTTTTTCTTAAGATAATTGCAATAACCTCCAAAAAAAACCTCAATTTCCTGGCAGTCAAAATAAAACTAACATGAATAAACAATCAGTATTTAGACCCATAAAAGAGATTCATTTATAGTAATTGGTTATAGTCTACATCCTAGGCATGAAATTAATTCAAGCGCGATCTGAAAACCCTGATAGTGTTAAAATGGATGTTTAATGTGTTATTAGCTAATGATATTTCATCTGAGGACCTTATCAAGTTGCACACAGCAAAGCTCTTGTCATTATTTTTTACTCTCCCAAAGTGACACTTTAATGAAATGTGTCAGCACACCAGTGTTAGGATACATTTCATTAATGCCCAGCACTTTTGTTCTATGCTTTACATTTGGAAACAGATTTAAGTATTAAGTGCCTCTAATGTCTGCAGCCAGGGAATCCTTTCCAAATTTGTAACAGTGACCAGAACAGACCGCATTACACTCTCCAAATGGTGCGGTTTTGCATTTGAATGTCTGAATTATCCCGGTTTCTTAGAGACGACCACAACACCAACATCTTAAATCCTCAAAATACTGTCCGCTTCATTGAATGCTCGTGATCTAAGCATATGTGTAATTATTCTGTAATTCTCCCCAAAATGTGATTCCTTGGAAATGCATACTAGGTTTCCCCTATTGTAAATCCAATGACTATTTCTTTGTGGCCACTTCTTTAAATACGGTAACAAGCAAGTCTGTGTGTCTGGGTGAACCGCCTTGATAATGATGATTTCTTCCCAAGCTCTCCTTGGGACACCCATCAGGGAAAATATGCCCCGCATTTGTTTAAGGGTAGAGACCATGATCACAAAAAGACCCATTTAAGATGGTATACATTACAACTAGAGGATTTCTTGCCAGAAACGGGCCTAATGTCACTCACAATAGCCTTAGAAATAGTCTTAGATAGTAAGTTAGAATTTGCAAATGTTACCAGAGCCAGCTGTGGTAATCCATGGCTGCACGTAGATTTTAGAGAAGAATAGAATCCCATGCTCCTTAAAACAGCTTTGGATGTGGTCAACCGTGGAAAATTAAAACATACACTTTAAAAACTGACAGCTGGAAAGAAAGGTGGGGAGGGGGAGCAGTGGGATGAAATAGAAGGGAGTTTTAGGATTATAGTTTAACCTCACTTTTTATTTTATAGTGTTGTACATTTTTGGGGAAAACTCATTGGTGGTGACTTTCCCAGGGAACAGCCTTGGTGCGCAGTGATTTCAAGCCACAAGTGAGATGCTGTGTGTGGAAGTCCTGTGCAGATTGTTAATGCCCCGTTCCGATGTTGCCAGGCTTGTGTTATTACAACCCCTCGTTAACTCCTGTGTGAGTTGCTTAATTTGGCTTTTTGGTTTACCAGAGTGCGGGTTTTGTGGGTGTTTACTGGTAAATACAAACGACCGTGGAGTCGGTGCGGGGGGAAGGAAAGTCAACTTGCAGGGTCATAGTTACACTGTGGATAATTTGATAATCACTCCGTAGCAGGTGTTTGCATTGAGTAATGCCCCGTCTTGGCATAAGTTTGCAAATTGCTTGGCTTTTGCAGCCCGTGCCTCTCCCACAGCACCATTTTTAATGGTAGCTTTAAAAATCATTTCAGCATCATGTGAGCTGGGATGTTAGCTGTTTAATAGTCCACTTCATGCACTTGTTTATTCTTGGTGAGCATATTCTTAAAAGTTTAGAATCTGGAAGAAAACATGGTGACAGAGTAGGAAATCAGTCTTCTTGATCATGTAAAAGAATTGTCAAGTTTGGAAAAAGGGAAATTTGTTTTAATCTTCCCCCAAATACACAAGCAACAAGTGAAGAAGTGACGATGTTGGCAACTTTTGTACCTCCAAGGGGAGGACTGCCGCTGCTAGGGAAAAGTAGCCCTCATACGGAGACCTGTCCTCTCTACTTGCCCGCCTCTCATGAGGGGAAGCCACGGCTGTGTTTCCATTCACCCTCCGCTTGAGGTTAGAAAAGACCAATTTTATGTTGGAAAGTGATTTTAGAAATTTAAAAGAAACAAAAGAAACAACTCAAGAACCCAGAACCCACTCTGCTGCTTAGAAATTTAGGCTCTTCCCAAGCAAAGACCAATGTGGATAAATAAGCAAAGGATATCTGAATGCCTCAAATCTGTTTATAGCTATGTTTTTAAAGTACTGTATTGTTTATCCAGACATTATTTATTTGCCAATCTAAAGAGAAAGCAAACGTAACAAGGCTTCTGAGCAATCAAAATATATGTCCCCAAGTCTGCTCGCTAACTTTATGACTGAGAGCCCCTCACTACTCATTCAGAGCCTATTTACTCTTACATTGCAAATACTTCTAACAAACTTGGATGTCTGCTTCCCGGCACACAATAGTTTAAAAGCAGCAGAGCAGATGGGAAACAAATGAGGAGAGGGTCTCAGACATATTGGGAGCAGCAAGAAATAATAGCTGACAACTTGATTGTGAAGGGGGAGACAGAAAATCCGTAGAAAGCAAATGTAAAATGATGAAAGCTTAGCAGTTCTGGAGCCCTTCAGGGTTTTACAATTTTACCAACCCTGGAAGGTCTCACTGTATTACAGCATAGACTCGAAACTGAGGCTCAAGAGAAGATTGTTTTTAAATGTGCCCGTCTTTAAAAAGGCAGATTTAGAATAATTTCCACTGAAATTGGTGAAAATTAAGCTAAAAGTCTTTGTGCCTAGAAAGCTGGCTATTAGTAGTTTGGAAATTTATATTTATGTGACTCCTTGTCCATAATGCCAAATAATTGGTACATAAAAATTCCTCATGCTTTGAGCATTGGCATAGCCAAATGTTCTTGCTCAAATTGAATTTTATTAGTGTAATTCCTTCTATAGTGAGACAGCTGGTATAGTGAAGGGAGAAACCACTAAAACGAGAACCAGGAGATGGTTTTCTCGGTCCCTGGGCTCCCTCTGAGATGTGGGGTGTCTGGGGGAAGGCAATCCCTCTCCGGTGCTCAGTTTTCTCACCGATTCAAGGGGGGTTCTCAGACCCCATCTGGCCTGACAGAGATTTTTCTGGAAATAGTAGCTCAATAAAATGTAGCAGTTCTCTCTGCACTTGATGCAGCACTGAACTACACAGGCTGCCTTCCATCTTGTGGGGATTAGAGGGACCAACCTCAATGTCTGGACTCACCAACATCCTGTCAAGATATTTTAAAATGACTCTAAAAGGACTTGGACCTCCCCCCCCATAATAATAATTAATAATAATAGCAGCAATAATGATAATAAAAGGATTTGGAGCCCAAAATGTTAATGACCTCTGTCTCTTAGTGGTGAAACTATAGAAGATTTTGGGCGCCTGGGTGGCTCAGTTGGTTAAGCGACTGCCTTCGGCTCAGGTCATGATCCTGGAGTCCCGGGATCGAGTCCCGCATCGGGCTCCCCGCTCAGTGGGGAGTCTGCTTCTCCCTCTGACCCTCTTCCCTCTCATGCTCTCTATCTCTCATTCTCTCTCTCTCAAATAAATAAACAAAATTTAAAAAAAAAAAAAAGAAACTATAGAAGATTTTAATTTTCTTCTTTGTTTCCCTTGTATTTCTAAAAACATATATATTACTTTTTATAAGGAAAAAAAAGCATTAAAGCTATTTTTACAACACAGACCCAAAAGAGAAAAACTGGAGACATGAGGCCTCCCGAATATTGAGAGAAACTCATTCTTGAAGGCAGAGCACACAGAAGGGGGGATCGTGTTGCAACCCGGAATTAGAACGCCCACGTCGAGGGATAGCTTGGCAACTATTACCCCAGCTATATCCATGTCTCAAAATCAGCGACAATTTCTCAGATTTGGGAAGGAGAAGTAGCAGCTGGTAAACCAGTGGTATAAAATATTGAAAGAAAACCCCTCAAACAAACAGCTTCTTGTAACGCTGGGCTCCCGACTGCTCCCTGGTCTCCTAGAGTGTTATCATGGCAAAATGTCCTCACCAGGAACAATCTTACTGTGATTTGTCAGCTGCTAACTGATAAGGAAGGAGTATTGTTCTAGAACTCTGGATCTCTGGCTGTGTTCCCTGGGATCATCTCCTTGTACAATTGTTAGAAAATCTGCAGCCTACCGGAACCCTGCTTAAAAATATCAGAGAAACCAAGAAGGATCCAGGAGGCTCAGGAAACTGAAGGTTTAATGTCCAAGGAAACTGACTGGCAGGACGCTGCCAGCAATGAGTCGACTGTGGCTCAGGAAAATGGGCCTGGCCTGGACAGCCCCAACTTGGCAACAGCTTGTGGGGAGTAAATCCTCTCACTGGAGGTTTTGCTTAATCTGAATAAATTCAATTTCAAAATCTGCCCTTGATCTAAGCCCCTTAAGCTTCTGGGGAGGACTGAGGGCCTTCAGGGTCAATGCCAATAACAAAAGATAGGAAAAAAATCCACCTTTCCTCATATCTCATTGCTGCATTCTATAAGCTGTTCACTCACTGCAGAAAATGTTCCTTTCAATAAAGTTGTCTTTAGAGAGCCCACCTCCCTTTATTTTAAAGCTAACATTCAGCACTTCCTTTTCAGCATGTTTTGTAGGAAGAATACTGGACAGAATGTTAGGAGGTATGTTTCCTCTGTCCCTGAACTTTGAAGAGTTTTAATCAAGAAAGGATGCTGTATTTTGTCAAATGCTTTTTCTGCATCAATTGAGAGGATCATATGGTTCTTGTCCTTTCTTTTATTAATGTGATCTATCATGTTGATTGGTTTGCGAATGTTGAACCACCCTTGCATCCAGGAATAAATCCCAGCTTTTGCACTACTGCGTATTTACCCCAAAGATACAGACGTAATGAAAAGAAGGGCACATGCAGCAATGTCCACAATAGCCATACTGTGGAAGGAGCTGAGATGCCCTTCAACAGATGAATGGATAAAGAAGATGTGGTTCATATATACAATGGAATATTACTCAGCCATCAGCAAGGATGAATACCTACCATGTACATCGATGTGGATGGAACTGGAGGGTAATATGCTAAGTGAAGTAAGTCAATCAGAGAAAGACAATTATCATATGGTTTCACTTATATGTGGAATATAAGAAATAGTGCAGAGGATCATAGGGGAAGGGAGGGAAAACTGAATGGGAAGAAATCAGAGAGAGACAAACCATGAGAAGACTCTTGACTCTGGGAAACAGAGGGTTGTAGAAAGGGAGGGGGGTGGGGAGATGAGGTAACTGGGTGATGGGCATTAAGGAGGGCACGTGATGTGATGGGCACTGGGTATTACATGCAACTAATGAATCTTTGAACATTATACCAAAAACTAATGATGTACTATACATGCTGGCTAACTGAATTTAAATTAAAAACCAAAAAGAATGTGAGGAGGCCTGGTTTATAACTCTGAATGTGCCTCTACCAGGAGTGGAATTTTGGGACAGCAACAGCTCTGGACTTCAGTATTATAATCAGGGCCATGAGGTGGTTGAGCTGCACATTTTCCTTCTAACCGTGGTCTTTTTAACACTAGTCCTTAGAAGTGTGGGGACGCCTGGGTGGCTCAGTTGGTTAAGTGGCTGCCTTCGGCTCAGGTCATGATCCCAGAACCCTGGGATTGAGTCCCGCATTGGGCTCCTTGCTCAACAGGGAATCTGCTTCTCCCTCTGCCTGCCACTTCCCCTGCTTGTGCTCTCTCCCTCTCTCTCTCTCTCTAAAAAAAAAAAAAAAAAAAAAGTGTGTTCCCTGGGCATTGGAATGATTATAATCAAATAGCTTGGTAAAGACCACATTCTACTTGGAGATAATAGTGTCTATTGGCATGTTAAAGGCTCTGAGAAGTCCTATAATAGAGAAACTTTAAAAAAGATTTTCAACTCACAATTTCCCAAACTTCCTTACTAAACCACAGAGCCCTTTGTCTGGTAATAGCTGTTGTGAAACCAGAGTCCCACTCTGACAATGACATAGACAGGTCCCGTGTTTGGTCTACATGTTAGCAGTTGCATGATTATATATGTAGAAGGTGTGATTTTTTTTTACACTGATGCAGGCAATGTAAGATTGGAAGATACAGTTGCATCATTGGCTTAGGGAGTTAGGAGCCAAAACTACTCAGCAGTTGTGTTAGCTTCCTGGGGCTGCTCTAACAAATTACCACAAATTTGGTCGCTTTAAGCAGTAGAAATGTGTTTTCTCATAGATACTGTATTGGTATTATGTAGCTATCTGTACAAATGCAATATGAGGCAGAGTCATTACCCAAGTTCCTATGTGCAATATAAGGCCCCTTGCCACAGCCATAACAGCAGTATTAGGTAGTGGCGAACGTAGTCCGAATTCAATTCTTCTAAGCCTCCGTTTCTCACCTGTGAAATGGAAATACTAATACCCATCTCTTCTAGGGTGGTTGTGAAGATTAAATGAGATAAAGCTTGTGGCAAGAATGTAGCACACTGCCTGGCTAATAATAAATGCTTAATCTATCTTGGCTATTATGGTACTGATTATAATTAGAGGGTGGGAGTGCATTCTGTGAGACCTCCAGAGGAGTCCGAACACTGGTAGAGGCTCTGGAACCGTGGCTTGTGGGAATGGCTGTCTCTGAGCAGCAGGAGATCTGTCTTCAGATACCTGAAGCATTGCATAAGGAAGAGCAAGCCGGCTTATTCTGTGGCTGCAGCGGACTGACTCGGAAGCTTTTTAGGAGGTACAGGGGGAAAGATTTCAGCTCAGCTGGAGTGTCTGGGTCTGCCAGCCACGGATGAGGGTGCTTCCGGAAGTGAGTTTTGCATCACAGGAAGAGTTCAAGCAGCCTGGGCGGCTCTTGTCAGGAATGCTGTAGAGCCCATTGCTCAGCTCAGAATGAACTTCGACAATCATGTCTCAAGGCTAGGTTCTGTGACACCTCTCTCTTGGTACCTGTTCTCAAGTTTCTTAAGTCAAAAAGGTGAATTTTTTGTTAATGTCTTGATATTAGCCAGGATGGCCTTTCTTGTTTTCCAGGAGATAGAAATCCAACTTATATTGAGTTAAGGGGGAAAAAGGAAATTACTACTTTACCACCCCTAACTAAAAAACTTAGGGCAATACTAGCTTTGGGCCCCACTGGAGGCAGGAATTTAAACACTGTCCGTAGGATTCACCTCTTTCTCTCCTGTTCTCCGTTCTGCCTTTCCCCTGTGTTGACTCTATTCTTGCATGATGTTTCCTCTCACAGTGGAAATATTGTTGCCAGTGACACCAGGCTTTCACTTAAGTTTTCAGCAGTCCCACCGGGTTCTGCTTTTTGAGGTTATCCAGCATCCTGTAGCAGAGAAATTTTTTCAAATGTGGGCAATCCAGTGTTGAACTGTAATTGGCCAAGCTTGGGTCACATGCCCATCCTTGAACCAAACCCTATGACTAAGGATTCGAAATGCTGTGATTGACCAGCCTGGGCCACGTGTTCATGCCCGAGTCCCCATGGCTTAATAGTGATGGGAGTATGGTTTCCTAAGCACAGTCCAGGAGCATTCCTAGAAGGTATGGGAATGAAGGACAGACAGATGAAAGCAATAAATGTCCACTATGGCCATATTAGGGACCTGGTGGCAACGAATGAGTAGAACCTTGCTTCCACCTGGCTGATTGCTGGTCTGTTGTTCCGGCTGGCTCACTGCCCTTTATGCAGAGTCTAGGTGGAGAGAGGCTGAGATTCAGCAGGATATCACACTCAACATTGCCTGGGGTTGTGCTGCTCCTATGGCCCATGGGCCCTAGAGCTCCTGAGCATATAGTGTGTTATCCTACCTGGGACAGTGAGTGTAAAGGGGCTGCTATGAATAATTATGCCAGGACAACAGGCATAAGCCAGGCTTGTCCCAGGAACTCTCCCAAGTGTAATTATCCTATTGTGAGTAAATCTAATGCAATTGCACTCAGTTCAGCCAGTGTTGACAGAGCCCTTCCTGTGCTGGCTCTGGGGCAGCGAGGTGAAGTGGTATCAGTTTGGGGTGCCCTGATGTCCATGCCAGCCTTGGCAACTCCATACTCTTTCTTTCCCCAGCTCATCAAACCCTGTTTGCTGGCCGAGGTGTACCCGTCTATCTTGTTCCTTAGCATTAGAATGAAAAACCTCTGTGTTAAGCCTCTCAGAGACATAAATTTAAAGCCTGGCTCTTTTGTTCTAGAATATCTGACTCTGGTTCAAGCCAAGAAACTCAAAGCATGAGTGAGTAGATGGGTGTGGTGAGTTTGAGACAGAATCCCTCCCTGGCCCTTAAGATCACACCCCAATTCCCCCAACCGTTTATTAGAGACCATACTTTTGCCAGTGAGTGTTCTTGGCACCCTTTTCAAATATTAGTTGACTGTATTTGTGTGGGTTTATTTCTGGGCTCTCTATTCTGTTCCATTGGTCTGTTTGTTTTTGTGCCAGTACCATGCTGTGTTGATTACTATAGCTTTCTAATATAGTTTAAAATCAGGAAGTGTGATGACTGTATCTTTGTTTTTCTTTCTCAAGATTGCTTTGGCTTTTGAGGTCTTTCTGGTTCCGTATGAATTTTAGGATTTTTTTTTCTATTTCTGTGAAAAATGCCATGGGAGTTTTGATAGGGATTATACTGAATCTGTAGATCACTTTGGGCAGTGTAGACATTTTAACAATATTAGTTTTTCTAATCCATGAACATAGGGCCTTTCCATTTATTTGTGTGTCTTCCTCAATTTATTTCATCAAAGTCTTATACAGAGTATTCAATGTACATATCTTTTATGAACTTTGGTTCAATTAAATCGTAAGTATTTTATCCTTTTGATGCAATCATAAGTGGGATTTTCTTTTCCTAATTTCTTTTTTGGTTAGTTTGTTTTTAGTGTCTAGAAATACAACTGATTTTTATATGTTGATTTTGTGTTCTGAAACTTTACCTAATTTGTTTGTTAGTTCTAACAAATTTTTAGTGGACTCTTTAGGGTTTTCTATAAGTAAGATCACATCATCTGCAAACAGAGACAATTTAACTTCCTTTCCAAATGTTATGCCATTTACTTCTTTTTCTTGCCTAATTGCTCTGGCTAGGACTGCTAGTAATATGTTGAATAAAATTGGTAAGAGTGGGCACCCTTGTCTTGTTCTGGATTTTAGAGGAGAAGCTTTCAGTTTTTTGCAGTTGAAAATGATGTTAGCAGGGTGCCTGGATGGCTCAGTTGGCTAAGTGTCTGCCTTCAGCTCAGGTCATGATTTCACAGTCCTGGGATAGAGCCCCTCATTGGGCTCCCTGCTCATCAGGGAGTCTGCTTCTCCCTCTCCCCCTACCTCCCCCTTCCCCATTTGTCTTCTCTCTCTCTTTTTCTGTCTCAAATAAATAAATAAAATCTTAAAAAAAGAAGAAGAAGAAAGTTATATTTGCTGTGAACCTGTCATATATAGCCTTTATTATGTTAAGGTACATTTCTTCTATACTTAATTTGTTGAGAGTTTTTATCATGAAGGGATATTGAATTTTGACAAATGCTTTTTCTATATCAATTGAGATGATTGTATGATTTTTATCCCTCATTCTATTAATGTGATGTATCACATTTTTTGCTTGCATATATTGAACCATCCTTGCCTCCCAGGGATCCACATGCAAAAAGGGTCCAAGGAATTGGACCCTTATCTTATACCATACGCAAGAATTAACTTGAAATGAATTAAAGACTTAAATGTAATACCTGAAACAATAAAACTCCTAGAAGAAAACATAAGGAAAAAGCTCCTTGACATCAGTCTTAACAATGATTTTTTGGATATGACACCAAAAGCAAAGGCAACAAAAGCAATGGGACTACATCAAACCAAAAAGCTTCTGTACAGCAAAAGAACTAATCAACAAAATAAAAGGCAACCTACAGAATAGGAGAAAATATTTGTAAACTATGTATCTGATATGGGGTTAATATATAAAATATATAACAAACTCATACAATTCAATAGCAAAAAACAAACAACTCAATTAAAAAGTGGGTAAAGGACCTGAACAGACATTTTTCTAAAAGAAGACATAGAGATGGCTAACAGGTACATGAAAAGATGTTCAGCATCACTAATTATCAGGAAAATGCAAATCAAAACCGCAAGGAGATATCACCTCATATCAGTTAGGTTAACTATTATCAAAAAGACAAGAGATAACAAGTATTGGTGAGGATCTGGAGAAAAGGGAATCCTTGTACCTTGTTGGTCAGGAGGAAAATTGGTACAGCCATTATGGAAAACAATATGAAGAAATTCAAGAAATTAAAAATAAAATTACTGTATGATCCAGCAGTTTCACTTCTGGTTAAATAACCAAAGGAGATGAAATCGGCCTCATGAAGAGATATCTGCAGTCCCATGTTCATTTCCACATTGTTCACAATAGCCAAGATATGGAAACAACCTAAGTGTCAACAGATGAATGCATAAAGAATATATGATATATACACAATGGAATATTATTCAGTCATAAAAAAGAAGGAAATCCTGCCATTTGGGACAACATGGATGAAACTGAGGGACAGTATGCTAAGTAAAATAAGTCAGATACAGAAAGAGAAATACTGTGTGATCTCACTTACATGTGGAATCTAAAAAATTGAACTCAGAACCAGAGGATGGAATGGTAGTTGCAAGGGGCTGGGTGGTGGGGGAAATGGGGAGATGTTAGTCAAAGGATATAAACTTCCCATTACAAGATGAGTAAGCTATGGGGAATGTACATCATGGTGACCATAGTTAGTAATAGTGTATTGCTAGGAGAGTAAATTTTAAGTGTTCCCTACACACACACACACACACACACACACACACACACACACACACACGGTACTATGAGGTAATGGATGTGTTAATTTGGTTGTGGAAATCATTTCACAATGTATACACATATTAAATTATGTTGTATATCCTAATATTACAGTTTTGTCAATTATACCCCAATAAACCTGGGGTTGGGGGAGGGATCACACCCCAGGAGGCACTGACTACCTCACCTTTGGAAAATAGTTTCTTTCTACATGGACTCAAACCTGGAGTACTCCTGATGGTCAGCTTTGAGTCCTCTTTTGTCCATCCACAGTTCCAGAAGACTTCAGCTGGCCAACCACTCGGGTGACTTTGGGAAGGTATCTAACCTAGAGGTCACGTTGCACAGGAGAGGAACTCAAAGCCAGCCAGATTTGGGTTACATCTTATTTCCACTAATGAGCTCTGTCCTCTTGGGCTAGATGCTCACCTCTCTGAATCTCCAAGTTACTATCTGTAAAACAGGGATAGTCGTACCTCCTTTAGAGTATCACGGCGATGATTAGATAATGCAGTACACTTTTATAATATAACACATTTTAAAAAGCATACATAAAGTACTTGTAGAGTGAGTTTTATTTAGAGAAATGTTATGTAGATAGAGGATAGAAAACAATTAAGTGATGGTTAAACCACCATGCCCAAGAAGGATACAAAAATGGGAGTCAGATCTAAGTTCTCTGCCACTGATTTGTTATGTGACCTTACTTTACTTTGACTCTCTGAGTCTCGGTTTCCCCACTTGTAACATGATTGCTAAAATGCTATTAAGAACTTAGAATTTGTGTTGCAGTTCATTTTTATGTCCAGCAAATTCCATGGCAAACAGGGCAAGGGAAAGTAGGGTTAGTCAGATTTCTGTCCTCAACTATACCAACCTTGTTCTCACCTCAGCATCTTTGCTCCTATTGTTCCCTTTGCTTGCCCCACTTTGCCCCCAGGTCTTTCTGGGAGTAGATTATTCCTCTGGCTTCAATCAGATTTCACCCCAAATGTAATCTCCTCAGATCTCTTTCTTAACCACTCACTTTAAAGGGCCCCCTCACTTCATATTCCACACTGTTGACATTGTTGTTGTTGTTGTGCGGGACTGTCCTGTGCACTGTGTGATGTTTAGCAGCATCCCTGGCCTCTACCCACTGGATGCCAGTCCCATGCCACCCCCAACCCCTGTCCAAGGTTGTGACCATCAAAGATGTCTCTAGACACTGCCCAATGGCCCCTGGGAGCACAATTGCTCCAGCCAGTGCCATGGAGCAATTTGTCTCATGATCTGGGGACACCAAAAAGAGACCAGTAACTCCTATTCAGTTCTTTGACGGTTTGGTGTGATTTCTCTCAATATTTACATTCCTCTAGTTAAGGCTTATGCTCTGCCTGACTCTCTGGTCACATGGGGCTATCTCTCTGCTTCTCTTTATTACATTCCTCACTGAGGAGGAATCAATCCCAAGAACCAAAACTGGAATTGGTGGGAAAACTAATGACCCTTATCTAGAACCATGAGTAATGGGCTGATGGACGTGCTTCTCCATGGGCCCTTTTATGCAGGGTACACACTGGCTGCAGGAGAAGGAGGCAAATCTAGCCGACAGATGTAAAATTATTGTGCCGGCATGATGCTTTTTATATTAAATAGCATGCCATTAGGTGAGACACATACTCTCCAATTTATTGTGGCACAACCACATCAGTATCTTGTATCTGTCCAGTCCAAAACATCTCCATGAGCTGCTTGGCCACTGGAAGCAACTGAAGTTCATGACCCATCATACTTTAAACTTAAATGTGCTCATCTAAATGGATGTTCTAACTCCAGTCTAATCACAAATAGAAGATGATGCTGTGGTAGGTGGAAGGTAGGACAGCTCTGTGGAGAATTTTATTTGTATTTCCACTATAGGTCCAGCATCACAGGCTCCAACTATATTTCATTTATTTTTCTACCTTAGGTAGAGGATCCTAGACTGGAGAGAAAGTGCTCTTTTTCTTCTCTGTAGGTCCTCCTACAAACTCAGTTGTACCCCTGAGTTTAGGGGACTCAGTGAGAGTAACTAGATGAATCCAGGTGCCCTCATGATTTTGGTGGCCTCGTGCTATTTGAAGACTCTTCAGATTCTTTCTTGGGTATCTAACCTCCTAACAATGGATTGCTGAGGAATTAAATTTTATCTGTTATTTAGGCAAATATGGGCTGGGACTTAATTTGATAAGAGCATTAGAGTAATTAAAAACTAAACTAAAATACTCTATTTCCTGATGAGAAGATATAGTCTATGAAGACTCTAATCAGATTAAAATATTCCTGTGGACTGCTTATTACCTCAATAACAGTTCTTGCAGAGTTTAATAAACAGTTTACCTGTTATATCCTCAGAGAAACTTCCTCTCTTAATTTCTATGGCAATTCATTTGTACTGTTCTAAAGACACATTATTACTGCCTTTCTCTGTATAAGAAACAATTTCTCCTTCTAGACTAGAAGCTCCTTAAAGCTTATGACCATGCTATATACCTCCTTATCTCCATCATGTCCAACAGCAGGCAAAGACACACAGGAGATACTCAATATGTATCTGGTAGGTGATTGAATACATAATTTGAAACTTGGGAGGGGAGGCCATGCTACAGTTTTATAAAAATAATACTTTTTTTTTTAAAAAGAAAGCCTAGAAAACAGAGACAAATAGAAAATGTAAGTTGTCTGTGCTCCCATTATTGACAAACATTGCAAATATTTCAGTATATCTTTCTTCTTTGAGATCTGTTTAGACAATATATTTTACCATAATATTGAAATCATACTGAAATGCAAGTCTGCATCCTGCTTTATTTTTGCTCCTTACTGTGTAATATGAGCATTTTCTAAGTCATTAAATACTTTTCCAAAACACCATTTTGATTGGCTACAGAGTATCTCAGTGATGACTAGAAAATAATGTACTCATGGGTATTGGATTGGTTTTAGTATGGGCTATTATAAACAGTGCTTTGATGGACATCCTTATATAAAATATAGGATATATATTTTGATACATTCTCAGAGGTAAAATTATTAAGGGGCACCTGGGTGGCTCAGTCGGTTGAGTGTCTGACTCTTGATTTTGGTTCAGGTCATGATCTCTGCGTCGTGAGATTAAGCCCCTTGTCTGGCTCTGTGCTGAGCATGGATCCTACTTGAGATTTTCTCTCTCCCTCTCCCTCTGCATGCCCTCCCCCATGTAAGCACACACACTCTTTCTCTCTCTCTAAAAAAATAAAATAAAATTATTGTACCAAAAGTTATGTTTTTGAAGCTTTTGATACACACCCTTTCATTTTTCTCCATAGGTGTCCCAAACAGTAATTTATTAGGTGGTACTTTATTTATGATCATGGTACAGAGAAGGACCAACTTATGAGCAGTAGGAGCAGTGTCAATAATTATGATAAAGACAATAATAATGGCATCTCTACAACAAGTTACAGTTTAGAAGGCACTTCTCAGGGGGCGCCTGGATGGCTCAGTTGGTTAAGCACCTGCCTTCGGCTCAGGTCATGATCTCGGGGTCCTGGAGTTGTGTCCGGCATCACATAGGGCTCCCTGCTCAGCAGAAAGTCTGTTTCTCCCTCTGCCCCTCCCCACCACTCGTGCCTTTGCTGTCTTTCTCTCTCTAAAATAAATAAATAAAAAATCTTTAAAAAAAAAAGCACTTCTCACTTATCTCCTTTTGTACTTAAGACTTCTTTCCTTTTGTACTCAAGCAGATATTATTTCAATTTTACAAATGAAAATGCTAAAGCTTGAGAAGATTAAATTATTTGTTTGAGGTCGTATAACTTATCAGAAGGCTTACATGTCCTTTTAACCACAGCAAGAGGACCAGATACAAAAATGAACAGGAGAGTAAATTTTGGAAAGTTCTCATCACAAGACAAAAATTTGTCGGTAACTATGTGTGGTGATGGATGTCAACTAGGCTTATTGTGGTGATCATTTTGCAGTATATGCAAATGGCCAATTGTTATGTTGTACACCTGAAACCAATATAACGCTACACGTCAGTTAGATCTCAATAAAAAAAATTAAAAATTAAAAAAATAAACAGGAGATGGTGAAGTGGACAAAGACAATGAATGTAATGAAAACAACCTTTGAAGATTGGAAATACACCCTTAAAGGACAAAGTGGAATATTTTGTGAGTAGATTAATAAAAAAAAAAAAACTATTGGAGCTAGAGGCATAAATTTAAACTCTAGAAACATTTCTCCTCTCTCTCTCTCAAAATAAATAAATAAATCTCATTTTAAAAAATTTAGAAAGGGACGCATGGGTGACTTAGCTGGTTAAAGGTCCGACTCTTGATTTTGGCTCAGGTCCTGATCTCAGGGTCGTGAGATCAAGCCTCATGTTGGAGTCTGTGCTCAGCTGGGAGTCTGCTTCTCTCCTTCTCCTTCTTCTTCTCCCTCTCCTTCTGCCCAACCCCCCTCAAAATAAATAAATAAATCTTATTTTAAAAATAAAAAAATTAAAAATAAGTTCTAGGAACATTTAATAAAGAGTGGTTCCTTAAGCTCTTATACCTCAGAAATACTTCCCTAAAATACCCTAATCAGCTTGTAACTTTGTGGGCCCCCAATTGTATATGATTGGAGATAATGAATGTTCTGGGCTGGAGGTGATCTTTTTTTTTTTTTT
>NW_027397083.1:27402973-27517173 GCF_003265705.2 Callorhinus ursinus | reverse complement strand
CTGGAGGTGATCTTTTTTTTTTTTTTTTTTTAACCAATGAGCCACCCAGGTGCCCCTGAGCCATATATTTTTTTTTGATGTAGTGTTCCATGATTCATTGTTTGTGCATAACACCCAGTGCTCCATGCAGAATGTGCCCTCTTTAATACCCATCACACGCCTAACCCCTACCCCCACCCTCCTCCCCTCTAGAACCCTCAGTTTGTTTTTCAGAGTCCATCGTCTCTCATGGTTCGTGTCCCCCTGCGATTTACTCCCCTTCATTCTTCCCCTCCTGCTATCTTCTTCTTTTTCTTTTTTTTAACATATGTTGCATTATTTGTTTCAGAAGTACAGATCTGTGATTCAACAGTCTTGCACAATTCACAGAGCTCACCATAGCACATACCCTCCCCAATGTCTATCTCCCAGCCACCCCATCCCTCCCACACCCCACCATTCCAGCAACCCTCAGTTTGTTTCCTGAGATTAAGAATTCCTCATATCAGTGAGGTCATATGATACATGTCTTTCTCTGATTGACTTATTTCGCTCAGCATAACACCCTCCAGTTCCATCCACGTCGTTGCAAATGGCAAGATCTCATTCCTTTTGATGGCTGCATAATATTCCATTGTGTATATATACCACATCTTCTTTATCCATTCATCTGTCGATGGACATCTTGGCTCTTTCCACAGTTTGGCTATTGTGGACATTGCTGCTATAAACATTGGGGTGCACGTACCCCTTCGGATCCCTACATTTGTATCTTTGGGGTAAATACCCAGTAGTGCAATTGCTGGATCGTATGGTAGCTCTATTTTCAACTGTTTGAGGAACCTCCATACTGTTTTCCAGAGTGATTGCATGGGCTGGAGGTGATCTTATCAGAGAGGAAAAGGATATACAGAACTTATGCCCAAAGAATGTCAAAGCTGGAAGAGACTTCAGAGATCATCTTCTCTAACTCCATACCAACTACATCTCAGAAAGGAGAACTAACTTTACTAACAAGGTCACACAGAGATTCAGTGTCACGGTTGAGGCCAGACCTGAGAAATGCAGTATAGATCTGAACAGAGGACAGAGAAGGAACCAGTTTAAAAAAAAGCAAAGCAATTTTAAAGTTCTGGACCAAAGGAGGTCTTAATTCATTTAGCATCATATGAGTATTCCTGTTGTGTCACATCTAAATGCAGTTCCAGTTTATAAATGATGCAAAGAAACATCCATGTAAATCACTCAAATAAGCTTTTCTGTTTATTTTATATTTTGTTTTTTATCTTTCACTAAGTACTTTATTGAAGTTCTAAGTCCCTTAATAGGAGCGTATGAGTCATACAAATAAGAAAGCAGAATCATGCAGTATAAGGCATCTTAGTAAAGTGTAACTAACCAGACCTGTTGATTCTCAAAATCGCTTGGAGGACTTTTTGAGTACGAATTCCCAGAGCCCCACCCCAGAGATTCCTATTCAGTAGATCAAATGAACTTCACTACATCCTTCCGAACTTGCTTACAAACAAACAAACAAACAAACAGAATATGCAAGCATTTTCAGTGTCAGCTGAACCCTAACCAGTTAGACTATGAATTCTTTAGAAGTCTTAAGATACAACACAGTAAGATTTTTTTGACATGTCAACAGCAAGGGATTCTTCCTGCTTAAAAAGTAAATTGGGGAAGTAAACTCCTCAATGTCGTTCAGAATGACCCTATACTTAGAAATGTCTGAAAAACTTAAGTTAGGGAGGCAGGAATAGTCAATAAATGGATTTTCTGTTGTGTAAACGTTTATACAGATGTTGTAAGTGAGACTTTTCAAAAAAAAAACTGTAGGTTGCTGACAGCAGACAACTTTGCATATGTGTGTTAACAGGAGAATGTGCTGTGTTTCAAATGAATGGGGAAGCGGGTCTAAATGACTTTCAGATTAGCTGGAACAGATGGAAGGGTCACAGTTGAACAACTTGACACACCAGCATAAAGGCAACGTTGAAGTGGAGTTCATTGCCTCTGACAGATACTGTCAGTCAACCTAGGCGCTCTCTCAGTTCACCAACAGCCTGGATCTTTAAAGATTGAAAAAAGAATTTTTTTAAAAGGTATTTTGATGCAAGAACTGGAGTTTCTCTGTTTTGTTTTTGGTTTTGGTTTCGGATTTTAGGAAACAAAATCGATTATGTATAGACATTTTTGAAACTAATATGATATAAACTTGGCATTTAGGGGCTTTCACTCATAAATCATTCTGTCAGTTTAGTCCACATGATGGCTTTTGAGGTTTCTATCATCACACTGATTAAAACACAGAACAGAATACCAGAATGAAGGAAGTACAATTTTGAAAAACTGTTCCACTTGAATTTTGATACCTTTTATCAGAACAATATGTGGAAGCAAGAATTAAAATGTAGTATATTATTAGGTCATTCTTTTTCTAGGTCTGACTTTGTAACTTATAATATGTGTTCTTTTGCATGTGGCCCAAATAGTAAAAAATAACCAGATTCTCTTTATTGTGAGCCGCTCCTCAAGAATAAGATGGAGCATGGGAAGTAGCTTTGCCCCCTTCAGCCCACGTGGGGACCCGTGCAGAGTCTGAAGACCCTTCCAAACCAAGCCTTATGTGGGTACTCTGCAGAAAGCTACTCCTCTTTTCTGCCTCAACACAGCAGAGTGTTCTTTACAAGCAAATATTATGACTAGGGCACTATGAAATTTCCATTCCTTAAATTTAATTAATTAATTAATTAATTAATTTATATTTATTTATTTGACAGAGACACAGCAAGATCCACTTTCAAAATGGCTCCTTTACTTGGCTGGTAAGTTGATGCTGGTTGTCAGTGGGGGAGTGCAGCTGGGGGTGTGGGCTGGGGCCTTCAGTGTTCTTCTCCTTGGGCTTCTGCTAATTGCTTCAGCTTCCTTGCAGCATAGAGTTGGGTTCCAAGAGCAAGTACCCCAAGAAGACAAGACATGTTGATGACTTAGCCTTGGAATTCACATAGTGTCTTTTCCATAGCACAATACTGGTCAAAGCAGTTACCAAGACCATACTGAGTGAGAGAGGATATAGATTTCACCTTTTAACTGAGAATGGCAAGGTTCCAGAAAAGTATATGGTATAGGAGATATTACCATATCCCTTTTTGGAAAATCCATTCTGCTACAGTATGTCACCTAGATAAATATGCATCTAATCTGGGCCCATTTTAATCAGAGTTCATCCATGAAAGAGAAGGCCACCAAAACTAGTGGAAGTTAAAAGGAGATTATAAAAAGGAGGCAAGGAAATCTCATAGTAACAAAACATAGGAAGTACAATGAAGCTCCATAGGACCTGGAAGTTGATCAGACAGCTCTCTTTCCAATCTCTCTCCTTCAGGAGACATATGATCTCTGACACTCCTTATCTCTGCACATTTGGTTCAACTTCCCACAGACTGCATTGTCAACATTCATGTGGTTGTGGAGATGGATACCCAGCAGACTCCACATAAACTTGTCACCCAAGTGCCCACTGCTCTCTAATGTCTCTGGGTTTCTTGGTCAAAATATAAAAGGGATTCAGCCTACTCCATAGGTCAATGCCCTGTGTCAGATGTCTAGCCCTGTCCCCATCAGCTGTGGCAAGGAAAGGGTGTCACACTGTATGAACCTGATTTTCCAGCAGGGGTATGGAAAGAGACACTGCCAAAGAAAGAAATATGGTGGTGAGGTGTGCAGAGTCAGGGAATGAAGTGGTCAAGATCATCATCTTTTAGCAAGGACTATGTAATCTAATATAAGTAGGGTTTTTGTGGCAGATCTTAGCTGTAGATAGTGCTCAATAAATATTTGGTATTTTTGGTTATTAGGCAGACATTGTCCAAATATTGTCACTCCACTATCTTTTCCTCAAAGAATAAATAATCTACATTTTAGACACTCTGAGACAGTACATGCAATATTTTGGACAAAATTAAACTTGGAATCAATGCTGAATGATTGTCATAAAAACGGTTCAGTATTAATACTGAAAACTATTACAGAGGAATCTAGATAGAAAAGATAATTAGTAAAAGCATGCAAACTCTCTTGTCTAGAATGTGCTCAGAGTAAAAGAAAATCATTAATAAAATAAATAGTTTGAATTTATATTGATAAAAAATTTAATTCACAAGGGAGAATCAATAGAACTTTTATGGGTCAACTAATGAAGTACCAAAAATATATAAAGCCAAAATTGTGTGAAACATAAAGAGAAATGGAGAGAGACAAAATTATTGCAAAAGATATTATCATTTTCTGATATCAAGTAGACAAAAAGGACAGTACGCAGAATATAATTCTGAAAATGTATGTAACAGGGCGCCCGGGTGGCTCAGTTGGTTAAGCGACTGCTTTCGGCTCAGGTCATGATCCTGGAGTCCCAGGATCGAGTCCCACATCGGGCTCCCTGCTGATCAGGGAGTCTGCTTCTCCCTCTGAACCTCTTCCCTCTCATGCTCTCTATCTCTCATTCTCTCTCTCTCAAATAAATAAATAAAATCTTTAAAAAAAAAAGAAAGAAAATGTATGTAACAAAGCTTTTTAAGCATCCATGGATCATGTAAAACATTGAAAATATACTAGGCCACAAAGAAAAGCTCAACACATTTTAATAGCATTAAGTGCCCTTTGTAATTGAAACAAAAGTTGAAATATACAGTTTTCTAAACAAGTGGGTGAAAGAAAAAAATCAAAACTTTAACAATTGTTTAGAAAGTGGCATCAGTGAGGGGTGCCTGGGTGGCTCAGTCGGTTGAGGGTTGAGCGTCTGACTCTTGGTTTCAGTTTGGATCATGATCTTGGGGTCCTGGGATTGAGCTTCTCATCTGGCTCTGTGCTCAGTGCACAGAGTTGGCTTGTCCCCCTCCATCCCGCTCTACCCCTCCTGCTCTGCCCCTCCCCCTGCCCCTCCTCCCATTCACGCACATGTGTGCACTCTCTCTCTAAAATAAATAAATAAATGAAATCTTTAAAAAAATAATAAAGTGGTATTAGTGAAAACACCAAATATCAAACACTATTGGACATGAAAAAGCTGTATCTGGAGCAAGACTGCTAAGCTTAAAGGTATCAGCTTTTAAAAATTTTTTTTTAATTTAAATTCAATTAATTAACATATATTATTGGCTTCAGAGGTAGAGGTCACTGATTCATCAGTCTTATATAATACCCAGTGCTCATTACATCATGCGCCCCTCCTTAATGTCTATCACCTAGTTACCCCATCCCCTCACCCCCTCCCCTCCAGCAACCCTCAGTTTGTTTCCTATGATTAAGAGTCTCTTATGGTTTGTCTCCCTCTCTGATATCATCTTGTTTTATTTTTTCCTCTCTTCCCCTATGATCCTACATTTTGTTTCTTAAATTCCACTATGAGTGAGATCATATGATAGTTGTTTTTCTCTGATTGACTTATTTTGCTTAGCATAATACCCTCTAGTTCCATCCACGTCGTTGCAAATGGCAAGATTTCATTTTTTTATGGCTAAGTAATATTCTATTGTGTATATATATATATATATATATATATATATATATATATATATATACCACATCTTCTTTATCCATTCTTCTGTCAGTGGACGTCTGGGCTCTTTCCATAGTTTGGCTATTATGGACATTGCTGCTATAAATATTGGGGTGCAGGTGCCCCTTTGGATCACTACATTTGTATCTTTGGGGTAAATACACAGTAGTGCAATTGCTGGGTTGTAGGTAGCTCTATGTTCAACTTTCTGAGGACCCTCCATACTGTTTTCCAGAGTGGCTGCACCAGCTTGCATTCCCACCAACAGTGTAGGAGGGTTCCCCCTTCTCCGCATCCTTGCCAACATCTGTCATTTCCTGATTTGTTAATTTTAGCCATTCTGACTGGTGTGAGGTGGTATCTCATTGAGGTTTTGATTTGTATTTCCCTGATGCTGAATGATGTTGAGCACTTTTTCATGTGTCTGATGGCCATTTGGATGTTTTCTTTGGAGAAATGTCTGTTCATGTCTTCTGCCCATTTCTTGACTGGATTATTTGTTTGGGTTTTGAGTTTGATAAGTTCTCTATCAATTTTGGATACTAGCCCTTTATCTGATATGTCATTTGCAAATATCTTCTCCCCATTCTGTCGGTTGTCTTTGATTTTGTCGGTTGTTTCCTTTGCTGTGCAAAAGCTTTTTATCTTGATGAAGTCCCAATAGTTCATTTTTGCCCTTGCTTCCCTTGTCTTTGGAGACGTGTCCAGCAAGAAGTTGCTGCCTGTGTTCGCCTCAAGGATTTTGATGGATTCCTGTCTCACATCTAGGTCTTTCATCCATTTTGAGTCTATTTTTGTGTATGGTATAAGGAAATGGTCCAGTTTCATTCTTCAGCATATGGCTGTCCAATTTTCCCAACACCATTTGTTGAAGAGACTGTCTTTTTTCCCAACACCATTTGTTGAATAGACTGTTTTGTCCATTGGACATTCTTTCCTGCTTTGTTGAAGATTAGTTGACCAGAGAGCTGAGGGTCCATTTCTAGGCTCTCTATTCTGTTCCACTGATCTATGTGTCTGTTTTTGTGCCAGTACCATACTGTCTTGATGATTACAGCTTTGTAATAGAACTTGAAGTCCGGGATTGTGATGCCACTGGCTTTGCTTTTCTTTTTCAACATTCCTCTGGCTATTCGGGGTCTTTTCTGGTTCCATACAAATTTTAGGATTATTTGTTCCAGCTCTGTGAAAAAAATTGATGGTATTTTGATAGGGACTGCACTGAATATATAGATTGCTTTAGGTAGCATAGACATTTTCACAATATTTGTTCTTCCAATCCATGAGCATGGAACGTTTTTCCATTTCTTTGTGTCTTGCTCAGTTTCCTTCATGAGTATTCTGTAGTTTTCTGAGTAGAGATTCTTTGCCTCTCTGGTTTAAAGGTATCAGCTCTTAAATATAACAAATAATTAAATGGAACACTATGTTTAAGAATAAATGAAATATTATATATTTAACCAAATTGTTCTCATAAAAACTTGTATGTGAATATTTGTAGTAGCAACATCCGTAATTGCTAAAAAATGGTAACACCCAAATGTCCATCAATTGATGAATGAATAAGTAAAATGTGGTATCTTCACATAATGGAATATTATTCACCAGGAAAAGAATGAAGCACTGAATTCATGCTGTAACATAGATGAACCTTAAAAAATAAAGCCAAGTCAAAGAAGCCAGATACAGAGGGTCATATGTTGGATGATTCCATTTATATGAAATGTCCAAAATAGGTAAACCTATGTAGAGAGATAGCGCATTAATTGTTGCCAAGGGTTGGGGCAGTGACAAATGCAGAGTAGCTGTTAATAATAGGCATGAGGTTTCTTTTTGGAATGATGAAAATTTTCTAGAATTAGATAGAAATGATTGTTGCACAACATAATGAATATACTAAAAATCACTGAATTGTGTACTTTAAAAGGGTGAATTTTCAGAGTATACAGGTCTTTTACCTCCTTGGTTAAGTTTATTCTTAGGTATTTTATTCTTTTTGGTGCAATTACAAACGGGATTGTTTCTTAATTTCTCTTTCTGCCACTTCATTATTAGTGTATAGAAATGCAACAGCTTTCTGTATATTGATTTTGTATTCTGCAACCTTACTAAATTCATTGATCAGTTCTAGAAGTTTTTTGGTGGAGTCCTTAGAGTTTCTATATTTAGTATCATGTCATCTGCAACTAGTGAAAGCTTTATTTCTCCCTTACCAATTTGGATGCCTTTTATTTCTCCTCCACCTCATCTTCCTCCTTTTTGTCTAATTGCTGTGACTAGGACTTCCAGTACTATGTTGAATAAAAGTGGTAAACGGGACATCCTTGTCTTGTTCCTGATCTTAGAGGAAAAGCTCTCAGTTTTTCCTTATTGAGTATGATGTTAGCTGTGGGTTTTTCATATATGGCCTTTATTATGTTGAAGTATCTTTCCCCTAACACTTCTTTGTTGAGAGTTTTTATGGTGAATGGATGTTGTACTTTGTCAAATGCTTTTTCTGAATCTACTGAGATGATCATATGGTTTTTATCCTTTCTCTTGTTAATGTGCTATATCACGTTGATTGATTTGTGAATACTGAACCACCCTTGTAACCCTGGAATATATGGCAGTTGGTGGTGGTGAATGATTTTTTAATGTATTGTTGGATTCAGTTTCCTAATATTTTGTTGAGGATTTTTGCATGTATATTCATCAAAGATATTGGCCTGGAGTCCTTTTTTTTTTTTTTTTTTTTTGGTAGTATCTTTATCTGGTTTTGGTATCAGGTTAATGCCAGCTTTGCAGAATGAATTTGGAAGTTTTCCTTCCTCTCCTTTTTTGGAATAGTTTGCGAAGAAACTATAAAACTATATAAGGAACTTAGGCAGCTCAACACCAAAAAAAAAAAACAAAAAAACCCAAAAAGCAAAAAACGATCTGATTAAAAAATGGGCAGAGGATCTGAATAGACATTTTTCCAAAGATGACATACAAATGGCCAACAGACACATGAAAAGATACTCAACATCACTCATCATCAGGGAAATGCAAATCAAAACCACAATGAGAGCTCACCTCATACCTGTCAGAATGGCTAGAATCAAAAGACAAGAAACAAGTGTTGGCAAGGAGGTGGAGACAAAGGAACCTTCATGCACTGTTGACAGGAATGCACGTTAATGGAGCCAGTATGAAAAACAGTAAGGAGGTTCCTCAAAAAATTAAAAATAGAATTACAATATGATACAGTAATTCTACTACTGGGTATTTACCTGAAGAAAACGAAAACACTAATTTGAAAAGATATATGCATTCCTATGTTTATTGCAGCATTGTTTACAATCACTGAGCTATGGAAGCAACCCAAGTATCCACCAATAGATGAATAAAGATGTGGTGCATCTTCTTTATATATATATGTAATATTTATATATATATTCCTCAGGCATAAAAAGAATGAGATCTTGCCATTTGCAACAACATGGATGGACCTAGAGGGTATAATGCTAAGTGAAGTCAGTCAGACATAGAAAGACAAATACCATATGATTTCAGTCATATGTAGAATTTAAGAAAAAAAAAATGAACAAACGAGGAAAAAAGAGACCAAAAACCAAAACAAAACAAAACAAAAAAACCAGACTGTTAAATACAGAGAACAAACTGATGTATGTCAGAGGGGAAGTGGGTGGAAAAAAAGGGGGGGTGAATTTTATGGTGTGAAAATTATACCTCAATAAGAAAATATGCAAAAAAGGAGAAGAAGAGAAGGAGGAGGAGAAGAGGAGACAGCACTCAGACAGGAGAGCAAAGGAAGGGGCACTAGCCGGGAAGCTCCTATCTCTCAGCTCCACCCATGCTCATCCTTCTGTGCCCTGCTTTGTGATGCTGGGCCTGCATTCTGGAAACCACCTTCCCCTTTTGCTAGTGGGTGCCTAGGAGGAGGAACTGGCGGGAGATTGGAAAGCTGAGGAGGAGGAAGAGATGTGTGTCCGCTGTTGCTCACGGCATCTGTCGCTGTCACCTCACAGTGGTTCCTCGGCATGGCAGTTGCATTGTGTCCCCTTTCCTGCTTCTGTCCACACTCCCCGAGCCAGCCTCATCATGCCCCCTCAAGGAGCCTTGCAGTAGCAGATAGCAGCCCATCCTCAGAGACCAGGTCCTAAGTTCCCAGAGCTGTCTCCTCTAAGGATGGCGGGTTCTAAAACCTCCAGCCCCTTCTTTGTTCCCCCTTGGGACTGGAAGCTGTGTTTGTATTTAGTGGCTCTGTGCCCATCTCTGAGACCCCTCTGCCCTGTAAGTCTTGGCATACTTATTTCACTGGTTCCTTATGACACATTCTCTCTGTTCACATAACTGTTGCAGTTTCTCTATTTTCCTGCTAGGATGTTAGGGGATACAGCAGGAAATAATGCGACGAAACCAAAAGTCACTGCATTAGAGAACAATGTACAGTTACTGAATGTACTGAATGAACTGAATGTACAGTTACCAAGCAGTAGTAGTTCTGGGATAAAATCAGTAAAAAAAGACAAGCCTCTGCAAAATCAGATTGAGAGAGAGAGTAAGAAGACAGGTTTCAAAGCACAGGAAAAGATAAAGAGGTGTCCAACTTTAGTTTCTGAATTGAATTAAGTATTAATATACTCAAATTTAGCCCACAAGAAAAATACAGCTGGAATTTCCCAATGGTATTGCATGCAACACATTTCTACATTATGGAACACTGTTCTAGTAATATGTATGACCTGAAAAATGTGTCCTATAGTCAGATAAATGTGGGAAATTCTCATATCTTTCCCGTGGAGATTCACAAGGCTTGTTTGCATGTTAAAGGCTCTCAGGATCTCTGCTATAAAGAAACCCTGTTGAAGGCATTTCCCCAAATATTTTCCAAATGTATTCAATGTTCTGCAGATACTCTTGACAGCAGCATGGAAACACTGCTGTAAATCTCCTCATTCATGAAGATGGGTGGAAGAATTTTTTTAAAATGCTACTACACAGAATTTGGTAGTACCTTTTAACCAAGTAAAATGTATAACGGGAATGCAAGAATAGTCTGCTATAAGAAAATATGTAAGTAAAATATATTATGGCAAATCAAGAAAAAATATAACTAAGTCAATGAATGTTGAAAAGGTGCTTGATAAAATGAGGACTTATTTCTGATTAAAATGCCTAGAATACTAGGAATAGATTAGTACTTCTATAACCTAATTTAAAAAAATGCATATCAAGCCAACTGTCATTTATCACATTCTGAGTCAGATTAATCATAAAATAACTTTACTGCAATATTGAGTTAAAAGAAAATTTAGGGGCGCCTGGGTGGCTTACTTGGTTGAGTATCTGCCTTCAGCTCAGGTTGTGATCCCATGGTCCTGGGATCGATCACCACGTTGGGCTCCCTGCTCAGCAGGGAGTCTGCATTTCCCTCTGCCCCTCCCCCCTTCTTGCTCACTCTCTCTCAAATACATAAATAAAATCTTTTTAAAAAAGCAAAACTTAAATATTGTACAATAAAAAGATGATTAAATAAATTATGGCATGGCCATCCAATGTAATTGTTTGCAATCATCGAATATCATTTTTTTTAATTGTGGTAAAACACATATAACCTTGGGTGCCTGGGTGGCTCAGTTGGTTAAGTGACTGCCTTCGGCTCAGGTCATGATCCTGGAGTCCCGGGATCGAGTCCCACATCGGGCTTCCTGCTCAGCAAGGAGCCTGCTTCTCCCTCTGACCCTCCCCCCTCTCATGTACTTTCTCTCTCTCTCTCATTCTCACTCTCTCAAAATAAATAAATAAATCTTTAAAAAAAAAAACACATATAACCTTAAAATGAACCTTTTTTACCATCTTAAGATACATGATTCCATGGCATTTGTTACATTCATAATGTTGTGCCATCATTACCATCATCTAGTTCCCGAATATTTTCATTATCTTGAAAGAAAACTCCCTACCCATTGAACATTACTCCCCATCCTTCCTCCCTCCAGCCCCGGACAACCGCTAATCTGCTTCCTGTCTCAATGGATTTGCCTATTCTAAGCATTTAATATATTTAGAATCCTACAATATATGACCTTTGTGCCTGGCTTCTTTCTTTCACCTAATGTAATGTTTTCAAGATTTATCCATGTTGTATCATGTATCAGTATTTCATTCCCTTTTATGCATGAAGAATATTCCAGTGTATGGCTATAACACATTTTGTTTATCCATTCATCAGTTGATGGATATTTGAGTTATTTACCCCTTTAGGCTATTGTGCATAGTGCTGTTATGAACACTTGTGTACAAGTCTTTGTTTAAGTGAATATGTTTGTGCAGGAAAAATTACAAAGTATTATACAAAGTGGGAAAAGGCCTACAAAACTATAATTATAGTAGAATTCGATTTTATATTCTACTATGTAAAGACTAGATGCATAGAAAAATCCGCAAAATAGTCACAGTAATTGTTACCGAGTCACAAATCTATGGACGATTTTTATTTGATGTATCTTTTTACATTTTTCAAAATTTCTACAATTAACATTTATTTATTTAACAACTTATTTAAGGAACAGTGCATGGGAAGTGAGAAAATAGAGGTAGTGTCACCTCTTCTTTTGGGGACCATGTCTGGCACAGATGATAGGTGATGTGGTACTAGTGGAGGATGAAAAATTGCAGGATTTGGGGGACGCCTGGCTGGCTCAGTCAATAGAGCGTGTGACTCTTGATGTCAGGGTTGTGAGTTCAATCCCCACATTGCGTTTAGAGATTACTTAAAAAAAGAGGGAAAAAGGAATTGCAGGATCTTTAAAAAGATGGATGATTTGAACATATTTGTAATCTGCATAGAAGAACTCAGCAAAGAATGAAAGGGTAATGATGTAGAGGACAGAGGAAGAACAAGTTTCTGATCTTAGAGAAATCAGAGAAGTGGGTAATCAAGGATAGAGATGAAAAGACTGGCCTTAAAACAGGAAGATATGCATTTTTCTCTTAGATTCAAGGGGTTTTAGGTCAGAGTGCAGGCAGGTAGGAATTGGGTGTAGGTGTGTAGAGAAAAGCTGGAGAGATTTCACACCTAATAGACTTAATATTCTTAGTGAAATAAGCGAAGTCAGATGCTGGGAAGAGTGGAATGAACTGGGCTGTAAGCTTGAGAAATTAAAAGCTTAGGATGTACAACGCAGGCAACCAGGGACACCTGCTTTAATCTGTTGTTTATTGCCTTCATTGCGTTCTAAAATCCATTAGTCATACTTCCACTTATGAAAACTTTCCTCCACATAGATTCTTTTCTTTTTGTTGCAAATTTTGTCCTGTTTTATAGATGCACTAGCTCCTAGAGCTTATTGACATTACAAATTGACATTGGAGTTGTTTCTGTAGTTCTCCTTTGTTTCTTAGGTCTCCCTATTTTCTCATTCCTTTATCAGTCCTTTCTTTTGAATTGCTGAATATTCCTGTGTATGCAAAGAACTCTCTCCTTTTGCTCATCTTTACAGTGGAAAGTTTTTTCCGGTATTGAAAGTTCCGTGATTAATTATGTGTGACCTTTATATAGCTCTTTAAGTTCAGATGAAGGGGAAAGTGCACACTTCTGAGTTACTATAGTTTTATTCTTTGAATCAGTTAGAATTAGGTTTGGCTGGATCAGACATAGGAAATAACAGTATGGAGATAGAAATTTTAAATGAGATAGAAATTTGTTTCTGTCTTATGTAAAAACCTGGGTGTAATCAGTCTAACACTGGTAAGGCAGCTCTCTCTTAAGTCCTCAGGGACACAGGCTCCTTGTAGCTTTGCCACCATAAAGGTGTATTCCTTATTCCCAGGGCCCAACGTAGGGTTGCAGCCATCACACCTACATTCTCAGTAGCAGGATGGAGGAAAGGAGAAAAAAGAGACTAAGGGAGGTTTATGGAAGCTGCCATACTGACATCCCATTGGCCAGAACTTAGTCACATGACTGAACCCTAACTGCAAAGAAGACTGGGAAACGCTCTTTTTATTCTAAGCAGCAATACACCCTGCTAAACATTTCATTACTTAGGAAGAGAAGGAGAATGGCTCTGAAGGGCAAGCCATGATCTCCGTCCATCTTTCACTGAGCAGACACCATGGAGCAGAAGGAAGCAGCCACCAGAGGGTCAAAGCAGGGATATTTACTTTTTGTGTGTGAGTTGTTTTTCCCTTGGATGTAGTTGTCTGAATTAACTTCACCACATTCTTCCCTCTTGCTTGCAGGACACTCTTGCTGAGAACCACCTTTGGCAGACTCTTCTGTGTATTTTGACAGACCATCTATCCATGTCAGGTATGGTCTTTTGCAGCAGGATCCTGATGCCTTTTGAATTATAGCACTCTGCCCTTTCACAGCTTTAAAAAACTTGGAATTTGTCCCTTCATTGATTCCTGCCAGAAAGGCTGCATGCTAGAGACTGTTTTCTGGGCTCCACAGGGGTCTCTTCCTTTACGACTCAGTCTTTTTTCCCAGGTGGCGTATTGTTGGTCCCTCCAGAAATATGGGAGTGCTTACACTGTAATCTGCAGAAATTCCTTAAAATTTTTGACATGTGAGTGGTACTATTCCCTACTGTCCAGTGAGAAGATGGATTTTCCTCACAACAGTTGATTTTCTTTGATAATTTTAGTAGAAATTTTGTTGCACGAGGGGAAGTTAAACATAAAGCATAATATCCCATTCTTCGATCAGAATCCATTTTTTGTCTTTCTTATGGTGTCATAGATTGTAACTTGGCATATGGCTCAACAACTAGCCTGCATCCAACGTTGAGATATTAAGATGCGTTAAGACTTTTAAAAGGATTGGAATCACTTTTTCCAGGAACCTCCAGAAAAGATAAACACTACTGCGCTTAGAGAAGTCTGGGCATGTTGGATCATAAACCCACCTGACTAACCTTAAGGGAGGGGGAGTGTTTGTAAGGATGTACATAAACTGAAACTAGAACCAGAAAACTACCTGTGCTACAGGTATCTGCTCTCTCAGTCTCTCTTATGGGCCATTTGGTTTCTCATAATGATGTTGCTGCTCTTGTTTATGTCTGAGGCAGTCACCTAGCTGTCTGCCAACTGGCTTTCTCCTAATTTCAGTATGTCCATAGTCCCAAGGGGACACTCTGGCCCCAGGTCTGCCTTGAGATTTCTCTGCTCATCTCTAGCAATTATTATCTTGTTCTTTTCAAATTCCCCAAAGAAGAATCTGATTAGCTCAGCTCAATTTTGCTAGCAGGCTTTTCAAGCATAAGTCACAGGTCATGGACAGGCTGCCCTCAAGCCCAAGTCCACCTCAGTTCATGTCAGCTGAGGTGTAGAGCAATGTGAGAATCATGTGGTACAGAATAGGCCTGTTTAGAGCAGAGGGGCTGTAGGTCTTGCTGGGCTTGTCTGCCATTGGCTCTGACCCCGGTTGTGTCTCAGACTGTTCCACATTCATTGACTCCCTTGGCCAACAAGAACAAATGACAATCTCCTTAATCAAGCATTCAAGGTTTTACACTCTTAACTGTGTCCACCTTGCTAGTCATGCCTCCCACCCTCACTCTCTTTGGCAGCTTGACTTTGCCCCAAAACCCACAATACAAATTCTGCCTCTGGGCCTTTGCTCATGCTGTGCCTACCTTGCCTTCTCCCCCACTCCTACCATCCTTCAAGGAGCAGCTGAAGTGACTCTTTCTTTATGCCAGTGACAGCTAATATTTATTTGGCATCAGCCATGAACTAGGTATTCTCCTAAATATGTTACATGTATAATCTCATTTAATTCTTTCTCCGTATCTTCCAATGTAGGTATTATTACTCTCATTCTATAGGCAGACAAGAGGAGGCTTCGAGAAATTAAATTACCGACCCAAATTCACCCAGGGAGTAAATGTCAAAGTTGGGATTCTGAACCCAGGGCTGTCTAATTTTAAAATCTATACTTCTTCTGAAACCATGCTTGGTTGTAAAGAATTTCCTGATGACTTGAACCCATGGTTTTCTTGCCCTCTTTTGCATAGTACCTGATGTCTCTTCTGAATGACTGATTTGACACTTAACAGATGATTACTTATACTACTGATTGTCTTTTGGGGTGTGAACTTCCCCCTTCAGCTGAACTCTAAGCTTGTGGTTTTCAATGGGTGCAGCTCTGTCCCTAGGAGGCATTTTGGGAATGTATGCAATGTGGGGATTGAGCATCACATTGATCAAAGAGGATCGCTGTTATTTACTGTGCAGGGGTAATGCGTAGGACATTTCCAGGCAGTGAAGAATTATCCCATAACCCACAAGACTCTTCTATGTTCCATTAGACATCCAAAGTTAAAAACTTGTTCATAATTATCCATAAGGTTCAAACCTAGCTCTGCTTTAAATATAGACATCTAGTAATCTCTGTACAGTTTTAACATGTGGAGAATTTTCCAGGAGTACAATGACCATTGTTTGGTGGGGGGGGTGAATGATTATACTTTGTTTAGCTTGGTCTTTGGCCAAGAATTTTTCACCATTTCAGAAAATTACATCTACTGATGACAACACTGCTTATGGTATTTGAGTCTCCAACAAAATGCAGCCATGTTTTTTTACAGTCAGTTTTTATGCCAATTCCATTTACCATGATTCTATATGTAGAGGAAAACTTTTGACCTCTCTTAAACTAGTAGCGTAACCTACCTCTAGTATTCACATATTAAAATACATGTTGTTTTATTATAAATTATTTTCTTTTTATTTCTCCTTTATATTACTGATAGGGCATACATTGTTTTTTGAAATTATATATGTAAGTAGATTATATCATGTATGATAATATCTATGTTTCAAAATAAAGGGGATGTTAACATGATAATGTTGGGAGAGAAGAGGACAGAGAAGTAGGGCTGTAACCCCTGGGAGGACAGGGACCAAGTGTCATGCTGTCTTGACTTCCCAGAAATCCTGGTAGTACTTTGCCTCAGGGAGACTTGTGCTAATCCTAAAGGGGGAACACGGAGAATCACGCACAAATGTGTTCATTCTTATCAGAGAGAGAATGCTAGTGGGCTCAGTGGGGCAGCCTCCTCTCTAGCCCCCAACCCTACTGATTTTTGAAGATCCACACACCAATCAGCATGTAGATTCAAACCTTTCTGGTTTTATCAAGGAAGTGCTTGGTATTTAAAAATTGAGATCTCAGAGCTGGATCTCCCTGAAGTTTGCATATTGTGTAGAATGATGTTCCAGGGGAATGCTGGGGGGAAGGGAAGGACGAGGGCACTGCCATGACTCTTGGACTCATCTTCCTCTTTCTGGCTAACAGAAATCTTTTTGGAAGAGGAGGGTAAAGCAATCACTTTGTTTATTTCACCCAATGAAATAGAAGATGAGCAAGGACTACAGAACAAAAAGAACAATAATAAAAGTCTCATATGATTTCCTTCCCAAGTATTCTGATGCCTGTTGCCTTAGGGAACTTAAAAGAGAAGTATAACAACATGCGTCTACCTAGGACATTTTAAAGAGTTGGTTTATAAGTATTAATGAAGAAGTATTGTCTCCTTTACCGAGAAGCCAATTTAGAGGACTCTGAATGGCAGATGGGTGAATGTCCTTCAGAAGCCAGTGACTGGCTTAAAAGGGCTCCTAAGAGTCTGGTAAATCCAAAGAATTCCATAAGAAAAACAGTAATAATATCATAGTAAAGTCTACTTTTCTATTGAGCTCTGTTTCCTACTGGGCGTCTTACTAAATACTTTACATATATGATCTATTTTAACCTTTGAAAGAAAAGAGCCTGTGAGATAGATTATTATTAGCTGTATTTTATAGTTGAGGAAACTGTGGCTCAGAAAGGCAAGTGACCTGCCCAAGGCTCCACAGGTTAGTAAGAGGTGGAGCTTGGATTCAAATCCAGCTTCATGCAGCTCCAAAGTTCCTGCTCTTCTAGGACATTCTGAAGACAAACATGCCCCCAGAGTTTCTATGCCCTGCAGGGATGCCCTTCTTTTTCAAAACCAAAAGAGACAGGGCTCAGACAACAAACAGAGCCTTTTTCCCTCCAGAGGGGGAAAAAAAAAAGTCTCCTCCAAGCCAAATAAATAAACCCATAAGAAGAACAGGAAGAAGGCCTGAGCCACTGGAAGTTGGCCTTCACCTGTAGAAGAAAGCACAGATTCATCCTGGGGACAGACGGCCCAGTTTTTTTCTCTTGTTTTGGAGAGAGGCTTGGCTGTCAGGCTTTGATTCAGAACAGGAGTGCATTCAGAAGCATCCTCTGGCGAGGCTGGGAAGCTGCTCACATCCCCGGAAAATTCAGTGGGAGAAAAAGTTTATGGAAGCGAGTAGGAGTTTATTCAACAGTGTCTGAGCCCTTTCAGAACCATGAGTGAGTGTCTATAAAGGGGCAGTCAAGCATAGGCTGGGAATTATCCCTGTTGGGTGCCTACCTGTGACAGGCCCTCATGAGCTGCTAAGAGGCTCATTCAGTGCTCAGGGGACAATGGCCAGTGGGGACAAACAATTCGGAGGAGTCTATCATTCTGGTGGTGTTATCTTTAGCACTGAATAAAACCGGAGTTCCCCCTTTCTGCCTCCTAGTCAGCACTATTTTTAGGAGCCAGTGGTACTTTTCAACTCTCTTTCAGGATTTTTCAACAGGTTCACAAGGGCACGAAGTGCAGTATATAAAAAGAGGATAATGACTTGACTTGAGTGCAGGAAAAGGCCCAATGAACAGAGCAGCCAAGCTTGCCGGGACGAGAATAGATGAAAGTTTGGAGAAGAGTCAAGAAGAAATGGCATTGTCTGCATGGTGAGACTCCCCATTTTCCATACAGTACTTCCGAGATGCCAAAGTAGACTTTCTCAAGTTCAAAGTTTAGAGAAGAAAGAGTCAACTTTGAGCAGTTCTGAGTAAGCAGTGGGAATAATGCTGGGCGGCCTTCTGTGTTCACAGAGGTGGAGCGCCTTTACTACCTGATCCTGATGCGGTAGCTCTCTTTGTGGGGTCTGCTTTACGGTGGTGTGACCTGGGCAGTCACACAGGACCCTGTGCGTGGAAGGGCCCTGCACTTGGTTGAATGCTCTGCTCTAGCCATCCTGAGAGGGACCCCACATTTCTATCATGCCCTGGGCCCAGCAAATCAGACAGCTGGTCCTGGATTAGAGAGACAAAGAACTGTCATATTACACAGTCCCAGACACCAGGCCTTGCTGTGTCAGAATTATATGGGGAGTTAAAAGTATAATTTATATTTTATAAATTCCCGACTGGTAGAGCCAGTCCTGTTTTTTGGTTTTTTGTTTGTTTGTTTGTTTGATTTGGTTTGGTTTTTTTTTTTTTTTCATTTTATATGTTGTTCCTGTTATAGGAAGAAAATTGGTGCTGGATTTTCTTTTTTAATGCATGCTATTTTAAAATTCCCCAAGGAGATAGTGGTCTTTGTCCAAACCTGTGCCTGCATTCTCTGGTTAATTCTATACCCCATCTTCCACATGGGATTCCATATTCAAGATTCCCTCATGTGATTCCATGCATGGTCAGAGGCTCCGGAAGAAATGAGGTCCTTGCTGAAGTCTAGGGGGAGTTGGTTTCATCCTGCGGAGACTTTTTCTTCATCTGCTAGGTATGGAAAGGAACAAAAGAAAAGTCAGCCTTCCTGTCTCTCAGAGAGCAAAGATCATAATACTTGCTGTTTCATAAGCCCAATCACAGCACCATAGCTGGTGACAGCCAGAAATAAGACGACATTTGCAGAAAGCAAAAGAGAAACACACATTAATGCTGTGGGGCAGTGTCTCCCTGGACTGGAATTGGAAGCCTGCCACATTAAACCCAGAGTGGGGCCAAGGACATACCCTGGATGATGCCCTGCTCAAAATTAAAATTATATATTAATGACATTTTACCTAAGTGACTTTGGATCTGGGCGCATGGGGGGGATACGAAGAGAGATATCATGCCAAACTATGTGATATGTAAACTTTCTACCCTTTAAAACTTTTCTAATTTTAAGAGGAAATTATTATAAATAGTACAATAATGACAAGAAATAGGAAACATACTGGATAATGATTATAGATCTGGCTTCCAATCTTGATTTCTGCATTTCTGACCAGGACGATGGGCAATTTCCTAACCTCACTGATCCTTGGTTGCCTCACCTCAAAAAGATGGAAGTGATAAGGCCTATCCTACACCCCAAGGTTTTTGTGAGTCTCAGATGTGGCTAATGTGTGCCTTAAGCCGCTCAAAAGTGGATAATGTGGTCATAAATGGTTACAGGCAATGCTTAGCCCTCCAGACTCTCTTGTTTGTACACAGAGCCCTTCCCACCTCTGTCTCCTCCCACCTTCTCTTCCTACTTCGGCTTCTCAGTCTAACAGTGCTCAGGGAGTGTGTCTGCCTCACATCTGGAATGTCCACGCTGCCTGCAGGAACCAGAACCTCTGTCTTGGAAGGGTTCTGGAGGCCCCACTCTCAACCCCAACAGCCAGTCATCTTCAAGGGGTTATCATCCTAATGGCCATCATTCCCTCACCACCGGAGGGTTACCCCACAGATGGAGGACCTAGTCTGTGGGAAAGAAGAGACCATGACTTATCAGAACATATGGTTTCTTAATTCAAGTTAAAATGTCTGAACCCTGTTGCATCTGGTGCCATTTTAGTTTGTTAAAAATGCCACACAAGGCTGTGACTAAAGGGGAAGAAATGGAGAAAAATACAGTTATTACACACTCAAGAGCCGGGTTTTGCGGCTCATTACCCAGTGGCCTCCGTGACTAATTAGGTTTTGTCACTGTTGCTGGGTCATTATGCCTTAATTTTTTTGCATAGTTATTCAGCCGTCACTTGAGGAAAAATGAAGTAGAGAAATACCCTTCTCTGTCTCTCCTGCTCTGAATCACTCAGGCTAAAAACTCTCCGGGCAGAGAGTACCCGAAACTGATGAAATGATCATTTTGCCACAAAGGGACAAAGGAGTGTTAGTGGATTAAAGAAGCGCTTCTTTATCTGATGGTATAGACCTCATTGAGGAGTGGAGGGCGCAATTCAGTGGGGAAGATCATTAACTTTGAAGTCAGTCATCCAAAGATAATGTTTGTCCCTTTGCTTCTTTGTTGCCCAACTGGCCTTAGCAACCTCTATTTTTTAACTCATCCTTGAAAAACTGGGGGAAAATGCATAATAAAATAAAGGCCTTAGGTTTTCTACAGGCCGGAGGCCTAGGTTAATTTTTGCTGGCAGCAGAGGAAATTGAAGATACCATGGTATTAGCACAGTGGGGTTTGTGTTGGGTCTGGGATAGTAAAAGGACCCATGGTGAGAGGGGAGACATTGGTGTCAATCATGGGGTGGGACGCCACAATGGCCGGTAATTGGCGTGGGTCCACCTTCTACGTCTGTCCCGCTGAGCCTGCAGCCCCCCGGCCCACTCTTGAGCCCCATCGCTAACAAGTAAACAATTTATCAGGGTTAGGTCTCCTGCGGGTTGCCCCATCACACGCTCCATTCAGCCCCGGTACCCCCCCCAACCCCCGTGCCAGGCCTGCCACACACACAAAAATTTACGTACACCGTGCAATTTGGGGCAGACGCACCATGTAACAACAAATTTACAACAGGCCTACCATGAAAATGGCTGTGTCAATATAGCTGCAAACTGGGGTAGCAGAGCAGCTTGAACTGGTGGCCCCCAGAGGATGTCCGAGGAATAGGGTCACAGGCATCAGATCATATCAGAGCTAATGATGACCCCTGCATTTTTGACACAATAACTCACACAGATGTTCACTAGAATCAATCAATGTCTTGTAAAGAGCCGCACCATTTTAATGTCATTCTCTGGGTTTGTTTATTCTGAGCTTCGTCTTTTTGAATGGGTTGGGGCTCTTCAGGAACCAGAGTGTGGGGCTTGGGGCCTGTGATGAGGGTGTTGATGGAGTTGGCTCTCGTCTAGAGAATAGGGCACTAGACTGTTCGGAAACCAAGCCAAGTCTCCTTCACCAGGTGTGTAACCTTGTTCAGCTTACTAGTTTCTTGTCTGATGGGCATGTTTTGCAGATTGAATGAGGTTTTTTGTTTTTGTTTTTGTTTTTTCTTGAGCTCTATGTCCAGTATAACACATAAATCTATATAAAAAGAGAAGTAGTCTTTATTGAGAATCTCCTATGTGCCACGCTTTATGTCACATAACCCCCAACTTCTGGGAAGGAAATGTTGTCATCTACCTTTTCCAGATTCGGTAAGCAAGGCTTCCAAATGGAAAGCGAATAGCAGGTACCAGAAATACAATTTAGCACCAAGTCTGTCTGCCCAGAGTTTATTCTGTTTCCATGCTGTTTTGCTAGGAACCAGGTCCTCTTAGGGAATTTAAAATACACAGTCTCATATTCAGAATGATAAAACAAAATTCTGCTTCCTGGAAAATATTTCTTTGGTGGGTTGGGATGGGGAGGGAAATTCCTTTAAGATGGGCAGAGTTTGCCATTATCAGGTTTTTATCTTTATCAATTTCAAATGTTTTGTCATGGACTTTCACTGGGAGGTTTTTTGTTTTTATTTGTTTGTTTTTTCTCAATCCAAGACACACTCAATTGCTATACACACCATTATTTTATATACCACCAAGAAAGGAAAATTCCTGCCATTTATAATTTTCAGGTGCTACTAGTTATAGGACTTATCCCTATTTGAGTGATATTAAAATGTAGAAAAATTGTGCGTTTGGGAATCAAATATGTGTACTTGGATCTCAGCATCATGGGGCTGGTGAAGTTTTCCAAGTTCTTCTTGGAAAAAGCCTTGGCTTGATTTGCTGTTTCCCGTCTCTTTCTCAGAGGTCTGGACAAATCAGTACTTAGTAAGTGTCGAGGGCACAGAAGTCGGTGCATAAACAGTAAAAGAATAAATGAGCAAATGAAGTGTCTGATGTCTTAACCTTCAACTCCTGAATGAGAGCAGAAACTGCACTTTGGGGAGGAGTATTTTCTGTCCTGTCCAGGTGTCCAGGTCCTGTTTCATACTTTGACCTAGAGATGAAGGAGGTCCGGGCCAGAGCACCCTCCTCTTGGTGTTCACAGTTGCAAGTCTGGCTGATCCTGGTTCCCTGCAGTCTTTGTGTAGCCTGGCCTGCTGCACTCAGGACAAAGGAAGGGAGAGGGACAATCTCACCAGCCAGGAGTCTCAGCGCCATTGCCCTTTCTAGCAGCTGAGACAAAGGAGCAATTTTATGCTAATCAGCATACATGAAATGAGCATTTTTTACAAATTTTACTTCTTTCTCTTGGAAACCCGATAAAGGGGTGGAGGCTGTAGAGCCACATTCTTCAGTGGAGGCATGTAGCTGCTGGGGCCTTGGTCTGGAATGCGTGCAGGCAGTGGAGGACTTGACAGATCCCGCCTGGCCTGGCCAACTCTTTAGTTGGTTCTTCAACCTGGGGCTCTCTGCATTTGTGGGCAGGGCCTCAGCGGGCATGGGCTGTCTTTGTGGAAATGAAACTGATATACTCACCTTTTTGAGGCGAGAATGATCCGTACTGGGGGTAGAAGGGAGTTGTCTCCCAAATCAGAGGCAAAGGAAAGTAGAAAAGAGCCCACATTAAGCAGACCTACACGAGGCAACTATACAAGGAAGACTTCCAGCATAAGGCAAGTCCTTTGAAAAAGCAAAACGCTTACACATACTCTGGTGGGCACTTTCTGTCCTTTACAGTGTGTCCCCAACCTCCTAGATCCCCTATAAGCCTTCCAAACACTCATGCTCCTGCTGAGCAGGCTCTGAGCTTACCAGATCCCACCCTTGACCCTTGCCCATGCTGCTCCCCTACCATTGCGGTTGCCTTTATCCATCGGCCTTATCTACATCATCTGTCACAATCTTATGCATTTGCTTCATGTTCTGAGTCAACTGTCACCTCCCCCCCCCCGCAATTTTTCCTGATTTCCCCTTATCAGAAGGGATGTTGTCTTTCCTTCCTGTTTAAAGATAAACTGAGGTGTATTAAAATTTTAAGAGTTTATCTGAGAAAACAGTGATTCCAGTTGGCTACACCAAACCAGAGGTGGTTAGGAGTCCCCCACCAACAGGAGCTGGGTAAGGACCTTTAGAGAGGAGCTACAAGCAAAGCAAGGACATTGTTTGATTGGCTCTTGCTCAAAGCCTAGTTGGCTCTTTCTGACTGGTTGTCCTTAGGTTTTGATGCTATAACCTTGAGGCATTTAGAGACTTAGATTTTGCTTTGCTTATGTAGGCCTCCTCGTTTCATTTAATACTCCTTCAACCCCAGGGCTACTACCTTAGAGTCTCATTGCATCTGTGTGATTGTCATTTGTGTCATTTCAGGGATACAGCTTAGGACTGCCCAATACTTGCAGGTTGCCGTGGCCTGCAAAGGACTGTGTCTGGGAGAAAGACCCTCTACCAGGCGAAGTAGGACGCTAAGACAGACACAGATATAGACACTTACATGCACTGTTCACCAGGCTGAACACAGAGCAATTTTTACAACTTTCTTAAAATGAAAAAAGAGCATCTTTAATGTTGAAAAATACAGAAAACCAAAAAGTTTTAAACCATTGCTGATCAGACTTTCAAACGCCACTTGCCTTGACTTTCAAATACATTCTTAAATTTTCTGCAGCTGTTTAATTGGGCCAACTTGAAGAGTCTTCTACTGGTCAAAGCTGGTAGGATTTGAGTATCAATGGGACTAATAATAGCAATGGGTTGAACACATTAAATAGATTTAAATTCATAATTCAAAGTGCTAATCAAAAGATTCCAAAACAGAACTTCATGTGTGACCTTTAGAAGATCCTACAACACCAACTCATTATTCTAAATAAATAAAGGGAGAGAATAAAGCATTGATCCTGCCTTCTTTGTATGATTAGGTCAGCATAGTAATATCAGGGAAGACTGATCCCTGGTGACACATTGTAATGTATTCTTTCATTTCCACATTCACTCCTTCAGCAAACACATATTGAACCCTCTCCCTGCCAAGCCCTGTGCTAAATGCTGGGAATATAATGAATCTGAAGATCAGAATTTATCCTATTGACTGGGGCAATGTTATGACCAAAGGTAGGCACTATGTGATCACAGTGGTGCATCAGGGAGAGTCTGATAGATTGTGTACCTGTCTTCTACCCCTCCTCAAAGGCAAGCTTCTCAGGGTATTTGGATCTCTTCTCTTTTGCTCCTGTGACGGGGGCATCAGTGGTGCCCAGTAATAGTTTGGTAAATCAGCCTGGGCTCTTAGCTATAAGCCACAGAAAATATCTCTGGCAAACTTAATCCAAAGAGGAACATGCTTTAAAGAACAAGGTAGATCACCAAACTGATGGGCAAGTTGGGGGACCAGGCTCAGAACGACGGTTAAGCAGCAAGAAATAGTGCTAAGATCGTGAGGTGGCAATAGTCTCATGGGGATCTCAGATGTCGATGCTGCTGCAGGCGTGACTACTTCCTGGGTGTGTGAGCCCCACGGGAGCATTGATCATGTGAGGAGAGGGCATATCTGACTCGTCATTTTCTGCTGTGGGAAGTAGAGCTGGGGCTCATACTGAGACCATGGGGGTACTTTCCCCCCCAAAACAGGAAGCTTGGTGCTTACTAACCAAAAACAATGACAAATGTCTGCTACAGTTGTTTGAAATGACTTATCGATTAGAGATGCCTTTTTCCTATCAATAAATTCCTGCACTGTGGGAGAAACCCAAGGAGCCTAAATGGGTAATCTGCTTCCTTTTTTGTTCACCTGCCTCACTTCTGGGGGTACCTTGCATCCTGAACTCCACCTCTGCTTCCTTTCTCTCCTAAACCCTCCAGTTGGAAACAGAGGGACCAGGAGCACCACGGTCTGTAGGACTTTCAGCCGGAATGGCTGCTCAGCCAGCTGGCTGTGGGGAGGGGCACTCTTCAACTCACAGAAAACTAAGGGTTGAGGCCTTCCAGTGGAGCCTAGCCTCTCATCTGGGCAGAATCTCTTCTTTCCTGGAGTGCTTCCCTCCAGGAGAAAGCATGTCTTGGATGAAGTGGAAGAATTGGGATCTTTGAAATTATAACAGTAATTATCAGTGGGTCACATGTAGCGAGCACTTACTATATGTTAATCACTGATGTAACTTTGCATGATCATCTCTTTTATTTATTTATTTTTCATAATCATCTCTTTTAATCTTCATGATAATACTATGAGGTAGACACAATTATTATCTGCATTTCATAGGTGGGGAAACTAAAATGCGGAGTGAAGTAACTGTCTAGGTCATTAGCAGAAATCCTCACCCAGAGCTTATGTGCTTTCAAAGAACCACAGAGCCTGAAGTATCACCGAGGAAACTACAGTTGTGTTTCAGTGACTGATTTGCAAAGCTGGACTTGAACCCATGTCTGGCTCACACTAATGCCTATTGTTATGAACTGACCTAACCCAATTCGATCCATGAATAACTCAGATTCATTTTGGTAGATAGTTGTAGTTAGTGGTGGGTAAGTTAGCTTCTCTCCCGAATCCTGTTACAAGATTGTAATGTCGGTAAGTCTTAGACTAAATTCTGTACACACAAAGATATTTACTTACAGTTCTGGGTAGTTTCTACACTCTATCCTGTGAGCTTGATTAGACGCCAGCTCTCTGTTCTGTCAGGTGTAACAACCATAATGCATATGAAAGATTCACCGGCAGCAGACACAGCAACATTTCTGGGCAATGTTCTCTGCCTTCTAGGTGGCATCACACAATCAGAAACTCTGCTAAAGCAATGGCTAGATGCAGGACCAATTTAGAGGTCAAGCCATGAGTGCCATTCCTCAGGGGTTCAGAATATAGCCTCAGTAGATTCTTATACCTTGTTCACATAAGGATGGGGTGGAAACCTAACCCTAACCTATTTTAGCCTTGAATGCCTCTCACTTTACCAATGAGAGCGATTTCCTAACATTTGTAATACTATTTAACAGGATGTTTGTTCCACTGATAATAGCCCCCTGTTTGATCCCCCCATGCCAATTAGCAATGTGTGAATTATCGATCAAGAATGATTTGGCCTTTTCTGGAGTATAGCATTAGCTGACCACTCGTGGGTAGTTCTTTCTTGACAACCTGTGAGCTGATCACCCCTGAAGTTACAGTTGAAGCTACTTGGCCCTTCCATACTATCACACAGATTAGACGGAGGTATTTTAAGGTGCAGCAGACATTGGAAACCCCATTCTGCTGACCACCAAACTGAGGTGTCAACAGAAAAAGTCCCATAATCATTGAAGCAGAGAGGCAAGGGTCTTTCTTTAGTAGTTGGATAGGTCCTAGCCTCATTTTACCTGTGAACCTCAGTTTCTTCATCTAAAATAGGACTGACTATACCAGCCAAACCTAACACCATACAGGATTGTTGTTGAGTTCAAACAAAATGTAAATTGTCATCCCATCCTCCCAGCATGTCTCTGTCTACTGACTTGTTCCAAGGTTCTTGGAATCACTTATTTAAGTTAATTAGAGACTGAGGCTCTACAAACCCTGAAAGGAAGAAAATGGGGTTTAATCTCCAATTTAGACTCTCTATGATATCTAAATGTGGTGAAAAATGAAATTAAGCAGAATATCCATTTTACCAATACAGGACTTAATATTCATATATTTTGAAACATCGCAAAGTGTTCTTGACTTTTTTTCAGATTTCATCTGAATGCTGAAAAGGCCTGGTCTGAGCTTTGGTTTGGACATTAGCCCTACTAATTAACATTTGCCTAATCCCCCCTGTGGTTCCAGGGTTGTGTTCTCAAAAAAGGTGAAAAAGAGCTAATTATTAGGGCTTTGATATGAGAGTCCAGACATCCAGAGTTTCTCCCTTATTTCAGTGTCTTTGGTGGTGCAGAGACAAAGCACTTGGGAGATTAACTCAATGTTTCAATACCATGTTCCATTCTTCGTTGTGCAAAAGGGAAGATTTAACTCTTTTTCCTAGAACGGAAACCCCTTTCCTCTCTGCAGGAATACACACAACCAAGACTGTCTCTTGCATTAACTTGATCTATCTTCCTTTGGACGGTCTCCCTTTCACAATTAAAAAAAATAGAACAAAGTCTTATTGAAATTAATATTTCACTCTTATCTCATTTGCTCCCTGCTCTGTGGACCCGTTTCTTCATCTGTCAAAATAGACAAGATGATTCCCCACCTAACTGACCCATGGATATTGTGATAACAAATTAAGTACTTGAAGTGAGCCTGCTTTAGAAAAGAAAGTCTAAAGTAATTAAGCGATTATCTATAGTGTATATGTGAAGTTTTCATTCATGCATTTGTATCTTTATGTATTTATTTAATGAATTCAGCAGACATGTATTGCATGCCTTCTCTCTGCCGGGTAGAAAAGTGAATAAAATATAGACCTGTCTTTAGTGAGAGTCCAGTATGCTGGATACAGATGGTTCTGTTCCTTCTCCCTTTTTTTTAATTGCTTTTCCCCCCCTCTCTGAATCTTCAATGTCCTCTCAAAAGCAACACAAACCCATACTGTTTTGGCTGGACTCAGTGTTGAAGTAACAAAAGTTGGCTCAAGCTGTGGATATGATTACTTACTAGGGGAGGAAAAGCAGCAAGTGATTCCACATTCATTCCCCTAGGAGAAAAGTTCTTTCTTAGCAACCCAAAGAGTAAAGCATTTAAATTCTTTCAATGGTTCCAGTTTTGATGAAACAAAAATGGTATAAATTCATACAAATATTTTTCAGTTTAACTCAACTCCTATTTATTGAGTGCCTACTAGCACTCAGGTGACTACAATTGCATTGCTGTTGTTTTCTGTCACAAAGGCAGTGGACAGTAGGTGTTGGATAGGATGTATGATGCATGCCAAAATACGTCTAATCATGAGTGTCTTTGGAAAGTATCACACATATTTGACTTAATATTAGCAATATATCTGGATTATTCATTCATGTTTTCATTTTTTGACCTGGGTAAACAAAACAAAGCGAAACAATACAACACAACAACAAAAAAAAAAAAAAAGAAGAAGAAGGAAAGGAAACTTTGTGATTCAAAAATTGCAAATATGTCCCCGAAGCCATTCACACAAGAATGCTGCTGCAAATTTGACATTGATGATACATTCATTGTTGCCTGGCTTTAAGTGTTGCTAAGTTGCCTGCCTGTGTTCCCTACATCATTGATCTCTAAAATCTTTCTATTGTGGAAATTAGATAGTTGTATTTCTGTTTAGTCATCAAGTGCAAGGAAGAACTACTCTGTGGTGCAATTGGCATTTGTAAAGGAATTCTCTGAAGTAGCTGTTATTACTACACAGTCTGATGCATAACTGGTTAGTTTCTTCTCCTGGTGGCAATGGCTGTATGGGAGAGCATGAAGTTTGAAGTCAAGTGTTTCCTTATCATCTGGTACCTGCAGGGCCAAGGGAAATAATTTCTCTGCAGGATCTCAGCCTCTTTATCTAAAAGTGATAATAATGTATGCAACTTCCAGGGTTCTCATAAGGATAAGTGAGATGGCGTATGCTATTGTGATGTGTAAGGAGCGATACAAATATTAATTGCACTTGTCACCTTACTTCTAATTAATGAGCATTCATTAAGCTCTCGGTGCTAGCTACCACATTACATTGCCTCAGGTCCTCGTGGCAAATTGATGTTATTATCCCAAAATTAAAGCTGTGTCCTTGTTTTGTTTTGTTTTTTTCCGACTACGTTTACTGCCTTTCTGCAAATGCTTGGACTGCCTGGATTCCATAAGCTCGCTTGAAACTCTTTCCATGATTCAGAATTGTAGTCCCTCTTGCAATCTCATCCAAGGAACATCTGCTCTGAGAAGCCAGTCAATATTGTGGAGAAGTTCAAAGAATGCAGACCATTAGTAGTGTCAGCTTTACAACCGGGAGGTAATGGCATTAAAGGAATGGTCATAATACCCAACAATAGTGACCTCATTAACCAGTGATTTATCATGATGAAAAGACCTGTTTAACCTTTGGTCTCCACAAGCTTTCTCCTTTTAACAAAAAGGTCTATTATTTCAAGTTGTCAGGAGATAATTTGTGAGTTGTTAAAGGACAGATTCAATTACTCTTAAGACAATTATATGGAAACCGTACTCACTGCAAGGTGCCTGCGCAACAATTTTTGTTTTCTTTGGTCATTTTTCTGGGAACAAAAAACACGGGCGTTTGATGAGTTTTGCTACAAGAAACAACTGCCATTGTACCTTCTTAGGGCCCTGCTGTAGATATCTGATTACAAATTGGACTTTCTTTGGAACTAGTGTAAGGGGGATTTGAAAGAGATGGGCTCATTGACATATAAGGTGACGTGTCAAGCTCCTCTGTCAATTTCATGTAACATTTATAGAGGGCCTATTCTGACGTCAGCCAAGTTGGGCTTTGTGGTAGGGGATACAGCAATGGATAGGCTGGGCTCTGCCTTCCAGAAGGTCGGAGACTTCTATGCGGATGTTCTCTCAGCTTGCATTTTTTATCCCCCTTCTAATGGTTCCTGAGATGATTGTGTCCTTGTAGGTCTCCTGCTGCTCAGATCTGGTGGTGGCAGGGGGTTGGCTTCTCTACCCTAAGGAAACTGATCAGGACACCAGGGAAAGAGGTAGGAAAGAGATAGAAAAGGTGCCTGTTGGGGTTGTGCAGATTGCTTGGAAGGATTAATTTTGCTGGGTGCATTTCATCCCTGTGCTCCAAATGGAGGAATGAGAAAAACTATAACATCTGTGCCATTCCAGATCTGGGCCTCTTTAGAGCAGAAACTGTCAGTTGTGACAAATTGAGCTCAATTGTACAGAGGCTTTTGTGAGGTAGACAAATGTCCATCAGGGTCTCAAATGACCACCAAACTCCGTTCACTTGTGCTTTCTCTCTAATTTACGCCCTGGGTCCCTGAGGTGAGAGACCCTGCTATTTGATCGCCTGACCACAGTAAATAACCCCAACTGGAGAACTTTTAAATGAAGATGTTTAGAAAAAGTCCAGCTTTCAGAGTGTGATGGCAGGCATTTCAGTTACTTGCTCACATTGTTTTGTTACTGATGCAGGAGGTATAAGAGTTATGTATAACTAGGATCATCTTTGATGAAGCTTGTATTCCACGGTAAACCTGAAACCCAGAGTTTGGTTATAGGTTAAAATTTTTGATGCTGTACTTAAGAAAACGTGTTTGCTTATTATTCATGTTGCTCAGATTCCTTGTATATTATTTTGAATTTTTTTCTTAAAGACTAATTTCAAATTTTTACCCTAGGATTTTCTTGGGGAATAGAATTCCCCATTACCTGGTTTTAGTTGCTTGTGAAGTTTTTTATTTTTGTTTTAAGAAAATTATCTTCTTTTTTCCAGAAACCTAGTAAATCATCCTTGATTTCATTAGGAGGGAAATAATAAACAATATCCAATTTTAATGTAATAAATATTTGTACCTGATTATATATCATTATATGGATTTCATTAAAAGAAATACATCTAGGCTCTTGAAAGACCTTGAGAGCTAAGTAATTAAACAACATAGTAGTGAAAAGAGAGGAAGGACCTAATAGAACCCATTCTTAAACTGCCATTATTAATTTAATCATTCTACTTTTGAGTGCTGTGTACCTGCTAACTTCCACAGAAGTTCTGAGATAACTTAAATAAAGTTGCAAGACAGATTTAAAAAAAATCATATAAAGGAAGGATTAAGTAATTATAAACTGGAGATAAAACCTTTGGCTTAAACCAAAGGGAAATATGATAAGTTACATAAAGCCTATTTTGTAATAAACAGAAATACGTGGGCTTATCAGCAAAGTCAGACCTTTTTGTAAAAATATTCCAGAAAAAAGTTTTTTTTTATTGATGGTTGGGTTTAAACAATTAGTTTCAAAATGAAAATCATTTAGATCATTATCTCTTAAGGTTCTGGCCTTCACATTTCAGCAGATAAAAAGATTGGAAACTAGGATCTCTATATACACCTTATATTCCACCGCTTGACTGTACAACAAACCAGAAGAAATTAATGCTGTGTCTATTATCTCAACTGAAAAAACCTAAAAGTATATAAGTAAAAACAGGAAAAATTTTAAACAAAAACCTAAGACAATAATTGAGAACAGAGGTTTATAAAAATCAAGCTAATTATCTAATTGCCTAAGGAAGAAAACCCAACTGAATGTTTCTTGATAATTACTGACATTACTGGCTTTGAAATCACCATTTTGAAGAACAATTCTTATCATAAGATAAGCTATACATTCTTGGAGGACACAGATTTTACTTTGTTCATCTTCCCTGTTATAGACTTATTACATGAGCAGGGACACAAAAAACAATAGGTATCTGTAACCTTTGGCTAGGTTAAAGGGAAGTGGCCAGGATTGGTGAAAAGGACTAGGGTAGGGAGATTTCTCTGTGCATTGACTCTGGCAGACACCCTGAGCTTTGTTTGTTTGTTTGTTTTAAATAAACCCTTGGTAGAATCTCAAGGTTTTAAAACTGGAAGGTTCTTCATGTTAAAGTTTTGATGTGTCCAGGCATTCCCTCCCTCCACAAATGCCAATTTCAGAAAGAGTTGAGAATTAGTCATAGATTGCCAGTAGAGCCGCATTGGAAAATAATCTTGTATTTGAGACCCAGTGGAATTTCTAGAATTGTTACCTGCTTATGAAGAGGAGATTGGGTCTGCAGAATGGAGAGTGATCCAAACCAGTTACAAGGGAAACAACACACACAGACACAGGTGGGGCTCTACACCTGCCTCTAGAACGGTGCTTCTAGAACTATCTGTGCTGAAGAACCAGTTTTTCTCTTTTTTATTCCCAATCTATAACAGACCTATAAATGTATCAAATGCAGTAGCAATGAAGTACTAGGCAAATGAAATGAAGAAAGCAAAGACATATAAAACACAAATTGAGGTGTTTATTAGGTATAAAATTATGTTTCCATTAATATAATTAAACAATATAGGCAAAAAAGAATTACAAAACTGTATATGTAGTTCACTGAAAGGGTGCCTGTAGGCAATTATTATATAGAATTACTATTACCCTCATGACTTTTTGCCACTCCTAAATCATAACAAAACAAAAAATTATGACCAAAATAGCAATTCCCCACATTTAATGCCTATATGCACACTTTGAGTGCACATTGTGTATGTCAATAGCTTTTATAAGTCAAGTTTATTGAAGTATAATTTACACACAGCAGAATTCATCCTTTTTTAGGTGCACAGTCTGGTAAGAATAAAGGTGTACAGTTATGTGACCAATCAAGATATAGAATATTTCATCATCCCAGGAAGTTCCCTTACAATTAAACCCTTCTCACTGCTTCCTCCTTGGCCACCACCGATGTGATTTCTGATACTATGATTTTTCCTTTTCCAAAATGACATATAAATAAAACCGTATATGATATAGCCACATGTGTCTAGCTTCTTTCATTTAACATATTGCTTTTGAGATTCAGCTGTGTTGTTGCTTGTATCCATTATTTATTCCTTTCCATTGCTGAGCAGTGTTCCATTGTGTGGGACATAGTACAATTTATTTATCCATGCACAAGTGGATAGACCTCAGAGTTGTCTCTAGTTTTGGTCAGTTATGGATAAAATTGCTGTAAACATTTGCACACAAGTCTTTGTGGAGACACATGTTTTCTTATCTCTTGAGTAAATATCTGGGGTGGCTGTGTCTTATGGGCATTGTGTATTTAGCCTTCTAAGAAACTGTCAAAGTTTTCCAAAGTAGCTTCCCATTTTGCATTCCTGCCAGTGATATATGAGAGTTCATTGCTCACCAGAACTCTGTATTGTCATTTAAAAAAAATCTTAGGTAATGGTATCATTGTGGTTTTAATTTGTATTTCTTTAAATAACTACTGAAAGGAGCATGTTGATATGTGTTATTTTGTCACCCTGGTCTCTTATTTGGTGAAGCATCATTTTTTTTCAAATTTAAATATTTATTCATCACGTATAAGGAATATTGTATTACATACTGAAGATGAATAAGTCTGAAGGACATAATGGTCTACTGGAGATAGGTATTTAGATAAATAATTGGAATATGATATGATAAAAATATGGCCCAAGCTTGACATACAGAATCACATATGCATGAAGATAATTAGACTTACTCTGCAACATAAGAACAACATAAGCAAAATGAACAATGCAGTTGGATCATTTTTAAATGAAATTTTTCACTTTAGAGAATTTAGATAATATAAATACAAAAGAGAAAAGTCACTATTAACATTTTGACTTGTGTATTCCACTCTTTGTATTTTTTGTTAATTTATCAAATGGGCTCATACTACATCTATTTTTCTCCTTAAGCAGCTTTCTATGGTATTAAATATTTTCCTACAATGTCATTTTAATAGTTGCAAAGGATGCAATCATGTGTACATTCAAACATTTTTAAAACCAATCTATTATATTTCAGCTGTTTCCAAGTTTTTATACTTATGAACAATGATGCTCTATTGAACATCCTTGCAGTTGCACTCTTGAACAAAGTTTTCTTTAAGATAATTTTTTTGCAGGGAAATTTCTGAGTCAAAAGATATAAATATTTCTGAATTTTTAGTGGGTATTATCAGATTTTCCAGTAAAGTGGTATAAATTCATATCTACCATCAGCATAACAAAGATGAACACTGCGGGTAGTGTTTTTAAAATTAAAACGAATGCCGATTTCCTTTTAAGATTTTTTTTTTAAAGATTTATTTATTTATTTTAGAGAGAGAGCGTGAGTGGGAGGGGCAGAGATAGAGGGAAAGAAAATCTCAAGCAGACTCCATGCTTACTGTGGAGCCCATCACGGGGTTCTATCTCATGGCCCTGAGATCATGACCTGAGCCGAAACCATGAGTTGGACACTTAACCAACTAAGCTACCCAGGTATCCTCAAATTCCGATTTTAAGTTGCATTTATTTGACTACTAGGAAGTTGAATATCTTTTCTGATGTGCATTTCCTATTTCTATGAATTATATCATGAATTTCTCCTTATGTCCTTGGTCTATATCTCTAGCTAAATGTTCATCTCATTTATTTGTAAGAAGTTTTTTTTTCTTTTAGTGATCTCCCATAATGCAAATGTGTTTTCTCTTGTCATTTGCTTCTTTTCATTATGTTCCTAATATTTTCTTCATTGAAGTTTTAACTTTATATGTTTTAACTTGTCAACATTTCCTTATAGATCTATATCAGAATTCAACCTTGTCAAGGCCTCTTCCACTCTATGATTAGTTGAATATTTATCTTTTACATTTAAATAAATGGAGCATTTGGAATTTATTTGGATATGTCACAAAGAATAAGGATTTAACTTCTTTCCCCAAATGATGAGCCAGTTGTCCCAGCTCTACTTATTGATAATGGACCTTAGATCTTTTTCTCAGCATTTTGAATCACATATCAAGTTCATTATATACTTAGGTAAGTTTCTGAACTTATCATTGTGTTCCAAAAAATTTCCTGTCTTTTCTAAAATGAAAATGCACAATGCCACACTATTTTAATTACTATAATTTTATAATATGTTCTAATATCTAATATCTAGGACAACCACCTCTATGTCCTTCACACTGTTTATAATACTTCCAAAAAATGTTCTAGACTATTCTCAGACCTTAATGTTCTGGGTGTACTTAAAATTATATTTGAGTTTTAAATTATCCAATTGGAACATTTATTGAAATTTCATTAAATTTATAGATTAATCTGAGAAGAATTTGTATCTTTATAATAATCAGCCTTATCACTGAAGGACATGCCAGGTCTCACCATTTACTCAAGTTTTCATTTATGTTCTTCAGTAAAGTTTTATAGTTATTTTATTTATTGTATTTTAATTCCAATATAGTTAACATACAGTGTAATATTAGTATCAGGTGTAGAATTTAGTGATTCATCACTTACATACAACATCTGGTGCTCAACACAAGTGCCCTCCTTAATACCCATTACCTATTTAACCCATCCCTGCACCCTCCTCCCCTCTGGTAACCATCAGTTTGTTCTCTATAGTTAAGAGTTTATTTCTTGGTTTGTTTCTCTTTGCTTATTTGTTGTTTCTTAAATTACACATATGAGTGAAAGCATATGGTAGTTGTCTTTCTCTCATTGACTTATTTCACTTAACATTGTACTTTCTAGCTCCATCCAGGTCATTGCAAATGGCAAGAGTTCATTCTTTTTTATGGCTGAGTAATATTCCTCTGTGTGTGTGTGTCTGTGTGTCTGTGTGTGTGTGTGTGTGTGTGTGTGTGTGTACCACATCTTCTTTATCCATTCATCTATTGATGGACACTTGGGCTGCTTCCGTAATTTGGCTATTGTAAATAATACTGCGGTAAACACAGAGGTGCATATATGCTTTTGAATTAGTGTTTTTGTATTTGGGGGGTAAATACCCTGTAGCATGATTACTGGATCATAGGATAGTTCTATTTTTAACTTTTTGAGGAACCTCCATACTGTTTTCCACAGTGGCTGCACCAGTTTGCGTTCCCCCCAACAGTGCAAGGGGGTTCCTTTTTCTCGACATCCTCACCAACTAGTTGTTTCTTGTGTTGTTGACTTTAGTCATTCTGACAGATTTGAGGTGATATCTCATTGTAGTTTTGATTTGCATTTCCCTTATAATGAGTTATGTTGAGCCACTTTTCATGTGTTTGTTGGCCATCTGGATATCTTTGGAGAAATGTCTGTTCATTTCTTCTGCCCATTTTTTAATTGGATTCTTTGTTTTTGGGTGTTAATTTGTATAAATTCTTATTTTGTAAACCCTTTATTGGATATGTCATTTGAGGATATCTTCTCCCATTCCATAGGTTGCCTTTTAGTTTTGTTTGTTTCCTTCTCTATGCAGAAGCTTTTTATTTTGATGTTGTCCAAATAGTTTATTTTTGCTTTTATTTCTCTTGCCTAAGGAGACATATCTAGAAAAATTTTGCTAGACATATCTAGAAAATTATAATTATTTTAAATATGTTTGGGGTGCCTGGGTGGCTCATTTGGTTAAGCATCTGCCTTTGTCTCAGATCATGATCCCAAGGGCCTGGGATCAAGCCCTACATGCTTCTCCCCTGCCCCTCCCCCTGCTCATGCTTTTTTTCCTCCCTCTCTCAGAGAGATAAATAAAATCTTACATAAATAAATAAATAGGTTCTGCAAGTTTTGCTTCATCCAAGGTATTATATCGTTGTTCTTGTTATTACTACTGGCATCTATTTTTCCATTATATTTTCCAACTGGTTGCTACTTTTCTATAGCAGTCTATTCATAATGATTCAGTAATAGACAAAATAGTCTAATTAGTTCCAATAGTACTTTTCCTTTTGGTTAAAAAAACTCATAAGATAAAATTTACAATTTTAACCATTTTCAGTGTATAATAGAGCGGTGTTAATTATATGCATATTATTGTGCAACAACATCTATAAAACTCTCACCTTGCAAAACTGAAACTCTATATTGGGCGCCTGGGTGGCTCAGATGGTTAAGCACTGCCTTCAGCTCAGGTCATGATCCCAGAGTCCTGGGATCGAGTCCCGCGTCAGGCTCCCTGCTCTGCGGGGAGCCTGCTTCTCCCTCTGCGCCTCTCTCTCTCTCTCTCTCTCTCTGACTCTCATGGATAAATAAATAAAAACATTTAAAAAAAATGAAACTCTATATCCACTGAATAACAACTCCCTTTTCCCCTCTCCCAGCCCCTTACTTGTAATTTCTCTTTCTATTGGTTTGACTACTGTAGATGCTTCGTGTAAGTGGGAGAGCACAGTTTTTATCTTTTCCTAACTGGCTTATTTCACTTGGCATAATGTTCTCAAGGTTCATCTATGCTGAAACATATAACAGGATTTCCTTGTCTTTATTTTCTTGAGTTTCCCATATGGCCAATTATATAATCTATAAAGAATTACAACTTTCTCTACTTTTTCGATTTTTTATTTCATTTCTTCATCTGGTATTTTATTATTTAGAAGAATCTTGCTGAGAATTTCAGGTAATTCCTCATAATGTTATATTTTAGTAGCATAGTAAATTATATTATTACTTTTTTTGTTTATTGAGGATTTTTTTAAATCAGGAATGGATGTTAATAGATTATTTTATGTTGAATCATTTTTGAAATTTTAAAATAAACCCTATTTGGGTATGTTACATCACTCTTTTAAACATATGCTCAAATAGGGGTGCCTGGGCGGCTCAGTCAATTAAACATCACACTTGATTTCAGCTCAGGTCCTGATTTCAGGGTTGTGATATTGAGCCCCATGTCAGACTCCATGCTGGACGTGGAGGCTGCTTAAGATCCTCTTTCTCCCTCTCCCTTTGTCCTCCCCCCATATATATATTGTGTATCTCAGCAAGAGCAAAGGATGCAATCATACAATTGTGTGTACATTCAAACATTTTTAAAATTCACCCTTTGTAGATGTATAGCTCAATGAGTTTTGTGATATGTAATGACCAACCATTCAAGATATAAAATAGTCTGATCATCCCCAAAATGTTACCTCATGTTAACCCCTGGCAATTCTGACCCTGTTGCTTATAGTTTTGTCTTTAAAAAAAACATATCATATAGTGCCTGTTTGGGCAGCACATATACCAAAATTGGAATGACACAGAAAAGATTAGCTTGGCCCCTGAGCGAGGATGACACACAAATTTGCAAAGAATTTCATATTATTTTAAAAAGTCTATAAATATTAAAGGGGACTCTTTGAGTGGAAAGACCAAAAGTGATAAAGACAAGAAAGAAACAGAAAATCTCCAGAAACAACAATGAAACAAGTAATAAAATATCATATACATGGACCCATATAGCATGTAGCCTTTGTGTGTGACTTCTTTGACTTGGCATGATGCTTTTGAGATTCATCATGTTATTACATGTATCAGTAATTCATTCATTTTCATTTCTGAGTAGTATTTTTCATTGTTGAGTAGTTGGATTTAACAAACTTTATTTATCCATATTTACCAGTTGATAAACATATGGGTTATTTCTGATTTTTAGTGATTATGAATGAAGTTGCCAGCTACAATCACCTATAGATTTTATGTATATGCATGTCTTCCTTCCTCTTGGGTAAATAGCTAGGAGTGGAATTGCTGGGTCATATGGTAGGCACAAATTTTACCTTTATATGAAGCTGTCAGATTGTTTTCCAAAGTGACTACACTGTTGTATATATTCACAACAATGTATGAGAGTTCCATTTGCTCCACATCCTCACTTGCACTTCTTACTGTCAGCTTTGTTTTCTTTTTCTTTTTTTTTTAAAGATTTTTTTTTTTAATTTACTTGACAGAGAGCTAGAGCACAAATAGGCAGAGCGGCAGGTGGAGGGAGAGGGAGAAGCAGGCTCTCCACTAAGCAGGGAGCCCGATGTGGGGCTTGATCCCAGGACCCTGGGATCATGACCTGAGCCAAAGGCAGATGCTTAACTGACTGAGCCACCCAGGTGCCCCATGCTTTGTTTTCTTTTAGCCATTTTAACAAGTGGCATCTTATTGTGGTTTTAATTTGCTTTTCTCTCGTAATTAATGATGTTAGCATGTTTACATGTGCTTATTGGTCATTCAGATCTCTTCTTTGGTGATGTGTATGTTCAAATAGTTTGCTAATCAAAATTTTTTTCTTACTGAGTTATAAAGACTTCTTTAAACATTCTGAATATAAGTCCTTTATCAATTTTTTTGCAAATATTTCCCTCTGTGATTTGATTTTTTTCTTAGAAATGTCTTAAAGAACAGAAATTTAAAATTTTTGTTAAGCCCATTTAGTCAGTTTTTTTCTATTATGATTCATAGTTTTTCTGTCTTAAATTTAAAAAATATTTGCTTGATATAAAATCATAAAGATATTTTCTCATGTTTTATTCTGGGAATGTTATAGTTTTAGGCTTTACATTTAGGTCTGTGACCATTTGGGGTTAACTTTTGTTTATGTGGTGAATAAAAATTGAGATTTTATTTAATTTTAATTTTTTTGACATATAAATGTTCCATTTTTCCAGCACCATTTACTGAAAAGACTACACTTTGTCCACTCCATTACCTGGACAGCTTTGTCAAAAATCAGTTGACTATACCTGTGGCAAATTTTTGGCCCTCTATTCTGTCTTATTGATCTACATATCTATATTTACTTGACTATCTCACTATCTTTATTAGTGTAGCATTATAGTAAGTCTTTTTTTTAAGTATAATTGATACACAATGTTACATTAGTTTCAGGTGTACAACAGAGTGATTTAACAAGTTTATACATTATGTTCACCTCAAGGGTAGCTACCATCTGTCCCATTACATCCCTATTACAGTATCATTGACTGTGTTCCTTATACTGTTTCTTCTATTCCTGTCACTTATTTATTCCATAACACGAAGGGCTGTATCTACCTCACCCTTCACCTATTTTGCCCACTCTCCCATGCCCCCTCTTCCCTCTGGTAGCCATCAGATTATTCTCTGTATATATATACCTCTGATTCTGCTTTTTTTGTTGTTTATTCATTTGTTTACTTGTTTTTAAATCCCACTTATGAATGGAATCACATGGTATTTGTCTTTCTCAGTCTGATTAATTTCACTTAGCATAATACCCTTTAGGTCCATCCATGTTGTTTCCAAATGGCGCAATCTCATCCTTTTTATGGTTGCATCATATTCCATTGTTTATATATACCATCTTTTCCTTTTCCATTCGTCTATTGATGGACACTTAGGTTGCTTCCATATCTTGGCTATGTAAATAATGCTGCAATAAATATGGGTTTGCATTTATCTTTTCAAATTAGTGTTTTCATTTTCTTTGGGTAAATATCCAATAGTGGAATTATTGGATCATATGGTACTTCTATTTTTAATATTTTGAGGAACCACCATACTCTTTTTTACAGTGGCTGTACCAATTTACATTCCTGCCAACAGTGCATGAGGGTTCCTTGAAATTAGTTGATGTTCTGATTTTTTTCCAAAGTTGTTTTGACTATTTTAGGTACCATTTTTTTTAAGATTTTATTTATTTATTTGCTAGAGAGTGAGAGTACAAGCAGGGGGAGCAGCAGGCAGAGGTAGAAGCGGGCTCCCCGCTGAGTAAGGAGCCCGATGTGGGACTCGATCCGAGGACTCTGGGATCAGGTGAGGTACCAGATTTTCTATGTTAAATTTGTAGTAAGTTTTTGATTTGTAATTTGTGTAAAGTATCCTAGTGGGATTTTGATTGAGATTGATTTAAAATACAAAGATCACTTTGAGCAGAGTTGACATCCTCCCAGTATTGAGTCTTATAATCCATAAATATGATATATCTATTTATGTAGGTATTTAATTTCTCTCATCAGTGTTTTATAGTTTTCAGCACATAAATCTTGCACATATGTGGTTAGGTTTATTTCATGGTTTTTTTTCATATTTTTTGGTGCTATTGCAAATGGCATTTAAAAATTTAATTTCTGACTGTTCATTGCTAGTAGATAGATGTAATTGATTTTTTATATTGACTTACATATTGCAAACTTGCTAAACTCACTTGTTACTTCTAGGACCATTAAAAATAGATTATGTGGATTTTCTACTTAGATGATCATATTGTCTGCAAATAAAGAGATTTCTTTCTTTCTTTCCAATTGTTTTATTTCTTTTTCTTGCATCTTCGCACTGGTTACAATCTCCAGTGTAATGTCGAGTAAGAGTAGTAAAAGCAAACCTCCTTGCCTCCTTGATTTTAGTGAGAAGAGCACTCCATTTCTTTCTACTAAGTATAATGTTAGTTATAGGTTTTCAAAGATGGCCTTTATAAGCTTGAGGAAGTACCTTTCCATTCCTAGCTTGCTGAAAATGTTATATCATGAATGGATGTTGGGTTTTGTCAAATACTTTTTTTTTGCATCTGTTGACATGAGCACAGAGCATTTTGTTTTTAGTTCACTGACATGACTGGTTAACTTTCAAGTATTGAATCAACCTTGCATTTTGGGGATAAACTCTATTTGATCATGATGTATAATCTTTTATATTGATGGATTCAATTTGACAGAATTTTATTAAGGATTTTTGTTTAGCATCCATGAGATTCTTTTCCTATAATGTCTTTCTCCGGGTTTGCTATCAGGATAATGCTGGCCTCATAAAATGACTCAGGAAACATTTTCTTCTCTTCTATTTTACGTAAGTGTATGAAATCAGCATATTTCTTCCTTAAATGTTTGATAGAATTCACCAGCGAATGCATCTAGGCCTGGAGTATTGTTTTATGGCAAAGTTTGGATAACAGATTCACTTGCTTTAATAAGTAAAGGGCAGGGGTTCCTGGCTGGCTCAGGCAGTAGAGCATGTGACTCTTGGTCTTGGGGCTGTGAGTTTAAGCCCCACGTTGGGCATGGAGCCCACTTAAGAAAAAAATAAACAAATAAAAAATTTAAAAAATTAAAAATGACACTTTTAAAACACAGTTATGTGCCTTCTATGAGCAAGACACTGTAGAGCTGTCGGGGACACCAAAAGAATATAATCTAGGATCTGCTATAAGCTGGAGAATATCGTGCCTGAATGTTCAGAAAATAATAAAGGACAATTAAAATTATCTATTTCTTCCTGAGTAGTTTATATCTTTCAAAGAATTTGTCTATTTCTCCTAAGTTATCAATTCACTGGCATAAAGATGTTTATAATATTATCTTATTATCCTTTTAGTTTCTGTAGGGTCTATATTGATGTCCTCTCTTTCATTGCTAATACTGGTAATTCGTATATTCCCTCTTTTTTGTTTCTTGATCAACATGGCTAGAAGTTTATCCACTCTATTGATCTTTTCAAAGGATAACTTTTAACTTTATAGATTTGTCTCTATTTTTTTAGTTTTATTGATTTCTGCCCTTATCTTTATTATGTCCTTCCCTTTGCTTGCTTTGGTTTTAATTTGATCTCTTCTTTTAAATTTTATAAATGGAATCTTAGATTATTGATTAAAGAATTTACTTGGTTTCCAATATAAACATTTAATGCTATATATTTTCCTCTTGGCTACATCAATATTTAGTTTTTAATGTGAAAAATGAACTTGCTCCATGCTTAGGTTGAATTGACAGCTTTCTAAATGTTTAATGACAGTGTCTGCATTTCTTGTCATGGATTGGTCATAAACATTTTGGTCAGCAGGTCACATTTGAGTATCTCTGCTGTAGATCATGGGACCTAGGTTCTAACCCGGGTTTGCTCACTACAAGAATTAAAAAGTGAGGGCTGGAAGGAGAGTATAGTGCCTATGACCTGTGGGCCAGCCAACCAGAAAGAGAAAAGGACAGGCCTTGTGGAAACAGCAACATTTAATGCCCTACATCACCCAGGAGAGAGAAGTGGCTGCAAGGAATCTAGCCCTCTCCCACCTTAGGGAGTAGTCATTAGGAGGAAGGGCTGTCATTCTAACATCCAGAAGAAAGTAGAAATTCTGGTTCTACAAACCTATATAAATAAGGAGAAGGAAAGACAATGAGTCTGCTCTCCTTCTCACTCTCCCATTACCATCCACTTTCCTGATTCACTCATCTTAGAAATAAACTACATTCGATAGTTTCCTTGTTTTATTATTTAAATTCAATTAGCCATCATATAGTACATCATTAGTTTTTGATATAATGTTCGGTGATTCATCAGTTCAGTGTAACACCCAGTGCTCATCACATCACGTGCCCTCCTTATTGTCCATCACCCAGTTACCCCATCCCCCCACCTGCCTCCCAATCCGCAACCCTCAGTTTGTTTCCGAGTCAAGAGTCTCTCATGGTTTGTATCCCTCCCTGATTTCTTCCCATTCAGTTTTCCCTCCCTTCCCCTATTGTCCTCTGCATTATTTCTTATATTCCACATATAAGTGGAACCATATGATAATTGTCTTTCTCTGATTGACTTATTCCTACCTAAGCTCACAGTGCTTAAGTGCTATGCATAAACTCAACCAGCTTGTTAGTGTTAACAAGAGAGAATGAAAGATTTCTTGACTCTTAGCTTAATATAGTCTTTCCATAATGGTAAGTTTAAATGATCTTTCCCTTGCCTTTTAGCTTATAATCAAAGTGAAGAGTGAAGGGGTGTGTGTGTGTGTGTGTGTAGAGAGGAAGAGAGAGATGTGGATTTTCATTATTCAAAGGTTTTGATTAGTTAACCTCTGGTTAATAGAGATAAATGTCATAGGAAAGATTTCTGTGTTAAGAAATAGGAATTCAAATATACCATTTTGTCAACAGTGAGATATGACCAAGTCACTGAATTTTGGAGCTGGGATCTGTCTGACTCAAAACTGTGCTCTTTTCACTTTGTCTCATTGCTTCTCACATGTGATTACAAGCCCCAAGTCATAAAGGCACTTGGCTTTCAAGTCCCAAAGGCATAATTTTCTTGCTATTTTCTCAATTGCAAACACTTGTCCCCAGAGTACTGACCCTGGGACATAGGGCTCTGATTACCCTTATTCTCACTTTACAAGAGGAACGAAGGTTTTCACGGAGTAGTGTTTGAAGCTGAAACTAGTGTTGAAAGAACAGTTGCTCCTCTTACTAAATTGTCCCAAGAGCAAGGAGTCAGTTTGCTCTCTCCTCCCAGTCAGCCTCCCACCCCCAACCCACAGCCCTTTTTACCAGAGCAAAGGAGTATGCATCTATCTGCATAGTCATTAAAATGCACCAAGTCTCAGAACTGGCTTTCTGTCCCTCTCATTCTACTGCCTGACAAAGGATTTGTGACAAAAGACCTTCTTCCCGGTTTGTAAAACAGTTGTGTAAAACTCGGACTGTAAAGTCACAGTTGACTGCTTTAATGTGGAACAGCTGGGAGGGTGTAGACACACTGGCAGGTTGAGACAGGGACTGGGAATGGTCCCCCATTCTGCGAAGGGTCGACTTAGTCACACCACCTGCTGCCCCTATTATTTCAAGAGCAAACCAGTCATGACAGCCTCAACAGACGGACACACGGCACCAGACGGTGCAAGGGAAGTTAAGAAAAGATAAATTAAGTGATCAATAAAGATAAGGGACCTGCTCAGCACTAAATGGTGCTGACAGACCAGACAAAACATGAAGCAAACGGGCATTTGATAATGTGGGGGTGTGCGGAGCTTAGCGTCAACCTTCATAGTATTGACATTTCGGAGACCACTGGGACATTGGCAGTGGATTTTCCTGGCTGGGCTGACTTGAGTTGGAGATGGTTGCCTTTATCTTTCCATTGTACATGTAGAAGAGTTCAGGGTCCATTGTAGAAGTGTACTAAGCCATATACATGGAGGAGGTCACAGCTGGCGTTGACCTAAGCCAAACTAGATGGTGCATGAGGGTGAAATTTGAAGTCTAAGGTCCACAAAGATGCCTCTTCTTTTGACTTATTTGCTGAACATTCACCAATTTGTTCATTGCATCTAATCTTGAACAAGCATGTTATGGACTAGGCACAGTGCAAGGCCATACTGGGTATGGGTATATGGTGGTTGTAATGGTGATGATGGTACAAAATTGCCGTCATTTCCCTGGAGGATGTTATAGACTAATGAGGGATACAGCCCTCCCACTCCCAACACTCCATGCCCCCAAGCCAGTTCAGATATAATCTCTTGAGTACTATAGTAGAGGGGTGTACAACATTCCAGAAAGTGACTCAGTTGGCTTAAAGGAATCAAGAACATGTTTACAGAAGAGACCAAGAAGGAGAAAGCTCAAGGAAAGACATTTTTGGCAGAAGAAACAGCACAAAAAGCACAGATAGGACAAATGTGGCCTTCCTTCCCAGATCTGGATCTGAGTTCTCAAAACCACAGGCTGCTCAAGGGTGAGTGATTTAAATAGTATAGTTTTATTAATGTAAACATGAGCATATAGTAAAGAGAACAAAAATTCAAATTAATTTTTTGAGAGAAAATCTAATGCTTCCAAGAAATTCTGGGCTTTTCTAGAAGGCTGCTTCAGGCTTTGTCTCCAGATATTCTTGGGGTCTGTGCTTATTCTTCTCTGCCATAAGTAGAAAAAGCTGAGACTTGTGCATCAGGTGTTCAGTTTGGTGTAGCTAGAAAATGAGATGTCTGGAAGGAGAGGTTAGGATGGACAGGAGAAGAGAGCAGGAACAAGGCTGGTCAGAGGGGATGTGGCCATACTGAGAAAGGTCTCCATGCCTCATGTTTAGATGAAGTTTTACAATGTACAAAGTGCTTTTACAGAAGTATTTCCTCTGACTTTCATCATGACCCCATCAATGACTTTGAAATGGGGATAACATGAGCATATCTGTGGAATTTGTTGTTTAATATTTGAATTTAAGAAAAGCTCTCTGGCTTTTGTAAGAAGAACAAACTCTCTGGAAAGGTAAGATGAGGAAACTAAAATTTTTGAGGGCCTACACATGTGCCAAGCACTTTAACATTCATTATCTTACAAAGGTTTGACCACAGCTGACAGAAAACTCAAAATAAAACTAGCTTAAATAGGTGCATTATTTTTAATTAATCATAAGGATATTCAGAGGTAGTCTTTGCAGGGCTGGCATGGGAACCACACGGTCTCTGGATTTAGGCTCCTCTAGCTCTCTGTTCAGTCACCTTCAGGGGCCAAGAAGTTTGTTGAGTTCTAGCCATCATGCCTTTGTTCCAACAAATAGGAAAAATTAAAGAAGGGCATGGAACACTCCTAATTAGATCTCATTGTCCCAGATTCAGTCATGGGAACACAGCTAGCTGCAGAGGATGCTGCGAAATGTAGTCTTCTAAGCAGGCAGCAATGTGCTCAGATAAAAAGGAAGAGAATGGATCCTGGGGATGACAACTAGAAGTTTTGCCACACAATCACCATCTAGGTGAAGAAGCAGTTCAGAGAAGGTAGTTGATTTGTTCCAAGTCACAAAAACCATAAAACTGCAGAGCCTAGGCTCAATTCAAGTTCTTACTGAATCTGAATCCGAAGCTACTTCTACTCTAATGCTCCACTTGGACCTGGGGTGGTGGTGGGTAAGGAATGAAAAACTTAAAGCTGAAAAGTAGGAGTACATTGAATAGCATATTGAAGGTATGAACTGATGATAAACTCTTATACCATATATTTATAATAATGAACTACCATGTCTTGAATCTTGGCCACCTATAAAACTTTATTCTACATTAGCTCATTAATTCTCCCAAATTTGGGAGATAGTTATCATTAGTTCTTATTTACAGATCAGGAAACTAAGACTCAGAGAGGTTAAATAATATGCCCACATAGGATTCTCTGGTCTATTTTTATGTCATGCTGTCTCTCAATGTATCATTAGAAAATAAATTTTGATTTATATAGGTTTTTATTTATCCACAGTTTTTCTGAAATATTTCTATATTTAATTTAGATCTGAAAGGAAGTCCTTATGATTCAATTTCCTTTCCACTGGTAGTGGGGACACTGAAGCACAGGAGTGTAACAACGGCACCCGTGGCAATGACAGTGATTAGAGTTACAGTGTGTTGAATGCCATAGGGTAGGTGAGTGTCCAGCCTTGTCTCCCAGTGCCTGCCTCCGTGACCCCTGTAAAGGGAAGAAGCATTGCTGAGAATCTACAACATTGAATGGGTCATGGTTATCAATGGACAGGGTCACTATGTTAGAACACTGCTACCATTTCCTGCTACCTCTGTGTGGTGAGCAGATCCAGACAGGGCTCTGGGCACGTGAGCGTGGGCCCGGTCATCTCTCTCCTCCGCTATTTCTTCCTCTCCTCCCGAGCCCTCCTCTCTCTGCTGCTCCTCTTCCTCTTTCTCTCTCTCTCTTTCTTTTTTTCCCCTATCTTCCTTCTTTCCAAACCTGAGCAACTTTTTCTCTCTCTTGTTTTACTTCCTTTTCCGGTAAATCCCCCAGAAGGTAGATGATTCTGAGATGGAAACTCAGGAGGAGAGGAGAGTGTAAAGTCTCTGCTTCGTCCTCAAGATGAAACCGTGTGCTCTACCAAAGCTTTTCTGGAACACAGAACAAGGGTATGCCAGTGGCTAATGCCAAAAGGGCACTTTGATTTCCATCCACTTTTGTTCCTCACGTGTTTAACTCCCTCAGAAGGAGGGAGAGTGCAGGGCAGGATTTGGTGATGCCTGGGTTCCTCACTCTGATAGTATCAATTCTTCCTTCACCAGTAAGAAGAGTTTACCGTGTGCCAGGCACTGTGCTCAGCACTTTATATGCAGGACTTTACACAATCCACACATCAGCCGTCTAAAGGAGTCACAGAGCGAAGGACTTGCCCGGTGCATGGCCACCACTGCCCATGGCCATGCCACCAGGATCAAAATCCAGGTCTGTCTGATTCCAACCCTGCTCTTTCTGATGGCGTGTATCAGTTCCCTCCAAAGTGCAAAGGGAGCCCACATGTGCCAATCAGCCCTGGCCTGGGAGCTGTTGCAACCCTAAATTAAATGGAAGATCCCCAGTTTTTCAAAAGCTGCTCCAATCGTGACCATCCTAGTCTTTGACTAATGCTTTGCACCTGTGAGCTGATTCCAGACCAAGCTGGACATGGAACCGTTTCCTTTTATGAACTGGGTTCCCTGACTCTAGTCCTATAAAGGCTATGATGCAGTCTTGTCATATCTGCTCAGTAGGCGTACCACATCCAAACTTGATCTCAGCAAACAACTGGAAGTGTTATGCCAGGGTGTGGAAGGTTCTAGAGGCAGCCATCTTACGCCTCATTTCGTTGTTCTGCCTTCATCTAGCCAAGTTTTTCTTAGCAATTTCTGGGCATCTTTTTTTTCCCCCACGTGACAATTACTGATCTAAGTAAGTGAGACATTGGGATGTCATGGGAAAGCTTATAATGGAGTGCCTGAACCACCAGTCCTCGTCCAGGCTCTTCTCTGTGCTAGACTTAACTTCTCTGCACACCAGTGTCTTCATCTGCTTATTAGAGGTGACAAAATGCTATTGGGCCCCAGTGAGTTAGTAATGCACAGCCATGTCTTGTAAAATAACCTAACAAATGTCATTTTTTGGTAATGATTTTCACTCTCGAATCTGAGCTTTTTCAGAAAAGAGACCATGTCTTATTCACCTTAGCTTACCTGTCACCAGGAAGAATAACACCTAAACTATCAGATTTTTATAAGAATTAAGTGAAAAACTCTCCGTAAAGCACCCAACATGGAGCCTACATGAAAAGGTGGGAAATGAATATTAAATCTTTCCCACTCAACTCCTTTGTTTTGTGTCCCCAGCTCTTACCACATACTAAACATTAGCAAATATTGAGATAGGCAGTACAACATATGGATTATTAACAACAACAATAATCATCATCAGTACTCGTGCAGACTCTGCACCAGGCAATATTCTAAGCGTGTTATATATATCCACTCACTTAATCCTCATAACCACCCTTCTAGGAGAGTCCTATTATTATCCTCATTTTACAGATGAGGAAACAGACGGGAAGAGGTCAGTTACATTTCCCAAGGCATCATGCTAACACCTAGCAAAGTCAAGATGTGCATGTAGACTTTCTGGCTCTAGAGTTAAGAACGTGGATCACAGACCATGCGTTCAAGTGCAAATGGCCAACAATTCTTTACAGCTCTTCCCATCAAGAAGCAGAATCTATTTTCCCACCCACTGAGCCTGGACTGGCTTTGTGACGTGCTTTGATCAACAGAATACAGGGAAGTAACTATGAGTTCTGGGCCTAAACCTCAGTAGGTGTTGTAGCCTCTGCTCTCACTGTCTTGAAAGGCTGTCACTATCTGAACAAATCAGCATTAGTCTCCTTAAGGATGACGTGGAAAGAGGACCAGACATCCTCGTCATCCCACTTGAGGCCCAGACCCGTAAGTGAGGCCATCCTAGACCATCCAGCCCCAGCCACCCCAGCCCAGAGCAGCATAACCTTCTAGCCAAAAGAGAGAATCATGAGAAATAATAAAATGGCTATTGTTTTAGACGATGAGGTTTAAAGTGGTTTGTTATGTAACAGGAGGTTGATCTGCTTGGAGGCCGTGCATCCTTGGGTAGGCTGCTTAGCCTCGCTGACCTCAGTTTCATTACTTACAAATGAGAGTGATTATTTCCACTTCACAGGATACCGCATGTTTGACATGCTGTATGGTAAGTAGGTGCTCAAAAAATGTTCAAATTTTCCCCGTGAAGAATATATTATGCAAAGATAAGCTTTGGTGGCATGCAAAGTGGCTAGAAGATCAATTTGTAGATCAGGATTACAAAAATGGAAGCACATGATAGGGCACAAATGCTTGGAACAAGGAAGGGGGTATATTGAATTTTTGCTAAGAGGGGATTTAGAGCGTCACTTGCATGGTTGGATTTGAGGACCTTTAAGGTTCATTCTGTTCCTGAGATTCGACGAATCACTTGCATCAAGGATCATATGAGCTGGGTTAAAACTTTTCCTCTCTATCTTTCTAATTACATTTCCTTTACTGCACACTGATAGTGCCCTGTTGGGGTTGAAACTATGCGTGCTTTGTTGAGTGACTGTTTCTAACTCTAACATAGCAGAGAGTAGGGGCTTAAAAATGTTAGCTGAATTGAGCATGTAGCACAGAGGATCCAAATGCTTCTACTAACAATGTTACCAGGAATGGACAAAATAATTAAAAATAATAAAGGCAGAGGGAGATAGAAATGGAGAGTTTTGTTTTGCAGTTGGTAAAACACACATAAATATGCTCATAGGATGATTAGGATGTGGTGTTTTTATTCATCTGTTTTTCTGGCTTGCTTGCTTGGATTTTTTGTTTGATTTGTTTTTTAAAGATTTGATTTTACTATGGGAAACCTTTTATAATGACTGGTATTGCTGATTCTCTGTTGCTTATGGGGGTCTCTTTGGATCCCTTAATCTCGCTAAACAATTTATCACTAAAAACCCTGCAAATGACCGAACTCAAACACTCAGACTTGCATTTGGTGGATGTTTTAATGTGTCCCTTCAGTGAAGACATATCGTAGCATAAACCCAATTGAAATGGAATATTTCAGCAATTGATAAAAGTATTTGCACTGCATGTTTCATATTAGAATTGGGGGGGTGCTCTGTGTAGGGGCTGTGGCTTTTAATAAAGAAAACTAAAAATACAAAATAAACCTTCACAGAATCTAAGTGAGTTGAAATATTCTCCTATACTTCTCCAGTATTTTTGTGGAAGACAGATAAAATTCCTCATCCACATTTCCCTCCTGTGTTCCCTGGCTTCAAACTCTGGCCTTATGATCCACCCACATTTCCCTTCTTCACTCTTCGCTGGTGCAAGTCATCTCGCGGCTTTGCAAACCCCAGCACTGCTGATGAATAAACATAGTTCTGTCTGTGGCGCCCCATACATTTTGGAGACAATGTTCAGCTTCAAAGTTTTCAGAATTGCCTGGTCGGTTTTGTTAACGACATTAGTGGGACCTCATTGTCGGAGTTAGGGGCGAGACAATGGCGCATCTCTTACATCATCAAGCACAAGGAGCTCTGTCTCCAGCTGTACAAACAGCACAGGAAATGGATTTTTTCTTCGTGTTATTTTTCGTCTATTAAAATTATGCAAACCCGGCAAATACAACAATTGCTTTGTTAAGACTCCCGAAATGTCTAACCATTCATTTCCCAAGTAAGGAGCCTGCGGTGCGTTTGATGCTGAGGATTGTTAATCCCAAATGTGGAGAACTAATAAAATAATCAAAAAAGGGCCCCAGAAGTGTTGATAAATTTCAATTATCTCTTGCTCTGTCTCCCAGGATTGGACTAGCAGGATGGAACTGCCTTCAAGTAGTACTTGAGTCGGGCTGCATTTTCTCTTCCTTGGGCCCCTAGGCCCCGACGTCTGTCCTTTGTGGCTGAATCGCCTTAGCAGGGCTGGCGTTTGGAGGTGCTCAGGGCCAGAGGAGACAAAGCAGGCCCGCCGCACAAAGGCGAGGGAGCCAAAGAAAGCAAAATTGAATCTCTAGCACCCTGCTCCTGAGTAAACAGACAAAACTAATGGGTCTGCCATTTCTCCTCCCATCCAATTACTGGGTTCCAGTAGAGAGAATATGGCAACATCAGCTCACACAAATCCTAATACTCTTAATCCCTTCCATACATATAAACCTCACATCCACCCACATGACTTCATTACCCAAACCACCCAGGCAGACAGTGTGAAGGAATGGGCCCACCAGCTGCAGAAACCTGCCTTCTTCAGGTTTTAATCAGCTAATGAGGGATATGCAAATGAAAAGCTTATGGGATTATGCCTTGTCCGACAGCAGTTCACCCCTAGTGATAGAGGACTAATACAGGTGTTAGTAAACGGGTTATTAGACCCGGCCTAATTTAGGCCTATTCATGCCGCGCTCGCACTCTTAGCCTAAACATTTGCCCTTGTCCTGAGGGCCCAGCAGGAGCCATCTTCAGGCCTGTGGTAGGTCTGACATGAACTCCTCGCTAAAGATATGAAGTTAATAAATCCGGCCATTGGGTGTTTAGGCATACACAGCGACATGAGAGTGGCCTCTGGTAGGGGCTCTTTTTTCTTTCCCCACAGGAGGAAGGGCCTGAGAAACTGCTGGGCAGCAGTGAGAGGGAGTTTTACTCAACATCATTCACCACTTACTTTGATTCACAAGGAAATAGGGACAGAGACAGTGGTATATTGGTAGATGGTTGACAATCAGCTCTCTGGAGGAGAAAAAAGACCCTGATTTGTAAGTCCACTGATTTCCATGGAGTAAAGGCTCCTACCATGGATCATGTCTAATTGCTGATGTGATGTCAAGTGTCTTGCAAAATCAAAAAATTAACCATCAGCTCTTGCAAGCCAGTACGAGCTGGCTCCGGTGCACCACGGGATGCAGACCTGGCCCTCATGTGACCTACGGTCTAGCACAGTCATTCAAATTGAGCCTGGGAGCTGGACGCGGGGCTTGATCCCGGGACCCTGAGATCATGACCGGAGTGGCAGGCGGGCGCCCAACCGACTGAGCCACCCAGGCACCCCAAAACTATTTTTACTTTACACTAAGATGCAGTTTGCCTGTTTTCATAGATTGACATTTGCCCTGATGGTGAAAAACAATGGTGATAAAACCGGAGGCTGAGCACAAACCAATGCACGGCTAGAACACCACCGTTCACTTGCAAGAAAACAAAAAAATTCCAGCCTCTCTTAAGAATGAAGAGTAAAACTCATTCATTTGATCAAATCTTGACCCTTGAATACATGTCTTTTTAACATTCTGTGTGATGGCCTAGGAAGTGCATATGAAGCACGTCTTCATACCAAAACGTGATGATTACTTCAAGACAAGCCCCGTGTGATGGTTCAAGTTCTGAGCTGAACTTAGTGGCTTTTTTCATGAAATGCCATTTTTTACTTGAAAGAGCGACAAACTATGCTTATTCAGACTTAGGTATTTGACAGACATTTTCTTGCAAAGGAATGAGATGGGCCTGTCATTTCAAGAGAAACAACTCACAGCATCTGTTGCTAATGGTACAATTTGAGATTTCAAGCAAAAATTCAAACTTTAGAAAGCTGTATCCCCACATCATGAATTTGACACATCCCAATATAAAGACTTTTTCAGGGAGATTAGTGGTGATATTAATGCAAGTGATATTTCAGTGTTGAGTAATGAAATGTGTTAACATTGAAAGATTCGCATAACTTAGTGGGCTAATTTTTTCCAAACGACCAATGCATGATATTACAAAATCAGTCATGGATAAAAAAAAATCCTTTCAGAATGCCAGATAGACCAATGAGTTTTATTGTAACAGAGTATGAAAATCCCATTAAAATAGTTTCAACTTCCATGTTGCAACTAACCTTTAAGAAATTACTACTTGTTTTGTTTAGGTATAATGTTGAAGAATAAAGTCCAGTTATCCAGAAACGGTTATTAGAATACTCATTTTTCCCCAACCACATTATCTATGAGGTCAGATATTCTTCATATACTTCAACCAAGATAACATATCCCAACAGACTGCATGCAGAGGCAGATAGAATTCAGCTGTCTTCTACTAAAGCCAGACACAAATGGGATTTGCAAAAATGTGAAACAAGGTCGCTCTCTTTACCAAACATGTTTTGTTCTGGAAAAGAGTTACTTTTCATAAAAACATGCTATTTATGTTTTTTTATTTATATTTTTTAATATTCAGAAAAGTTTTACTGCTAATAATAATAAAAAAAACAAAACAAGAAACAACTCCAATGTCTACTGACGGAATGGATAGATAAATTGAGGCATATACATAAAATCTGATACAGCAAAGAAAACAACTCTCAGATATAATGTTGAGTGAAAAAAGCAAGCCCAGAGACTATGCACAGTCATTTATAGAAAGTTCAGTTATGAGCAAAGATGAGCAATATATGTGGTAAAGCAATAAATCGCAGTAAGCGATTGACAAATATAAAATACAAAAAGGCCTAGTGTAACATCAAAATTTGGCCAAAACCAAATATCACCATCATGGAACAAATCTGTGAGATACAAAAACAAACCTGAAACTTCATTTTTAAAATTAATTATTGCTACATTTTTTAAAGGTTTTTTTGTATTTATTTGAGAGAGAGAGAGAGCATAAGCAGTGGGAGGGGCAGAGAGAGGGAGAAGCAGACTCACCACTGAGCAGGGAGCCTGCTGCGGGGCTTGATCCCATGACCCTGGGATCACAACCTGAGTCAAAGGCAGACGCCTAACTGACTGAGCCACCCAGGTGCCCCTATTGCTACATTTCCATTAGTCAACATGTTAGTATTCACATTTGTTTCGTTTTATATTCAGAACAGGAAAATGATTTTTTTTTAATATGTATAAAACACTGTCAACTGCCAACCTGTTCCTGTGGACACTGAACGACACATTTATGACCATATAGATGCTCACTGTCAACTGAGGTCAGTGCAAAAACAAGATATTTTTAGGGTGCCTTCATTTTCTTTAGCATTTTCTTCATTAAATTCTTTATATTCTTTAGCATAGAGGAGATTGCAGACGATTTGCCATGGATGTGTTATGGTGTTTTTTCATGAATAAATATTTTTAAACTTTTCGGTTTTAACTTTTAATACTGAACACATCAAGAGATATAACCCTTACAAACAAAAACCTTTGGGATTCTCAATCATTTTTAAGAGTGTACAGGGGTCCTGATACCAAAAGTTTACCCACCATTGGTCTAATGGAACATTACCTTTCGTCTTGAAGAATCAGTCGGAGTTTGCCTGATGAAGATGATGGGAAGGAGAGGTCAACAAAATGGGTATGGGCAAGAGGACATGGACTTGGGCTTCCTCAGAAGAGTCAGTGTAGTTGCAGTTGGGACATGGGGGACAGGCAGGGCTTGTGAAACTGCAGGGTGGGTGTTCCTCGTCCCCTGCCTGCCTATTTTGTGGCATCGAGGAGCCACATGAAGCCTTTAAGCAGGGTCACGACCTAACCTACAACTTAGAAAGATCCTTCTGGCTCCAGGCATCTTAATCAGGGGCCAAAGGCTGATGAGTGAGAGCCCAACTTCAGAAATTTTCTTTAGCTGGCACTGTGTTCTGAGAGTTTAGAATTTGACAGCTGGATTGTTCCAGGCCCCCTCATTCCCTGTGGTCTCACACTGCCCCTCCCCCGTGTTTATGTTATCTTCCTAGTCCTGAGATTGGTGTAAACCTGAGAACACCGCCAATGGGGAGATGGTGAGGTCCTCAACCAGGGGTACACTCTCTTGACTGGGCAAAACTGGGAATTTCTCTGTGCTTTGCCAGGGTTCTCTTCAGCCTGAGAGCTTTTGAAATGCCAGCGAAAAAAAGAAGGAGGGTTTGTGTAAAGAGCAAAATCAGGCTTGGAGAATTTTAGATCTCTTTAAGATTTCTCTAATTTTCTCGTGGTGAAAGACTTTTGCATGTTATGACTTGATTTTCTACAAACTATCTCTTCTGAGAAAATAGTAAATTTACATGCCTGTTATCATAAGGGATATCTCTTACTCTCTTCATCTTCCAATAAGTTGGACTTTTAAAAATTATAACCGTTTTTTATTTTCCAAGGATTAGTGAGACATAATAAAAAGCCTGGGTTGGGGGGGAGGAAGGAAAGAAAGAAAAAAATCACCTCTAATCCCCCTCCGCATGGCTTTTATTATTTTTTTCATGTTCTCTCTCAGTGTTGGTCCAGAAGCATGCATAATGATTACATAGATGTCATCATAGCATAGAAATAATTTTATATTCTACCCTTACTTTTCATTAAAATGAAGAGAAAAATGGACCTACTTGAGTGCCTGTGGGGTGCCAGAGATGGCTAGATGTTGTAGCATTCTTTCTCTTATTGGTTCTTACAAGTTACTTATTACAGTGGGTATCAATCAGACTTTGACATGGAGGTTACGTGACGTAAGTAGAGGCTAAACTAATACTAATTGGTTATCAAGTTAAGCAGCTTGTGAATGACTGAGGAAGGATCCAAACCTTTCTCTGGCTGCACATCCCCTTCCCCTTTTCATTGCTCCGTCATCTCCATGGTAACTTGTGTTGGCTTCCCTATAATCTAGTGGATTATAAACTGCCTGAAGGCAGAAACCCTGTTTTACTTGTCTTTATCCCCAGAACCTAGCACAGTGTTCGGCAGGTTGTAGGTAGTTAATCAATATTTGTTGAATAAATGCAGCCCCCGCACCCACCTTTTCCCAGAACTCCTGAAGAGTTTAGGGCTAATGAGGGCCTCCTCCTCCTCGTTTACTTTATTTAACAAAATTTAATCAAACTGATGCAGCCAGCCCGGTCCGGGAACCCAGGGGAGGGTCCCACAGGACCAGCCAAGAGGGTCCTTGGCTTCACACAGGATAGAAATCAAACGCAAGCCAGAGAAAGTGGAAACAGCTTATTGAGTAGCGTGAGTGACAGGGAATAGCAGACGGAGTGTTTGGGAGATTGGGAAAGGAGAGGAGAACGAGACTCACTGTTGCTTGGGATTAGGGATTTATATTGGAGAAGGGTCTAGGGTATGTGTAAAATTGCTGATTGCTAAATTGCTGAAGGAAGGGTCATTGATGGCAGTGTCAGCTGAGGTTTGTTTGAAGCTAATGTCTTGGAACATGTTTGGGATCTGGCTCTTAGGTATTGTCAGGTGTTTGGGGCTTAGGACAAAACTCAGAGAATGATTAGCTTTCTTGCTTCCTGCTTGGAGTGGGAACATATCTTCTGTAGCTTATTCAGAGGCAAAATATGGAACATGAGTCAATGGGGCCTAGCAGAAAAACAGCAGAATCAAAGCCTTTCTAAAATGGGAGTCCCAGGGCACCTGGGTGGCTCAGTCTGTTAAGCATCTGCCTTCGGCTCAGGTCATGATCCCGGGGTCCTGGGATCGAGCTCCACATTGAGCCTGCTTCTCCCTCTCCCTCTGCTCCTCCCCTCTGCTCGTGCTTTCTCTCTGGCTCTCTCCCTCTCTCTCAAATAAATAAAATCTAAAAGTAAAATAAAACGGGAGTCCCTTCAGCTCTCTACTTCAAAACTAGTATGTACTGGGCCCTTGACCGGGTACAGGGAAACAAAGACCAAAAGCACCCTGGAGGGAGGAAGGCAGGATACTGGGAGGGATGTTTTCCGTGCAGGTGTCTGAGGACAGCAACAGAGGGAAAAGCAGCTAGGGATGTGTGGGATCATCTGGGACGGCTCTCCAGGAGAGAAGGCTTTGTTCCATCTTCCACAGAGAGCACCTCAACCTCCACCAGCCATCTTTTGAAAATGTGCACTTGGCTACAAGAGACCAGAGATGAGAAGGATTTCCTGTTGCTAAGGGTTGGGATTTCAGGCTCATTTTCTGCCGTTGAGGCATTTTATTTTATCTTACACAGAAGGACATAATTCACATTGTTGTTTCCTGTATACCATATTGAGATCCATTAAGGCATCTTGCAATCTGAAAGAATTCTATTTGCAGTTCCCTCCATAAACAGAATAATTGCCACCACCACTACCCCTCTGCCATTTACCTTTTTATCTGGCTCTATACACTAAATTTTCTAAATTTTATAGTTTATAGAGTTTGGAGTTAGTGTCATGTACCAAAGTTTTTGGCTTTTAAAATTTTCTGGCCTGTCATTGCAAAATCGAGGTAAACTCTTATTCGATTGGTGCCTAGTTTCATGAATTTGCTAATGTGATTCTTTGTGTTCTCTCTATACCGACATCTTCAGAATTCAGAGAGGTGATATGAGAGTTCTGGTGCTAGATGAAATTGGCCAGGCACCTTTGCAGAGCATGTTGCACAAATACCTGAAGAAATGCTTTTCTCTCTCTTCAAAAATGTCATTTTCCAGGTGCATGATCTCATTGCTATAGAATTCCATCTTTGGATAACAGCATAGCCAAAGTCGGTGCTTAAGTACTTTGCAGGATGACTGCAGAAAAATTGTTCTGGCCTTTGGAGTGTGTGGGGTTATGGGCTGGGGGCAGGTGTCCAATTACACTTCTTTCCTCCAGCTCTTAAATTGTCTCCTTCTTCCTGCCCTTGCCCCAAACCTGGGTTTCACTGGAGAATTCATTGGCCTAAAGTGCAGAAAAGATATTGGAAGTATTTAGATGCCGGAATACCAGGTGATCACAGGTACTTCTTGGCAGTTCTGCTTGATCTTGGTGGAAAAGTAATTCCAAATGAAAGATGTTGAACAGGGAGCCGTTCCCAGAACACAAAATAAGCTTTATTATTTTTTTATTTGTAATCATCTCCTTGAAATGGGGAAATTTTTAACCTTTTTGGTTCCCTTGGAGAAGAGAGGACCCAACTAGATTTCTTGAATTCTTCCTTACAAAGGTCTTTTTTTTTGGTTCCCTAAGTACTTTTGCTGTTGGAAATAAAGAACTCATCAGACTTAAGTCCTTCAGCAAATGTTCTAAACACCTAATTTGGGCCAACACCTTGTCCCGGGATTGGCCTGTTAACCTTTCACCCTTTACCCAGGCTGCCATGGGGGGATGATCCTCTTAGAATCCTCCCTAGGCAAGGCCACAACATGGGATTCTTAAGTCTATTTAACCTGGGGATTTGGGGGAGGCGGCTTTTCCACCCTGCATTGTTCATCATTGCCGTTTGTTTTCTATAGTTCCTCCCAATTAGTTGGCCAGGGCTTTGAAAACACATGTGATTTTAATGCCTTGTAGACCATTCCTCTATTCTGACAGGGAGAAACGAGAGCAGGCTCATGACACTTTATAAGATGTCATCATGCTTGCAGATCCAAGCGTAGTCCATAAAGAAATAGGTATCCCACATATTACATCGTACACAGACAATAACTGACAGGTGTAACACCATTTAGAATTTATAAATTATTTTCAATGTCTAACTTCCTTAGCTACTTAAAATAAACCTGTGGAGTAAGTGGCAATTATAAATGCCAAGTTTGCAGATGAGTAAACTAATGGCAAGGAAAGTCCAGGGACATTTCCAGAGTCACTTAGTTAGGTAAACCTTTTTTTTTTTTTCAGATTTTTTTTTATTATTATGTTATGTTAGTCACCATACATTACATCATTTGGGGGTTTTTTGGGGGGGATCTAGTACATTTTTATTGTTATGTTAATCACCATACATTACATCATTAGTTTTTGATGTAGTGTTCCATGATTCATTGTTTATGTATAACACCCAGTGCTCCATGCAGTACGTGCCTTCTCTAATACCCATCACCAGGCTAACCCAGACCCCCACACCCCTCTCCTCTAGAACCCTCAGTTTGTTTCTCAGAGTCCATCGTCTCTCATGGTTCATCTCTCCCTCCGATTCCCCCCCTTCATTCTTCCCTTTCTGTTATCTTCTTCTTCTTCTTCTTCTTCTTTTTTTTAACATACAATGTATTATTTGTTTCCGGGGTACAGGTCTGTGATTCAATAGTCTTATTGCCTGTTTTCCGTTTCCTATCTCATTGGAATAATAAACTTTTAAAATTTAAATAATTTGCTGTTTCACTTGATTAATTCATTTTTCTTAATAAATAACAACGAGCTAAGGAAAGTAGGACTTACCATGATTCTCCTGTTCTCACAGTGTAAGATTGGCAAGAGCATAGAAAAATAAAAGAAAAATAAAGCATTGGAGTCAAATAGAAAATCTCAAAAAAAGTAAGATCTAGTGCATTTGAGAACTTAAGATATGAGATGTTTGGGGCACCTGGGTGGCTCAGTTGGTTAAACATTTGACTCTTGATCTCTGCTCAGGTCTTGATCTAAGGGTCATGAGTTTAAGCCCCGTGTTGGGCCCCATGCTGTGCATGGAGCTTATGTAAAAAAAAAAAAAGATATTAGATGTGGCATTCTATTTCAGGAAGAATACATGTTTCATTTTATAAATGGTATTGACTACCTTCCTGGAAGAAAAAGACCCCCTTATACACACCAAATTGAAATATTACAGATGGATTACATATTTTAATGCTTTAAAATAAAATTAAAATTTTAGAAAATTTGGGAAAGCATTTGTAGAAACCTGTTATGAGGGAAACCTTCCTATTCATAGGACCTTGAAGCCATGATGGAAGAGAGATTTTTTTTTTAAAGATTTTATTTATTTGTTTGACAGAGACACAGCGAGAGAGGGAACATAAGCAGGGGGAGTGGGAGAGGGAGAAGCAGGCTTCCCACTGAGCAGGGAGCCCAATGTGGGGCTCCATCTCAGGACCCTGGGATCATGACCTGAGCCGAAGGCAGATGCTCAACAACTGAGCCACCCAGGCACCCCGAGAGATGTTTTCTAAAGTGACAAATATACCGTGACAAAATTAGAAAGCAGTGGTAGCCTAGAAAAAAATGAGAAATACATGACAAAAAAAAATGTTTCTACTATTCTATATGCTCCCATAAATCTTAAAAGGCAAACCTTAGAATTGAGCAAATAATATAAACAGGAAATTCACATAAGAAAAAATCCAAAAGTCCTAAAATATAAGACAAAAGACTTAACCTCAGCAATCAGGGAGATGCCAAATATAGTAACAGTGAAGTACCCATTTTGACCCATCAAATCGGCAAAACATAAAAAGAGCAATACCATTGTGAATTGGAGAAGATGCTAGAAAACTGCCATTCCCACAAATTAATGGGATATCAGAATTTGTCTATTACTACAGGCTTTTTGGAAAGTAATCTGGTGATACATATTAAAATAGACTTCATTTTAATGTATTAAACTTCCATTAGCTCAAGCAATCCTGCTTTAAAAAAATATGTTCCATAGAAATAAAAACATTAAAATAAGGTTCTAAGTTCAAGGGTGCTTATTATAGCAATACTTATAATCATAGAAACAAAAATAAAACCTTAAGTATTCATGAATAGTGGTATCTAGTAAATGGTAAAACAAATGAGTATATCTACTCTATGGAATATTTTTCAGTCTTTAAACAAATTCCTGTATATCTTTATCTCTTAACCTAGATGGATCCCATGTATTTATTAAATGAAAAAAATAGAAATTAATCTGGTATGATACATTTTTACTTTATAAAATTTTACAAGTTGTGTGTGTGTGTGTGTGTGTATGTGTGTGTGAGGCTATTTGTGTGTATTGTGAACTTATCGGCCAATTTAGTCATGCACTAAATGTGACTAGGGTCATATTAGTAAATAATACTAACCTCTTAAAAGTTTTAGATAGGTTTGGGGCACCTGGGTGGCTCAGTTGGTTATGCATCCGACTTTTGGTTTCAGCTCAGGTGGAGATCAAGAGGTGGCGATCTCCTGGTCTTGTGATGGAGCCCCGAGTCTGGTCTCTGCACTCAGTGCAGAGTCCGCTTCAGATTCTTTCTCCTTCTCCCTCGCCGCTTGAGCAAGCATGCGTGCAGGCACTCTCTCTCCATTTGATAATATTTATTTAATAAATAAATAAAATCTTAAAAAAATAAAGTTTTAGGTAAGTTTAATAAGCAAGTCTCAGACTCTATCCCACTGCGTATATGAACATTTGTAACAAGCAAGCACACACAGGTCATATCACCAGTTCTAGAAGCTCAGCTAAGTCCAGCTCAGTCCTTTAGTTCTTTTCCTCACCATCTTGCATGACAGGTTCACTTGAGCCAGATGTGACAATATGGCAGGGGCAGAATTCTGTTCTCCTTATAGTCTGTATCAGGCCATCAGAAATTCTCCCAAATTGGACCAGTACTTTTTTTATATAAGATTTTATTTGTTTGACAGAGAGAGAACACAAGCAAAGGGAGTAGGAGAGGGAGAAGCAGGCTCCCCGCTGAGCAGGGAGCCCAATGCAGGGCTCTATCCCAGGACCCTGGGATCATGACCAGAGCTGAAGGCAGATGCTTAATCGACTGAGCGACCCAGGCACCCCTAGATCAGTACTCTTTAGGATCAAGTCTTAGACACCATCCCTGAGGGAGCAGGGTATAGGCTTTGCTAGACATTTAAACCCTATCTGTGGGGCGCCTAGGTGGCTCAGTCGTTAAGTGTCTGCCTTCAGCTCAGGTCATGATCCCAAGGTCCTGGGATTGAGTCCCACATCCGGCTCCCTGCTCTGCGGGGAGCCTGCTTCTCCCTCTCCCACTCCCCCTGCTTGTGTTCCTTCTCTCGCTGTCTCTCTCTCTCTGTCAAATAAATAAATAAAATCTTTAAAAAAAATAAAAAAAAAACCCTATCTGTGCAGGGAAGTGGAGTGTCTCTAAAAGAGTTTAGATAAGTCATATATAATGGAATACCACCAATTTCACCAATGAGAACCCATTTTAAACATCACGCTAACAAGCTACTAATTTCACCTGTGAAAAACCCATTTCTGACATTTACTATACTAATCAGTGAAATGTCTGTATTGATCAAAGATGAAGATTACTGATGCAGTTACAGTAGCCACATCTGAATTAGGACAGCTGACTTGGCTTGTGACTTAAACCAACTAACACAAAAGACTATCACATTGTCTGGGTTCAAGCATTTTGAAACAAATTAGCTACATCATAACAGTATGATAGGGAGGAGGCAGGGTGTTCCACGCAAGAACAATTCATACTGGTTGAGCAGAAATGGGATGAGGATGGAGCTAGAATATTAACTTATTCTTTATAGACCTTTATATCATTTCCTTTGACACAACACGCATATCATTTTTGTACTTTAAAAATCTTAGAAACGTATTTTTGAAAGAGGCAGTAACTTTTTACGAGTAAAAGCAAGGATTGCCTTTGCACATGCTCTTCTTTCTACATAGAACATCTCTCTCTTGTTTGTTAGCAGTGTTCTGCCTCCAGTTCTGATTCTGAACCCCATTTCCTTTGGGAAAGCTGCAGACAGTCACATGCTTGTTCTCGATGCTCCTAAAGCGTTCTAAATATTGCCCAGCAAAAGATTCATAACAATTCCTATTTGTCTGTTTTTCCTGTTATATTATACATTTTATACATGCCTTATTCAATGCTATGTCTCCTAGCACCATGCCTAATAATACTAAGTGCTTGCAAATCTGTGCTGAATTCATGAATGAATGAGGAAGTGAGTGAATGTTGAAATACAGCATTTAGTTTGCTTGTGGGACCTTTGCCTTTACAATGCTTATGAAATAGGCTTAATAAGATTTCAACTTTCTTGCTCAGCCAATTTATTATCATCGTTTCATGCAAGAATATATGCATCACTGTCATAATTTTCAATACCAACATCTGCAGTCCATAAGGAAGGAATAAAAATCTCCTCCTATAAGTTGTCAGGCATCATGGAGTAGGAGGTGAAATTATACTACTCCATACCTATATTTTGAGTCCTGGACTCACCATTTATTAAGTGTGGAATTTTGAAAGAGACTTTTAACAACTCACTCTGAGTTTCAATTTTGTCATCTGTAATATGGAATAAAAATCGCTACTTCAAAGAATTATGGTAAGGATCAAATGAATGTGGAAACGCTCTGTGAACTATAAAGTTAGAGATACATATTTTTGATTATAATGAATGTAGGATGAAGTCTCACATTTCCTTCTGGAGCATTAAGGTTTTTCCATTGTTAGGACTAGGTGCACCATATTTAATCTTTTGGGCACCTCAGAAGGGAAGAATCATAGGATCATAAAATATTAGAGTCTGAAGGGATCACAAAATCCTAGGCCATCCTCCCCATTCTGTAGCTAGGAAAACTAAGGTCCAAAAAAATGTTCTGACTTTACTCAGGCCATAGGGCAAGTTGGTTCAACTGAGGTCATCATATGCAAAGGATCGTCTTAACATCTTTTCACCAACTCACTTTTTTGTGCTGCAAAAAGAAACTCATTTCAGGCAGAATTTGCCTTGCTTTGACAGAAAAAAGTACTCTTAATCCCAAGCACAACACAAAGACTTCTTTGAAGAATTTATTCATGTGTTGAGCAGTGAATTCAATTATTGCAATGACAAATGCAAATTTCCTTGAAAAAAAATGTGTCATCTGTTGGCCAATTCATAAACGAATCTTACTGCACAGTCTCCATGAGCTTGTGCAAGCCTTGTGCAACTCCAAGGAAACAAATATTAATGGCTATGAAAAAAGCCACAAAAACTCTAAAGTCTGACACAATAAAAAGAAAGACTGTGAACCACAACTCTGCCTTCCCATTGATACTGTGTTTGGGGAATTGTTTTGGGAAGAGAGCTTGGGGTTTTGTTTTTAGTATGGTGACAATAACTATCCCTTACATTTCTGAAGGCCTTCAGAATTTTCAAAGCGAGATCACGCACATTCTCACTTTGATCCTCTCAACAGCCCTGTGATGGAAGCATGCAATTTTCTAAGAAAATCCACTCATGTTTTTCAACTGATCTCCTCTTTTGTTTCAGGCATATTGCGACTCAAGGAGCTACAAGTCTCAAGTGCGAAGAGTCAGAATAATTCAGAAAGACAAACATAATGGTTGAGTTTTTCTAAAGGAGCTGTGTGTGTGTGTGTGTGTGTGTGTTTATGTGAATGATAAAGAAATAATAAGCAAATGTGGGAGGGAGTGGTGGAGAATAAGAATTCCAGTAACCTATGGGAATAGAATACATGTGACAACTGGATTTGCTCTTTTAAATTGTCTATTTATATGCTTCTCTTCAGATAAGGCTAAAGACTTTGTAACCTCAAAAAGATTTTATTTATTTATTTGTCAAAGAGGGAGAGAGAGAGAGAGGGAGGGAGGGAGAGAGAGAGAGCACAAGCAGGGGGAGCAGCAGGCAGAGGGAGAAGCAGGCTCCCCGCTGAGCAGGGAGCCCGATGTGGGACTCTATCCCAGAACCCTGGGATCATGACCTGAGCCGAAGGCAGATGCTTAACCAACTGAGCCACCCCGGCATCCCAATTTTGAGGAATTTTTAAGTTTAGCATGGCAGTGGTAGTCATGGTTGGATGATTTCTTCAGTAACAGACATCACTAGCTATGCAATAGCAACATTGGGACAATATAATATGGTGAGTAGGAGTGTGGACTCTGGAGTCAGACTACCTGAGTTCAAATCCCAGATTCAAAACTTACTGGTTGTGTGGAGTTTGGGTAAGTCACTAAACCTCCCTGCTTCATTTCCTCTTCTGAAAAATAGTTATAATAATAGTACTTACCTTATAGGGTTATTGTGAAAATTGAATGAGTTAGTATATATAAAGTGCTTGGAACAGCATCTGATACAAAATAAGTACTATATGTGTTTGCTATCATCATCATCATCATTGAGCATCAACATTGTTTCTGAATCTATGTCCCCGACCTCTCTTTGAACTAGGTATTAGAGTGCAAGGTGTGTCTTATGATGTACAAGGCTTTATAGTTTGGGGTCAGTGTTTTCTGAACCTTTTCACATAATAAATTGATGTGAAAGGATTTTGCAACCCATTTTGGAATTTCTTACACAGGGATTAGTAGTCCTGGCTCTAGAGCCAGACGACATGCACAAAATCTCTTCTCTACCTCTTGCAAGCTATATGATTCTGGGCAAATTATTTAATCTAACTGGAGCTTGGTGTAATAATGGTACCTACCTCACTGGGTTGTTTGAGGCTTAAATGAGATAATATACGCAGAGAGCTTACCAAAAGGGCTCCATATAGTTGTAGAATTTGTCAGCATAAGAGGAGGAAGAGAAATATACTTTCACTCAGAAACTAAACTTCCAGGGGCACCTGGGTGCCTCAGTTGGTTGAGTGTCCAACTCTTGATTTCGGCTCAGGTCGTGATCTCAGGGTCCTGGGATTGAGCCCCACAGCGGGTTCCATGCCCCACGTGGAGTCTGCTTAAGATTCTCACCCTCTCCCTCTGCCCCTCCCCCCACTCACTCTCTCTCAAACAAATAAATCTTTTTTTTAAAAAAAGAAACTAAACTTCCATTAAAAAAAGAGGAATCAAAAGAATAGCAAAAATGTAACAAAAACTTAACTGTGCCAAGTCTTATACTAACTCTGTATGTGCATTATCTCATTTAATAATGATGATAAATATATATATATCACTCCTGGTATATTTCTCTCATCTTTTATTCTATGACACAATTTTGAGATCATCTTTTTTCTCTTTTTCTCTAAACAATCACTCTCAGCTGACCTAGACTTATGACGCTTTAGTAAGAATGTTGAAAAAGTGAGAACTGTGTCAGTTTCTTCAACAGTTTTCATCAAGACATCAAATCTCCATCTTAAGGTGCTCAGGAAGGAAGGACATTATGCACTGTCCTGCTAAAATGTGCCGTCCGTGATCAACGATGTGCTTACTTAATGGCACAGTGGAAAAAATATACATGGGGAATGAAAATAAAGAATGTCTCCTTTTAAGTGCTAACACATCTTGGACTGATCTCTTTTTTATTATTTTTTATGAGAGTATAGTTGACACACAATGTTACATTAGTTTCCAGTGTACAACATAGTGATTCAACAAGTCCACACTTTATGCTCTGCTCACCGCAAGTGTAGCTACCATCTGTCACCAGACAACTCCGTTACAATATCATTAGCTATATTTTCTGTGCTATACCGTTTATCCCTGCAATTTATTTGTTCCATAACTGGAAGACTGTCCCTCCCACTCCCCTTCACCCATTTTGTCCATCCCCTCATCTCTGTCCCCTCTGGCAACCACCAATTTGTTCTCTGTATGTTTGGGTCTGTTTCTGCTTGTTTGCTTGTTTATTCATTTGTTTTGTTTTTTAGATTCCACATACAAATGAAATCATATGGTATTTGTCTATGTCTGACTTATTTCACTTAGCGTAATACCCTCTAGGTCCATCCATGTTGTCACCAATGGCAGGATCTCCTCTCTTTATATGGCTGAGTAATATTCTATTATATATCTATATCACATCTTATTTATCCATTCATCTATCATTGGACACTTGGGCTGCTTCCATATCTTGGCTATTATGAATAATGCTGCAATAAACATAGGGATGCATATATCTGTTGAAATTAGTGTTTTTGTTTTCTTTGAATAAACACCCAGTAGTGAAATTACTGGATCATGTGGTATTTATATTTTAATTTTTTGAAGAACCTGTATATTATTTTCCACAGTGGCTATACCAATTTACATTCCCACTAACAGTGCATAAGAATTCCTTTTTCTCCACATCCTCACCAATACTTGTTATTTCTTGTCTTTTTTATTCTAGCCATTCTGAAAAATGTAAGATGTTATCTTATTGTGGTTTTGATTTGCATTTCCCTGATGGTTAGTGATGTTGAGCATTTTTCCATGTGTCTCTTTGTCATTTGTATGTCTTATTTGGAAAAATGTCTATTCAGGCCCTCTACCCATTTTTAATCGGATTATTTGGGTCTTTTGTATAAGTTGTATAAGTTCATGATATATTTTGGATATTAACCCCTTATTAGATATATCATTTGTGAATATTTTCTCCTATCCAGTAGGTTGCCTTTTTGTTTTGTTGGTGGTTTCCTTTATTGTGCAAAGCCTTTAATTTGTCATAGTCCCAAGAGTTTAGTTTTGCATTTATTTCCCTTGCCTCTGGAGACATATCTAGAAGAATGTTGCTGAGGCCAATGTCAAAGAAATTACTGCCTGTGTTTTTTGCTAGGAGCTTCATGGCTTCATGCCTCACATTTAGGTGTTTAATCCATTTTGAGTTTATTTTTGTGTATGGTTTAAGAAAGTGGTTGGACTGAATTCTCGAGAAGATTCTCAGTTATAATCCCTGTGGTCTTCTTTGAGAGCTAAAGCTGACTTAAATAGATAAACGGCTAGCCTCAAAAGCAACTTAATTGTTTGAGGTATTGATCATCCTTTTGCTCTGACGCAAATTCTGGATTGTATGTATGCCTGTTATAGGTAATGTTGTGTATTTAATCTAATAACTAGATGTAGGCTTTATGCTTTATTTTCACAAACAATCTAGATAATGCAGACTTTTTTTGGCTGAAATTATCTAGACCAACATTGCAGTGAGAGAAATGTTCCATATCAGCAATATTCTATATGGTTGTCACTGCCCACATGTGGCTCTTGAGCACTTGAAGTGTGGTTAGTGCAACTAGAGTATTAACTCTCTACTTTTACTTATTTTAATGTAAATTTAAATAGGCAGGTAGCACAATTATCTGTTGCTCCGTGGCTGCTTCTTTTAAGGTCTGACCACTGAGAGAACCTGGGAGCAGAAAAGGGCCTAGAAGAAGCAAAACCCAAAAGAGTAGCAATCTAGTGCCTGGATCTTGGCTCCTCAAAACTTTCTCTACTAAAAGGAACCAGAGTTCCTTTGAGAAATGACTGATTCAAGGGCTGGGGCAAAGAAGATATAAGATGAGCCCAGAGCCTTGTTTAATCAGAAAGCAAGGATGTGTTCAAAGAATAATGGACACATGTTAAAAAGACACAGAAGAGTTCTGGTTTTGATCCAAATGGAACAAGCATCCTGCACTCTATTGCTTCCATTGACTACAACTAAAACCCTGGACAGAATGTGTAAAGCAACTATTAGAGGACTCTGGAAAGGGGGTGGAGCAGCAGACTGTGGAGGGAACCCAACGTTTGAGGGACGACCCAGATGCGAACCTCTAAAGTTGCTTCTCTTTTTGCTCCTAGATGTTCTGTCTCGGGCTCTAGGGCAGCCTAAAACCTAGAACTACAAGTGGGTGCAGACAGGAAGGGCTTTAAGAAGAGTCCATGCTTTGTAACCAGAGGGCTTAGAGAGGGGAGTCCTGTGGGACACAAGCCTTTTAACTTTTCCACTCTGAATGAGAGCCAGCAAGGGAATAGCAGGTCGCCCCATCCCCCCTTCAGTGACAGCAACAGTGGAAGTGGCCCTGGTAGTGTGAAGCTTCTAAATTTTCCCCACCCTTTATCAGGTGAGCTCCGTTGGCCTGGGTAGAGGTGCCCACTTACAGGGCTGAGCCCTTGTGAGTTTCCATCATATAGCAAGTGAGCACCAGCAACAAAGGGTCATTACTGACATGCTCTTTCTGCCATGGCCAATAATTCAAGACAGTCTTATCTGCTTGAGTTGAAAAAGCTGAATCCTTTGTCAGTGCTCTGGATAGTACAAACAAAGGAAGGAGACAGAATACAGAATAGAAAATAATATTGGGGTCTTGGTATAACCATGCAACAGGGAAGACTGACCCACTCTATTGCTCCCAAACACCTGCTGCTGTGTACTCCCTATCTGACTGTTATAAACAACCATCCATTGGGAGGCAGCCTGGAGGCAAGAGAACATCCACTGTTTCCACCTCAGGCTATTATGTTGCTTATAGAGGCCAAGGTGGCACCTAGTGATCAGAGTGGGAATAGAGTAGCAAGACTATTGCTAAGAGACAGAAACCACAAGGGTGGTGTCTACATTCAGGGACCATGAACAGGATTTCTGGCTTTGGGCCTTCGTCCACTGTCACTAACGGAACACTAACAGTCTAGCCCCCTACCATGGTTTTAAGGGTTGTTATTGCCAGAGAGAGATTGCAAGCTTGCAAAATAATGTCTTGAAATTGATTAGCTTCTTTTGCAATCCCTAGATGCCAGAGCTCAGAGCAATAGAAGAGAATTGCTAAAGCAGTGCAGCCTTCAGAACAGGAATTCCCCCAAAATGTACCTCCCTGGAGCGGCCATGAGGCAAAGGACAGTGAAGCTTCCATCACTTGCAAACTTAGCCTTTGCTAATACAAACAGAACTTTGTTTCTCTCTTTTCCTGGCTAGGATGTCTCAAGACGTGTGTCCTCCTCCCATATCTTCCCAGGCCCAAGATCTCCTCGGTCATCCCTCCAAGCTCATCCCAACCCTGAGAGTAGAACTGAAAGCAGAGAAGGAGGAGGGACCATATTCCCTTTGGACCCAGCTGACATCTGGATGTTCAAGCCTGGCCTGATACATTTTTCCCACTTTAAGAAATACCCCAGCTCTGAGAAACTTCCTCACGACTCATTGCAATTTCCTTATTATCTGTTAAACTGGGAGTTTGAACTAGATGGGTGTTCAGGTTTTTTTTTCTCCCCAGATTCCTCTGGGACATGGGACTCAGGCATCTCATTAACTAAAGTGCACCCGATTTAAGGAGCCATGGCATATGAATGGGTCCCTCTAATTCCCTGGCACAATGCCACAGTTGCAGTAGGTTTCTTAGTGACTATTCCATTGATTACTAATCTGGGGCAAAGCCAACACAACTAAACCTTTCTCCATATAGGTTCATTTTGCCTTACTGTTCTTGCCTTGGGCTGTTGTAGTCTTTTGATGAAGGTCTTAAATTAACAAGCTCGTTTCACATCTAGAACTAAGACAACCCTTCCTGTTCTCCCCATTCCAAATGAGAACAATTTCATCCCTATCACTCCAAGATCCCTTGTCCCCAAAAGCTCAGATACCAATTAGCCCCCATTGGAGATTAATAAACAATACAATAATGACAGATAAAAAGACTAATTCTTTGGCTGAGAGAATCACTTTAATTAATTTAATCCCGGCTGAAAGATCAGCTGTGCTCAGGCCTGCTCACCAGCAGGGTCCATTTATCCCAGTCTGTCCCTTCCTTGAAAGCCAGGGTGTGCTTGGGAGCTGCACTTAAGCAACAATGAGAAACAGATTGGACTGTCAGGCTTCATTAAAGGTCATCATTAGTATTCCAATTTGAAGACGGTCGCTCTAGCTCAACCTTTCACCAATTCTTCCCTGGCGCATTGTGAAGTTTGGTTCAGCTGTGAAACGTGAAAATTCTCCCTGGGCTCCCCGCACCAGGATGGGTATCATTTGACGCTTCTCGCTCTGCAGCTTAAAGAGCAAATCCCCCGGGGGGAAGTGACAGTCCCAGGACTCTATCTGAAAATCAAGTCCTGTGCAGCTGCCTGGGATCCGAACATTTCAAGGGATGGAACTTTCTAGGAGTCAGCCACAGCAATCAGAAATAGGACTTGTCATCTTCTCTGGGAATCTGTTCCAATGTTCTCTTGAAAACTAGCTGAAAAGGACTTCTTAGTGGAACCCCAGCTAGTGACAAATAGGAATCACCATTATTACTCTAGGCCAAAAGCTCAGTAGAAGGACAGGAAACCACCCCCCCACCCCGCCACGGTCTGCCATTATTGCCCTCAAAGCACAGTCTCAGCTGGCTTTGGGGAGACAGTTTTCAGCCTGCTCACTGAGCACAGGATATGAAATGGGCATTTTCCTTCTCTGCAAACAGCCAATTTTTAACTACGTTCCCTCTGCTGAAGCAATTTTTATTTTTAGGTGATTGTGCGCATAGGGGTAAATTTTACATACTTTTTACCCTTTTTCCTAGTAAGTAGAGCAACAGCTTAGTCTCTGCCTGTTTTTGGAATTAGGTCACGTCCTCTGGGTGTTGCTCCATCACCTGTCTTTTCTGACTCCTCCTGCCAGGTTGTTTTCAGCGGCTTATTTTGGTTGTTTTTCTCTTGACCCTTTGAACCTGCTTTTCTCACATCTCAGTTGGTGCCGGGCCATGCTGTTCCTTTTTAAAACTAGGGTCTCTTTTGCACTGGATTCTAATCTCCAAATGAATTTGTCCCTGGAATGGATCTTAACCCTTCCTTCCCCCTTCCTTCCATGCCTCCCTTCCTTCTGTCTTTCCTTCCTTCCTTCCTTCCTTCCTTCCTTCCTTCCTTCCTTCCTTCCTCCCTCCCTCCCTCCCTCCCTCTTCCTCCTCCTCCTCTTCCTCTCCCTCTCCCCCACATTCTCTCTTCTTTCACTTGTCATTGTTCAGGTCGGTAAACAATGTCTAGGAGAGACAAAGTTAAACAGGAAAATAAGTGGACTGTCAACCACATTTGTCAACAAACACCTGATGTCCAGAGTGGTGTGTTACCGAGGACAAGGTTTCACTGGGGACATTTTCACAAAATCAGGGGAAAAGTAACTTTCAGGTAACTGCACTTATAAATGAGCCAACTTAAGCCTAAGTCTACCTTGCTGCAGTGGTTTCTGTTTCTGTTCGAGTGTCTTCTGAAGCTGTATATTTTGAATGGTCTGGCGTTAACCATAAGGATGAAGTCTTAACATTCACAGATCCCTCTGATGAACTCAGCTTCTGACAAAGCTCAGCTCATGGGCGCCTGGGTGGCTCAGTCGTTAAGCGTCTGCCTTCGGCTCAGGTCATGATCCCAGGGTCCTGGGATCGAGCCCCGCATCGGGTTCCCTGCTCCGTGGGGAGCCTGCTTCTCCCTCTCCCACTCCCCCTGCTTGTGTTCCCTCTCTTGTGTTCTCTCTCTCTGTCAAATAAATAAAATAAAATCTTAAAAAAAAAAAAAGCTCAGCTCATGTCAGTGTTTCTGTGGGGCTTCCTCTGACACTCCCCTCTCCAATTAGAAGTCAGAGCAGCCTCATCTGTGCCCTGGAGCTGTCCAAGTACATTCTGAATGAGAGCAATTTTAGCACGTCATTCTAGCTGCTTGTTTATGTGTCTGTGAGTAACCTGCAAGCAAGGATGGCTTGTGGTTGTTCTCATTTGCTTTATTTTTTAAATTCTTATACCCTTAGCACAGGCCTGGCCCAGAAGGGACATTCAATACAGATTGACTCAAAGAAATTATAATCACCACATGGCTCTCAGCCCTCAGTCCACTGGATTGTAAGTTCCACAAGGACACAGAACGCAAAGTCTTGTTCACTGCTGTATTCCTTAGTGTCTGGGGGTATAGTAAATGATCAAATGATCAAATAATAGTTTTGGGGTTCCTTCCTCATCACGCAAGGCTCTATCCTTCTGGAACCTGAAGCAGGAATCATATTTTAAGCCTCTCATCTCTGCTCAATGGCAATGTTGATAATAATGGAAATCCCTGATTATTTATGCAACACTCTGTAGTTCACAGAGCTTGGCTGTATAACGTGTCCTGTTGGACTTATGGTACCAGTGCCTTTTGGAGGTAGTGAGTCAAGAAAAAGGGCGATGATCTCTTGGAGTTGTGTTGCTAGACAGATCAATCAGTTGATGGAGTGCCTGCTGCCTGGGAGATAACAGGTGCATGAATAGTCATCAAATGAACAAATTAATGATCATGGATTGAATTCACAGCGCTGTGTTAGGGGTCCTGGGAAATGTTTTTTTAAAAGGATAAGATATAGGTCTTTGCAAAATAGGCTGAGGGAACCCTCAGCAACTTTGTGCCCTGCCCTTCTGGCCCAAAAGGGTCCTACAGCCTTTATTCACCTGGATATCTGTGCTGTGTGATTATAAGTCCTACTAGTTATGAGGCGAAGAGATCCAATAAGTCATTGATACTTTAGTGTAAGTTAGTGATAAAAGCTCCCACCATAGGTTGAATTCTGCTTCTCAAGTGTCCAGGGTAGGGCCATGCATGGAGTAGGCAGATGTGTAGAATCTGATTGAAACAGGAGAGGAGGAAGAGGACCCAAAGAAGGGTCTTATCAATGGAAGGATTTGCAATATATCCTAAGGCAGCAGGGCCTGCTTGGCTTCCCTTAAAATCTAAACAGTTATTTTCCCTTTCTTCACCTAATCCACGCAAGATCCCATGCATTCTGCAGAACTGTAAGATAAAATAAATGCCCTTTGTTACAAAGCCTCGAGTTTGGGGAGTGGTTTATTATGCAGCTTTATTGAAGCAATAGGTGACTAACTTAGTGTGGCGCAGGTGCCTTGAGGGGCTGGTCTGGCTTTGGGCGGGGGGAGCGGTTGGGTTGGGAGGTGGGGATGAAGCGGGGGAAACTAAGCAGGTGGCGCAGGACTGCACCCCACTCCAACCACAGCAGCCGTACTTTTATCTACTTTACATACCAGGCTTTGAAGAAGGGCGTCTGAAGCAAAAACATTTTCAAACCAGAGTGCTATTTGATCTCTAATGGTTTTTACAGATTGGAGTTTCTAGGATCCTATGAAGACTTCCCAAGTTCTGAATTTAAATCTCACTAGAAATAAATGTGAATCCCAGAAATAAATACTATAGGGAAGGAGAAACAGCCTTCCCCACTGGACATTTCCTAAACTGCAGAGGTTCTGTCTGCTCATCAGACGCCCTGCATGTCACCTAAATGGGACCAATGAGAATTTGGAACTTCATTTGGTCCCTTCTTGGTACTCATTGGTGGTGCTGTCTGGCCACCCATATCATGCTATCTTTTAAACCTAGGAGGTCTTTTCCAGATGGCAGGCTCAGTGTTCTTTGGAAAATGCTTCATGCAGAACCCCCTGTAGTGGGCAGTTGCCATTATTTGGCTGCCCAGCCATTAGTCCCACTACTTTTTTTAAAATGCCTTTATTGAGATATAATTCATAAAGCAAAAACTGAACATATTTAATAGGTACAATTTGATGAGTTTAGACATATGCATACACCCATGGTACCATCACCACAATGACGGTAATAAATATCCTTCACCTTCAAAAGTTTTTTGTGTCCTCCTTTTTTCTTGTGGTAAGAATGCTTAATATGAGATGTACCCATGTAACAAATTTTTAAAAAGTGCGCAAAGCCATGTTAATTATAGGCACTATGTTGTATCACAGACCTTTAGAACTTATTCATCTTGTGTACCTGAAACTTTGTACCCATTGAACAACGATTCTCCATTTCCAGCTCCTGGTAACCACCATTCTACTCTCTGCTCTTGTACGTTTGACTGTTCACATAAGTGGAATCCTACAGTATTTGGCTTTCTGAGACTGGCTTATTTCACTTCATATGATGTCTTCCAGGTTTATCCATGTTACTGTAAGTGGTAGGATTTTCTTCTTTTTTAAGCCCGAATAATATTTCATTGTATGTATATGCCACATTTTCTTTATCCATTCATTTGTTGATGAATACTTGGGTTTTCTCCATATCTTGGCTATTGTAGATAATGCTGCAGTGAACATGGACATGCAGATATATCTTTGAGATCCTGATTTCAACTCTTTCGGATATATGTCCAGAAGTAGAATTGCTAGATAACATGGTAATTTTATTTTTAATTTTTTGAGGAACCTCCATACTGTTTTCCTTAGGAGTTGCGCCATTTTACTTTCCCACCAACATTGTACTAGGATTCCAATTTCTTCATATCCTCGCCAATGCTTATCTTTTTTTTTTTAATAATAGCCCTCCTAACTGGTGTGAGGTGATAGCTCATTGTGGTTTTGATTTGCATTTCCCTGATGATGAGTGATGTTGAGCACGTATTCATGCATCAGTGGCCATTTCATACATCTTCTTTGGAGAAATGTCTTTTTGAGTCCTTTACCCATGTTTTAATCAGGTTACTTGATTTTGTTTTGTTTTTCTTTTCTTTTCTTTTTTTTTTTTTTTTGGCTATTGAATTGTAGGTAGTCTCACTTCTTATTTTCTTTCTGGATACTTCCCTTTTCTGTGTAGTCTTGGTAGGAAGTAGTAGCTAGCTCCTACCCTAGAAACCCAAGGTGCTAGATTTCACTCTCCATTTCATGTACAATAGAACAGATATGTGACTTCTGGTGGATCCATCTTGAGCAACTAGTGCAAGGATTTGGGAGAGATGGATGTCATCTGCATAGACTTTGGACTAGACTGTTGGTGTGGCCATTCCTGATGCTTACCCTTCCAGGAGTCTCATGCTTCCTTTACAGTCTCTAAGCCTGGTCCCTCAGCCTCCTGTCAATTCTATGAGCACCTAGTGTCTACCTAATGGGCTTCTTTCTTTTTTCCCTAATATAGCCAGAGTCTGTTTTCATTGATGCAATAAAAAATTCCAATGATACTCTCTGTAAGTTCACTTTCCATCTGCCTCTTCCTCTATAGATTCCCATGGGAAGAAAATTGTAGATGTGCTAAATGTCTGAAGGGAAGAATACAGGCAAGAGACCAGAGCTAAACATCATGTTTATAGAGTCTCAGACCTCAGTTTCTCACTGAGTACATTTAGAATAAGAATAAATGGACTTGTGCTTTACCAAGTAGTTAGCTAAAGCCCTATAGTCATTATAAGCTGTTATAGGAAAATCTGGAATAGACAATGTTCTTTCAACCTTCCTCCCTCAGGGCTCTCCACTGGTTCCCAATCTTGAGTGTGCCTAAGAGTTATCTGAAATTTTGTTCAAACATAAACATCCTGGATATCCTCTCCCCATCCTACATCCCAAGATTCTACTTCAATAGGAGATTCTGATGAAGGTGGTCTCGGGATTAAAGAAGGAAAAATTAGAGAAATTCAGACAGAAACAATGGTAGAGCCCTATTCAAGCTGTGCCTAAAATCTCACTCCACCTATAGAGTTGAGAAAGAGAATACATTCCCTGTGTTATTTTTTTTAAGACTTTATTTATTTATTTTAGAGAGAGGGAGCACTAGTGGGGGGAGGAGCAGAAGAGGAGGGAGTGGGAGGGGGAAAGAATCTTAAGCAAACTCTGTGCTGAGTATGTAGCCCGATGTGGGGCTCGATCTCACAACCCTAGGATCATGACCTGAGCTGAAACCAAGAGTCGGAAGCTTAACCAACTGAGCCACTCAGGCGCCCCTACATTCCTTGTATTATTTAAGCCAAAATTAAAATTTTGGTTTTCTGTTACTTAAAACTGAAGGCATCCTAACTGGTATGAAAATACTTTCATCTCATACGTATGATTGGATAATCACAACTACACACGAAGAAGGTTTTAGTTTTATTCCTATTATCAGATGATGAAACTAGCTAAAAAAGCTGGAATCTTTGCATAAATCAAGCATAATTTAGAGCCAGATCCATGGAGGTAGGTCTTCTTGAGGCATAGTGACCCTCTATTATGGAAAATAGGATTGTTACCCCTATTGATACTGATTTGGCATTCCACTACCTTCCTGAAGTCTTTTCTGAAAACTGGGCCCATTCTGATATTCATTATGTGCATATAATTTGGTTTTTCTTACATAGCCTTATGTTTCAGTATTTCCTTTTTTCTCCAACTCTCTCATGAGTTTCTTAAAGACAAAGACCACATCTTGAATCCCTCACATTCCCCAGAAGATGCTCGACCTAGAAGATTGCCAATTATCGGCTGACTGAATTAAAACAAAAGGACAGGTAAACCCAAGGGTAGAATAAACTGGTTTATTCAAATGTGTAACTGAGTTCCAGTAGTTTCTGACACATAGTTTGTCCTTAAAAATTTTCACTGAATGAATATCAATTGAACTTTTCTGTTATAATGAGACTCCATGTCCATGAATTGGAGAATGGACTTTTTAGCAAAACATTGACAAACTAACAGTAGGTTAATATAGGGTCTCATCTTTTCTTCAAAGAATAATGCTTTGAGATTGACAAATGCTTTGAGATTGAGTAATTTGAAGATTCCGTGGGATGCTCTTAGCATCAGTGCTAGTGGCACTAACCATGAAATGTTTGTAGCTCAACTTTCACATAATTTAAGATCAATATTTCTGCTTTGTTGTACAGTACAGAGCAAGAACTGCATTACACTCAATAAAAATTACAGCATACTCAGACCACAGGTTAGGACCCATAGGGCAAAAAGATTTAAAAATTAAGGAATCGAGAACCAAAGATTGAGATTCTAGATTTTATAATATGTACCTGCCATGTTTTAATAATATTAATAATTACAAAATCTTATATGTTGCCTAAGTCATAAAAGTTCAAAACTATGCTCTTAACTTGGCATTTCAACATGGCATGGTAGAATAGAAAGTAATTGTTTTAGACTAGAACACCTGATTCCATTTCCAGCTCTAACACATACATGGTATGGATGGACCTTAGGCAGGTCATGAACCTGAGACTTCTTTCCTCTTCTGTAAAATAGAGATGACACCAAAACCCCACTCCACTGAGTCATTGCAAGGGTCCAATTATGCAATAGGTGATGGAAAAGTACTTTATTAAATATATCATTTCGGGTGATTTGTGTGGCAAGAACAGAAATGTCAAAGTAGCTTAAATAAAGAGAGAAGGTATTGGCTTTCATAACTGGAAAGCCCTGAGATGGATTAGGCTTTGCTCTTCTCTGTAAGTGTATTTATCATTAGGTTGGTTTCATTCTTAGTTTTACGATGGCTGCCAGCAGTATGCTGGGCTATGGACTTCCTTGTTCACATCCTGGGAGGAAAGATGCTTCCTATAACCTTCAAACAAAAGTTCTAAGTTTTCTTGTGATTGGACTATTCCTGAATAACAAGAGAGGTCAGGATTATTCAGACTGGTGTAGAGCAATCAGGGCTAACCCCAAGACCAAAAGATGAGGTCAATATTACCAAAAGTACAAAGATGATAGAAAATGAGTAAAGCTTTCCCAAAGGAAAGTTAGGAAACTAGGAGTGGGGGGGAGGAAATAAACGCTGAGTGGATACAGATCTTTACTCCACCGTATACAAGCACAGCTTTATAGTTTGATTGATATTCGTATCATAGCTCAATTTGGTATACATCTGTGTATTTAATCTCTTTTACAGTTTTGCTTTAAGATATTTAAGTGGTTTAACTCATGCTATTTCCTTCCTTACTTTTTGTTGCCACTTCTCAAATTACTGCAGTGCTTCCATAATGAGAGTCATATACACATTTGATTTGTAACATATGGAAATGCATGAAAAACTGGAAAGCCCTATGCAAATGGCAGATACTTTCCCTGCTACTTTGCTTGTCAATATGGGCCTTTGGCTTTGGGGATGGTGACTACCATGTTAGGATTGTGTGATTCTCTGGATGGCCACATTCCTTGGAAGCTAGATTTATTCATAAAGGATATGCATTATAGGTTCCAAGATGAAACTCCTCAGCCCAGGCCTTATAAGACAATTTAGCCTCAGGCTTTTTTGAACAGGTGGCTCATTGGCTCTTAGTATAATAATACTAGTAATTTTGGTAACAGCTTTATTTGTATAATGACTGACAGTTCACAAAGTGCTTAAGAAGTCTAGGAGCTGTGGATGGATGTGGAAATTCTGTAGAATTTAGTCCTAGGTGTCAGATCCCTGAATGAGTGGTATGTCTAGTGTAGACTGAGAACGATCATAACCAAAATTCCTAGTAGCATAATTATTTAAGATCTAAACCCAATTTTATTTCTTTATAAACTTCCTAAATGTCTGCAGTCTTGTAATTATTGCATGTTTTCACATACCTTAGCTCATTTGATTCTCACAATCTCTTTTGAGGTAGGTAAGGATTATTAGCTTATTTGCTTTACTTTACAGTTGAGGAAACTGAACCCCAGAAAGGATAAAGGACTTGCCAAAGGTCAAATAGAAAGTGTCAAGTCCAGATCTTTTGATTCCAAATTCACTGTTCTTTCTACATGCATATCAGATTCACTTTGGACTCCAGGAAAGGACTTAAACATTTGTGTTAGTAAGCGCATAGAATCAATTAGTAAGATAGGAATAGAATCCTGGGGAGTTTTACAAGGTCAGAAGTGTCTCCACCTTAATCCCAAGAGGCTGCAGGAATGGCTTAAAAACTCCAACTCTTAAATTCTGGAATTCTGGAATCCATATTTCAAGGGCAGATCATCATTCCAAGAGCTTTGATTACACTGTTAAGAATGACCTACCCATATTAAAGCATCTGTTTCTGACAATTAGCATGTTTTACTAACAATTAGGTTCACTTTTGAACCATGACCGCAGAGTGAACTAATGTTCTCTGGCAGTCCATCTTATCCCAGGGAAGGAGTAATACCATCCAAATGAATTCATGTTGGCCCTGTCAGAGTGTGTGCTCTCCTCCACGCAATTCAAAGGGAAAGGGCCATCCAACTTTAAATTGAGGAATTTGGTTGGCAGATGAAGCCATTCATGGGGCCATTAACCATAGTTATCCAAGTTGATAACCATTACTCTTTTAGAATGGGTTTGATTTGAATCACTAGTTTTCCTACAAAGAACATATTTTTGGTTTTCATCTTTACTCCTATACACACACAGTCCTTGCAACTCAGATAGTTGCAGTGAATATTTCTTTTTTTATTTTAAGATTTTATTTCTTTGTCAGAGAGAGAGAGAGAGAGAGAGCATGAGCAGGGGGAGCGGCAGGCAGAGGGAGAAGCAGACTCCCTGCTGAGCAGGGAGCCCGATGTGGGACTCGATCCCAGGACCCTGGGATCATGACCTGAGCCAAAGGCAGATGCTTAACTGACTGAGCCACCCAGGCATTCCTGCAGTGCACATTTCTTTACCAAAGCACAATACATTTAATATGGTAATTTTGATATTCATTTTTGTAGAATGTTAGAAAACTGAATGATGGGATTCCTGGTTGGCTCAGTCGGTTAAGCATCTACCTCCGGCTCAGGTCATGATCCTAGAGTCCTGGGATCCAGTCTCGTGTTCGGCTCTTGCTCACCGGGGAGCCTGCTTCTCCCTCTGCCTGCCCCTCCTCCTGCTTGTGCTCTCTCTCTCTGTCAAATAAATAAATAAAATCTTTTAAAAAAAGAAAACTGAATGATGATTTTGTAATAAGCAGAGTGAATTAAAGCAGATGCTTTTGAAGTTACAGGGGAGGGTGGTAACATGGATGTGTGGGGTTATTTTTTGTTGTATTAGCACAACCAGACTATTGCCAAAATTATCTTCAAATAAATGCTCATATTTTGGATGTTTTATCTTAATAAGCATGTAAAATTATTTTAACACAACAAGCACATGTTTATCTTAAAATTTAATTACTATGTTTGCATTTCATTCCAGTCATTTACATGTAACTGGATTTGTACCAAAAAGGGTATAAGGCAGGATGCTACATTTTAATTAAAAAGTAAGATTTTTAAAATGCATATATAGAGAATATTTCAGATCAACAGAAACCCAAAATACTAGCAGCTGATGTTTCACTCATCTTTTTGTTTATGTACAGTTTGAAAATAAACTCAAGTCTTTCCACTTTCCCATTCCCAAATGAATTCTTGATTCAGCCTGAATGTGTCCAGGCCAGTAGTGATGGTAGAAATCTTTCTGAACCTGCAGAATATTTACTGCTATTAAGTGTTAGACTCCCATGCAACAATCCCTAGGGGACCGGGGAGCTTCAGTGACTCCTTCTGGTCCTTGGTTCTCCTTTCTTTAAACTCGCCCCAGACAACATTGACTTGCTGACTGATTTATCCATAGCACAGTGATTTATTATGATTGACATCATGGGAGGATGGATGTTGTATGCCCAGGTGAATTATATTCACCAGTTAAGGCTTAGCAGTCTTTTATATTGGAAAAATAAGGACTACATTATTATCATTACTACTGTTATTAGATCAGGTATGGGGATTTGACAAGAAAAATGGGATTATGAATTCTTGGCTTGCTGGGCTCTACTCATAAACCTTTCTTTGTTGTTGTGGTTGTTTTTAAGATTTTATATATATTTTTAAGATTTCATTTATTTCTTTATTTGACAAAGAGGTTGAGAGAGAGAGCACAAGCAGGGCAGAGGGAGAGGGAGAATCAGGCTCCCCACTGAGCAGAGAGCCCTACATAGGGTTCGAACATAAGACCCTGGGATCGTGACCTGAGCCGAACCGACTGAGCCACTAAGGCACCCCTTAAGATTTTATATTTAAGTAATCTCTACACTCAACGTGGGGCTCGAACTCAACCCCACATGCTCCACCGAATGAGCCAGCCAGGCGCCCCTCCTAAACTTTAACAACATCTTAACGTATAATAGGACATTTTCATCTGCTGTGTTTCTGCAAGAACTCTAATTTCTATATTCCAATGAGTTATATTATACTGATCTCCATAGTCAAAGATGGTTTTTCAGCATGAGAATGAATGTGGCAGACCCAAACTAATTACACTTTTCACCCAGGAAGAGGAGGAAAATGAACTGTCTGCTGTTGTAATCAGATTATGTATTACTTGTCTTGTTCAGAAATGGGAAGCATTGTAACAATAAAATTTGGCAATAATAGTAATCAGTTCTGCTGCAGCTATTATGTCCCGAGCACTTCCTGTCTGTTGTCCTTTCCAATCCTCGCAAGAATCCTGTGTCCCAGGGCATCTATTCTACAGAAAATTTGTACACTTTTACCAACTTTCCTCACGTCCCCTACTTCCCAGCCCCTGACAAACACCATCCCGTTCTCTGTTTTTAGTTTGACTTTTTTCCTTCCCTGATGGTATGTTTGTCATTGCGGTCAGCTTTGAGATATTTAGCACTGCACTGCCCTCTTGTGCTTTCCTCCGAGTTGACAACATCAAGACGAGTAAAATCCCCTCACCCCCTTCCTCCCACGCAATCTTTCTTTTTCCACTTCAACAGTTGAGTTTGCCACTAGTTTTACATTTAAATTGAGGTTTTCGAAGGCTCTTCGCAGATAATGGTGTCTTTGTCCACACTGGAATCCTGAATGCTTCCTCCCCTGCACTCAAGATTTTCTCCCCTTCATTGCTCTCTTAACAGTAAATTGCATAAAAGTAGTAAAAAGACCCCAAACCAGCCAGTTTCTAAGAGCTCAGATGTTTGAAAGACAAACTGCAGTAGTTGTCAAGCTAAGTGGTTGACTGTGTTCTGACAATTCATTTTTATAATTACTCAATTATGAATTCCCATTATAAATAATTAATCAATGTTAAATGGATCTCCTGAGAGGAAACACATTTGACAAATGACCAAACTGATGAAAACCCCAACTCAAAGGCATACTTAAAATGACTTAAGAGGAAAAGAAACAGAAATTCTTCAAAATGACAAAAATGCTAAAAGATATATAAAAAAAACTCTGTCCCCAAAGTAAACCAAAACAACCAATTTTTGTAAAACCAATAACTGAGAAAAATTAGTTTTTTTCTAATTTAGTTTGCTCACCAAACCATATTTTGACTAAATTGTCCTAGGAGCCAACTTAATTTCAACCAAATTGCTTTCTTTCAAATCATATGTAGCTAAATTATTTCCAATTTGCATTTGGCCAAATCTTATGCTACCCTTACAAGCCAATCAATATAAGACATTCAGTCATCAAAATGAGATTTTTTTTAAACCTCTTTTACCCAGAAATGGCATGTATGCATTAAATTTATGTCTTCCTTTGTATATCTTGCTTGGTTTTTTAGCCTTTTCATAACCGTATAATTTGATCCTCACAAAAAGCTGAGAGATCATTCCTATTTTACACCTGAGGAAATGGAGGTTCAGTGAGGCTAAAGGATTAGTGGCAAGTCTAGGATGAGACCCCAGATCTTTTAGGCTCTATGCTGTGGCCAGTTCCATCACCACAGTGACAAGAATGTAAACCCTTTTCCTTCAGGATGGAACGGAGAACAGAGTTGGGAACATTCACATTCTGTTGTGGTGTACTAAGCAGGAACTCACAGGATCCTGCTGTGGAATCTGAAGGAAAGGAGCTCCTTTTAAGGATAGAGTTGAAATATCTATCAGTCAATATGTGTGTGTACGTGTATTCATTTAGCTCCTACGATGTGATGATATGAAAGAAAGAAACAAAAAGGGATTTTTTAAGATTTTATTTATTTACTTGAAAGAGAGGTTTCTTTAGTGCCTATATTATGTCAGGCATCCTCCTAGGTGTTGAGGACATAACAGTGAACACCACAAAGTCCTGCCTTCATGGACTGTTCATTCTAGTAAGACTGTAGTAAATAGGAGAGCACAGTAGGTAATTGAGGGATAAATGTGGGGGCTCTGAGAGTGACCTTGACCAATACTCAGAGAATGGAAGTCAGTGAAGGTTCTAGTGTATGGAAGTGTGCCTGTAACATGGAGTCTCAAATGACTGAGGTCATACTTTCTAAACATGTTACAAAAGCGCATATTTTTGTCATTTCTGGGGAATATCAGTTTTATAGTAAGAGTAGGAGTAGAAATGTTTTTAGATCTTGATGCTTCCATTTATTAGCTGTGTGACTTCGATGGGCTACTTAATGGTTTTTACTGTTTCCTCATCTGTAGAATGAAAATCCTATCAGTACCTGTGTCATCTCTACCTCATAGAGCTATTATGAGGATTAAAAGATAAGACAGAAAAGACATGGAAAGTACTTTGCACAGTAACTGACACACATTTAAGAATTAATAAATATAGCCGCTGTATCAGTCAGGATGCTTTTGGTTGCAAGTGATTGAACCAAAAGAGAATTTATTGGCCTGCATAATTATATCTCCGTCTATGATTTCTGCTGGACTCCCAAGGATGGGTAGTATCTGAATAAGAATGAATAGACACTGAGCTCTTAAATCTGAATGGGTCCAAACACTTTGCATGAATTATCTCAGTGAATCCTCACAACACCCAAAGAGGTAGGTACTGTAACCACCCCAGTTTACAAATAAGGGAAGTAGGGCACAGGGAGCTTAATAGCTAGAAAGTGGCAGAACTGGGAATCAAACCCAGCTGTCTTACTCCAAGGCCTTTGTGCTTACCCCTCCACAGACTTCCTCTGAAGAGTTTAATGGTGAATAGATGAGGAAGATAAAGAGAGTTCCAAAGACCATTACAAAAATTTTGACTTGTGAGTTACTAAGGAATTCAGCGGAAAATCGTGTGTTCACTTTTCGTGGCACCGACGGCATCTGACCAGCAGACACCTACAAAGCAGCTAATAGATGTTTGCCAAATGAATTCATTCATCCCTAGAAAAATCTCCTTTACTTCTGCATTCTCCAACAATGCTTAATTATTTGTTTTTCCATTTGTGAACTACCCACCTCGCCCAAAAGTATTAGCCAGTAAACTTATGCATATAGTCATTTCATTTAAAAAAAAATCAAAAGAACTGATAGCATCCTTACACTACGTGAAGACCAAAGATTTTTCTATCCTGGGGGTTCCAGGAAAACACAAGTTTCCGCCTTCTTTGGCGCCCCCTGGTGCTTTGTGGCGGAAACTAATCAAGGGTGCCGAGGCGGGCAGGACTGGAAAGGCGTGAAACTGAAATTGGATCTGTTTTCTACATAGTACACACACACCCTTACAGATCACACTTTTGTTTTCTCTCTCTGAACGCTACTGCAACCAGTGCCTGTGTCAGGAATTGTAAAATATTATGTGACCTGGGCTTCCCTAGTTCCCCTAGGCCGTGATCTCCTTTATCAGTTTGACTTTCCTTCCGCTCCTGTTCCTAGATTCTGTCACAGTACTTAGATTTTTTTTTTAAACAAAGTTTACAAAGTTCTTCCCTGTAATAAGACATGTATTCAGTGCCTGTTTTATGCTAGATACTAAGTGCTTTATTTGCATCATCTCATTTAACCCCCTAACAAAACCTCCATGAGTTAGGTAATTATTATCATTCACACTTTACAGATGGGAAAACCAAGGAATAGAAAATCTAAGGAACTTGCTGAAAGTCACTTAGCTAGCTGGTGGCAGAGTTGGGACTTTAAACCAGGTGCACTAATGCCATGGCATATTCAGGTAATTAGCCTCTACTGCCTTCCCGTGTCCTGTCTAATTGGAACTTTGCCATCAATCTGTGCAGTAAGCTGGTTTTGCTGTTATCCCCCCCCCCCACCATTTATAGATGAGGAGACTACAACTAAAGACTTGACCAAATGTACAGCTAGTCAGTGTATAAGCTGGGGCTTATAACCTGAAATCCTATGCTCTTTCTATATTGCACAGAACTTTAAATAACCAAGGACGATCGTTATTTTAGAAAGTCTCTCATATGCATTACTTCCTCCTCTTTCCTTCAGTGATTCTCGGGTCCACACCTTCATCCCATGGGTTACTCTGGCGAGGGCTTCAACCACAAACCCTCTTCTGTCTTTATCCCTTCTCTGCACACCCCTGCTAGTTTCATCTTCATCCACTAAATGTAGAGCTCATCGAGCAACTCTTTTGCTTAAATTTGACTAACATTTGTCCCGTTTGCCATCTGTAGCGGGTTGAATGGTGCCCCCCACCAAAAGATATGTCCACATCCTGGCCCTTGTGAATGTCACCTTGTTTGGAAAAAGGATCTTGACAGATGTAATTAAGTTAAAGATCTCCAAATGAGATCATCTTGGATTACCTGGGCAGTCCAATGACTGTCCTTGTAAGACAGAGAAGACACAGACACACAGAGGAGAAGGCCATGTACAGACAGAGGCAGAGTGAGAATACTGTAGCCATGGCCATGGAATGCCTGGAGCCACCAGCAACTGGAGCAAGCAAGGAACCGTTCTCCCCTACATCTTCCAGTGGGAACGTGGCCCTGCCACCACCTCGACTGCAGACTTCTGGCCTCCAGATTTGAGGGAGAATAAATTTCTGTTGAAGCTGCCCATTTTGTGGTCATTTGTCATGGAGGCCCTAAAACACTAGTATACTGTCTCTTCACTTCTTGACATTTAGGGCTCGAGACATCGGTGGCTTCCCCACTCATCCAGCCCGATGTCTCAGATAAACCCTCTGCTCCAGGCTGGTGCCCCTTCATGGTCTTCTGTATGGGACCCTCAGATCTCTAATGTGCTTTCCCTCGTGTTGCTTTCTCTTTACTGGAAAGCAGACATGCTATTCCAATAGAAGTTTTGGTAACTCATCAATCTCCCACCTTTGATCTTTTAAATGCCATCCATTTAGTACACTTACCCTAGATTACCCACCTGGAGTGCCATTATCTTTCCTATCTTGGACCCTGGCTAAAACAGAGGGTGAAGGGCTGGAGCCGCTCACAGACTTCAGGTTATCTTGTGGGGTCTGAGAGAAGATCACATGAAGGAGACTAGAGTCAAGGGAGCCAAAGGGACTGAGTCCTGGCCCTGTTGGCTGAGACCTGACTCTAGGTTATGCCCAAGGCTGTCACACACACTAATTTTTCATTTGCATGAGCCAGCATATTTTCTTTTTTGCTCCAAGCATTTTGAGTTGATATTTCAGTTGCTTCAGACAGGAAGAGTCTTAATTAGGTATAACTAAAAATATAGCTGAAAAGTGAAGATGCACGGATCCCCGATCCTAAAGAATCTCCATTTGACCTTAACACAGAATCACCTTCCAGTTCTGTTTCCATGAGGCCCAATCCTACAGCAGATAATATTTTCAGGTTTCTCTGAGATTCTGTCTCCCTTACACAATATGTGTATTCTCATAATATTCGCCATCTTTACTCAAGTAAGCATGGGTGAGTCTCTGCTCCTTCAAGCAAAATGAACATAATAAAACAGTTCTCTTTTTACAGATAACAAAATGGAGGCCAAGATAAATGAACAAACTTCATTTCAGTAAAGGTGATGTCAAACCTGAACTTGGCAGGTAGGTCTTCTCGCCCAGGATCTTTCTGTGTTCCTTTTCCCTCCTTCCCTTATGCTTTTCTCTTCCAATTTGCCATGAACTTTTGTGGCCTAGGACATGTCACATCATCTCAGGGCCTTGAAGCTTGCCAGCTGTCAAAGAAAAAAAGTCATGGCCTTGTCTTTTTCTGAGTTTCCATCTCTTGTCTCTATACTCACTTGGCATTTAGCATGTGCAAAACCCTATGAAGGTTTTGGGGATGCTTGATAATGTTACCGTGTACTTTTATTTAGCTCCTCAACTATTCATAACTTGCCTTTTCAGGTGAGAGTAAATATATCTGGTATCTGACTCATCTTGGAAAGATCTATAGTGCCTAGTACAGCATTTACCTCACATTAAAAAAATCAGTAAGTACCCACTGGCAAGATTGACTCAAAGGATTTTAGGCAACTGCTGGCTAACCTGCGGAAACAAAATTAAGGTGGCTCCAACATGATAGAAGTTTACTTCTCTCTCACTGCCCACAGGAGGGCAGGCAGTCCAGGGTGAGTGAGTGTCTCTGTTTTAGGAAGTCATCCAGGGACTCAGGTTCTAACTTCTTGCTCTGCTATCTTCTAGGGTATTTTTCTTCCCATAGTCAGAGCTGGCTCACTAGCTGGCTCACTGGCTCAGAATGTACCACATTCACGTTCTGGCCTAATGATAGCAGGAAAGGGAAAGTGAAGGGAAAGCAGGTAACTTTCTTATTAAAATGTGATTCAAGGGGCGCCTGGGTAGCTCAATCAGTTAGGCCTCCGACTCTTGATTTTGGCTCAGGTCATGATCTTGGGTCATGGGCTCGAGCCCTGGAACTGGCTCCGTGTTCAGCGGGGAGTCTGCTTGAAGTTTCTTTCTCTCCCTCTTCTGGCCTACCCCCCCCCCCCGCTCATGCTCTCTCTCTCTCAAATATATAAATAAATATTTTTAAAAATGCAAAAATAAATAAAATGTCATTCAAACAGGTACATATAATCTCTGTTTGTAGCTCATTGCCTAAAACATTGTCACATAGTCACATTGACTTGCAAGTGATACTGGGAAATATAGACTCTAAATGGACAGTCATGTGGTCAGATATAACTTGGGACTCTCTTGCTAAAAGAAAGACGAGGAGCCATTTAATCATTTAACATTCACTAAATGACTAAAATTAAAAAGATTGATGATACCAAGTGGGTAGGAGAATAAAATGGTATGTTTACCTGAGTGAACTCTTTGGTCATTCCTCTCGTAGGTATTTACCTAAGAATAATGAAAACGTATGTCCACAGAAATACTGGTACAAGAATGTTCATAGGAGCCTTATTCATAATAGCCAAAACCAGGAAACAAACCAAGTGTCCATCAACAGGAAAATGATGCAACATGTTGTGGGATATTCATACAATGGAATGCCACTCGGCAATACAGAGAAACAAAGTACTGATACATGAAACATCCAGGGCTGGTTTACCCATCTGGCACAGCAGGCACAGTGCCCAGGCCCATGAGAATGTTCTAATTTCTTTAAAATCAGGAGGAAAAATGAACTTTTAGGCTGAAGAAAACATTTTATTAATGTTAATTAATATGGACATATTTGTTTTTATAGCAACACAGTTATAAGATAAAAATTTTTAACTATTTTTTATTAAGAAAGGCCCCATGAGGTCATTAGGGCTTGTGAAGGTCATAATGTAGCCCTACAAACAATAAGGATGAGTCATAAAAGCATTATGTTGAGCAGAAAAACTTGAGGTACCAAAGAGTATATGCTGTGTGATTTTATTTAATGAAGTTCTGTAACAGACAAAACTAGTCTGTATTAATAGAGATCAGAAAATGGTTGCTTCTGGGGGCGCCTGGGTGGCTCAGTCGTTAAGCGTCTGCCTTCGGCTCAGGTCATGGTCCCAGGGTCCTGGGATCGAGCCCCGCATCAGTCTCCCTGCTCCGCGGGAAGCCTGCTTCTCCCTCTCCCACTCCCCCTGCTTGTGTTCCCTCTCTCACTGTGTCTCTCTGTGAAATAAATAAAATCTTTAAAAAAAAAAAAAAAAGAAAATGGTTGCTTCTGGGATGGGGAGGGATTGCCTAGAAAGAGGAATGAAGGTATGATTCCAGGATGACAGAAATGTTCTATATCTTCTTTTGGTGGGTTACCTAGGTGTATACACAATTGTCTAAAATCGTAGAACTGAACTGTTAGGACCAGTGCATTTTATTGTATAGCAATTATGCCACAACTAAGAAAAAGGAAGAAGGGAAGAATGGACACTAGAGGGAAGTTAATAATCTCTGCAACAGATATGATGAATGAATTCTTGAGACAGCGCTAGCTGACAAGATTTTAAGTTGCATTTTAGTAGAAAAGCTGTAGGGACTCAAAGAGAAAGGTCTAAGCACCATGACAGGCCACTGGGGAACGAATCACTCTGCTCTGTATCATTCAAGGTTTTTAACTGCAAGCAAGAGAAAGTAGCTCTGGGCATTTAAGCAGAAACAAAATTTTTGGAAGAAGAACAGAAACTATAAAGAACAGGCTCTGAAAACAGGCAGGAATTGAGGAGGCAAAACACAGAAACGATCATACCATTAGTTGGCTGACAAATCAGAGGATGCCCTTACCCTATGCCTTTGCCCCACCCAACCAAACCCTATCTCAAGCTTTCACTGCATCTATTTATTGCTCCCCAAAGCGAAAAACCTATATGGCAGTGTCCTGACTCCCACTTACTTTGGAATTCCCCAAAATAGGGATAGAGTTTGAATGCTGGGCGGCCCCAAATAACCAACGTTTATAACACAATCTCTGTAGTTTAGATTCCCACTTGTGATTCTAACTCCCTGTCCAGGACTTTCAAGATCCAGGGCGTGTCCAGTGTAGATTGTTATGTTCTAAACACCACTGATCTGGCTTGGGAGAGGGAACCACAGGATCAGATGTGGAAGATCACCCTGGCTCACCATCTGGGACCTGGGCAGGGAAACCAGTTACGCTGGTGAGCTATGGTGAGAGCGAGACTTACACAAGAAAAATATCTGAAAGGCAGATGGGACAGGGCTTGGTGATTAAAATGGGCTATGGAGGGGCGCCTGGGTGGCTCAGTCGTTAAGAGTCTGCCTTCAGCTCGGGTCATGGTCCCACGGTCCTGGGACTGAGCCCCACATCGGGCTCCCTGCTAGGCAGGAAGCCTCCTTCTCCCTCTCCCACTCCCCCTGCTTGTGCTCCCTTTCTCGCTGTGTCTCTCTCTGACAAATAAATAAATAAAATCTTTAAAAAAAAATGGAAATAAAATGGGCTATGAAAAAGCCAGGAAAAAGGAGTCAAAAGGGACAGCCCAAATTTCTGTCTCCAAATTGAGACAGGAGGGAGGGGTGAGGAGTGTGAGAATGCATAGGCACAGTGAGACCCAAGAGAGGCAAGGTGGAGGTTTGTTTCATTTCTGTTTGGGGTGGCTGGGTGGGAAAGTTTAAGGTTTTGACGTAGTGAACTTCAGACAGAGCTGTCCAATACACAACTGAAAGGACACGTTTTAGAAAGAGACCAGCGAAGGTCCGGTCTATTGGCTGAGGCCATGCGTAAGGGCGAGCTTAGCCTGGGTGGTGACACGAAGCGCGGAAGCTTGCGACACCGCCTGGCGCCGCGCACGTGTTCGCGGCCGGCCAGGCCCAGCGCGCAGACACCCGTCCGCGCCCACCCCCTCCGCCCTCCCCCAGGCCCCGCCCCCACTGGGCGGGGCGAGGCAGTAGCGCAGCAAAGTCACCGGAAGACACAATCGGGTAGGCGCGGGCTCAGCCGCCTGAGACCCCCGGGCGCACCTGGGAGGGGCACCAGCCAAATGGGGCGAGGGGACGGGGAACCGCCGGGAACGGGTGATGCCGGGACAGCCGGGCCCGCGGCGCTGAGCGCGGCCGTGGCGGCTGCGGCGGCGGCACTGGTCGCCGCCCTGCTCCTGCTGCGGTGTGAGGACGCGGGATCGGGGGCTGGCTCCAGGTAACCCCTCCGCGCAGGGTGCCAAGCTGGGCCCTCGCACCCCAGTGGGCGGAGAAAGGAGGAGTTGAAACCGGGAGTACCGTCGGGGAACGAGGCCTCTGGGTGCCATGGCACCTTTCTCCTGTTAGGGCCCCTTTGGAGGTGTAGATTGGCTCAGGTGCGGTGGATGGCCAGGGTGTCACGCCCTGCAGGAGATTCAGCACTTTCCCCGGGGCCCAGACTGCGGAGAATAACAATACCTTTTCCAAGCAAATAAACCACCATTGTTCCCCAGGATAAGCAAGGGCCATTCCTTAAACATCCCAAGACCAGCCGCTATCGATGTTATTTCTGCAGCATGGCCGAGACTGAGGCGCTGCCGAAGCTTCGGGAAGACTTCAGGATGCAGAATAAATCTGTCTTTATTCTGGGCGCCAGCGGGGAAACCGGCAGAGTGCTCTTAAAAGAAATCTTGGAACAGAGCCTGTTTTCCAAAGTCACACTCATTGGCCGGAGAAAGCTCACCTTCGATGCGGATGCTTATAAAAATGTGGTGGGTATTTGAGCTGGGACTCAAAAATGTAATTGCAGTGATTCTTCGGGGTGAACATATATTCATGCCTAAAGGCTGAACATTGCCCGGCCGGTGGTGAAGGAGAGGTGATCACAATGTGGCCGAGAATGGTCTGTGAGAGGCCCTCCTGGAAGCTGGAGTCCTGGTTATAGGCCCAGGTTGGCCTCCTCACTCACTGTATGACCTTGGGCAAAGCCCTTCTCACAATCTAGACCCCTATAAGGCCGGCCTGGCTTGTAATGAGGGCTTGGAAGACAGAGAAGAGCAAGTTTTCAGGGCCATTCAAGCTGGGTTCTAGAGACAGTCTGGTAACCTGGGGCCATTTTCTCAACCACTTTGCTTGTTTTATTTACCTGTCCACCCAATATTAATGTCAGTGAATTGCAGGCAAGGTCTCTGGCAATAAAGGTGAGATTATTCACCTACAAGAATTTCCCTGCCTAACTTCCCAGGGCTGCAGCCTTGTAAGTGGAATATTCTCTTCATTGTCACACTTTCATGGTAAACCAAATGACATGCCAGACCTCCCCTAAATATTTGTAGTCTGAGCTTTGTGGAGATTCCTTTCCCCATGTAAAGGGAGTTGTGAAATGCAGTAAATTAAACTATAATGTAATCCTGAGACCCCACAGCTATAGACATTGGTCCCACAGGCTTCACAGGTGGACCATTCCAAATACCAAGTGGTCTCACAAATAAATGTTCTTAATCCCTGTAGGTCCATGGTCAGGTCATTTTATGTCTATCTTATGTCCATCAGGACTTTACTGTTTAAAATGGACATCTTTGCTCAGACTTAGTTAATATGTGGTCTTCACAGTCTGGCTTCATGGAGTGTGTCAAATACCTCCAGTAATTAGAAACTGAAATTGAGTTCTGTGCTTTGATAATCGAGTTTTGGTGGCACGTCTTTTGGTTATGCACTTAACGGGAATATACTTTTCTTTAGCATACTCACAGTGCCAGAAAAATCCTTTTGAAAGAGCTGATGGTAAGGAAGGAAAACTACATTTTATTTGAACTCCTGGATGATGGGAACTTCTCAATCTATCTTTTTTAAGTTTCACAACAAACTTACGAGGTTACGTGGAGGTTCTTTTTTTTTGTAAGATTTATTTATTTTAGAGAGAGAGAGTGCATAAACAGGAGGAGGGACAGCAAGAGAGGGAGAAGCGGACTCCCTACTGGACTGGGCTTGATCTCACAATCCTAAGATCCTGACCTCAGCCATAACCAACAGACAGACCCTTAACTGACTGAGCCACCTAAGCATCCCTACATGGAGGTTCTTTTTTTTTTTTAAGATTTTATTTATTTTTTGACAGAGACAAGAGACAGCAAGAGAGGGAACACAAGCAGGGGGAGTGGGAGAGGGAGAAGCAGGCTTCCCACTGAGCAGGGAGCCCGACGCAGGGCTTGATCCCAGGACCCCAGGATCATGACCCGAGCCAAAGGCAGACGCTTAACGAATGAGCCACCCAGGTGCCCCTACAGGAGGTTCTTAAATATGAGTGAGCACGAGAATTACAGAGGGTGCTTATTAAAAGTGCATTTTCTGCTTCAGAAGTATTGGTGCAACACCTAGGAATATGCCTTTTTTATCGAGCACTCACTGGCTGATTCTAACACAGGTGGTTCATGAATTGGACTGAAGGAAGGATTATCATTCCCATTTTATTGCTGGAAAAACTGAGGCATATGACTCGGCCAAATAACTTGGCCAAAATTACATGCTTAGTAAGTAGCAGGCTCAAGAGTTAAACCGAGATCTTTGAGATTCCAAACACCATTCCTTGCCCTGACATTGGACTTCATTAGTATCCCTCCTGGTAGTACAAACAGGTCTTTTATTTTTCCAGAGAGAAAATTATAATTGAACCTGACTTTAGAGATCTGAATCACTTACAGTCCAGTTACGTGTACTGTGGACATATAAGTGCATTGTTGATTTTGAATTCAGATTAATTGCTCTTTAGTGGGGGGAAAAATGAGCTTGCAAAAAATTTTTATAATATGATTACGCATTTTCCTTAATTTACTTTCTATTTATCTTATTAAACTTGGTTTGTCTCCCAGCAAAGTATCAATTTGGTAAATAGCATCTGTAACAGTCACTTGATCATAGGTCTTAAAAGCTACCCAGTACCTTATTTATATTGTGTAAATTATTAAGTGTATCCATGCTTCATATCTAATGCCCCAGTTTTCTGCCACTCTGCACAGTGCTGCTCTAGCTCTATCAGAAGTTTCTTACTAAGTAAAATAAGCACACTATGTGGAATTGTGATTCCCATGCCCTAAGAATCTGTCCTACTAAATCGTGATTCCCATGCCCTAGGAATCTGCCCTACTAAATAGACTAACATGGAAAAGATAGAAGGAGATTGGCAGAAGAGATGCCAGAGCAAAGAGCTTGCAAAATCTGATAATAAGTGGGCAGACTCTTCACTTATGTTCTCTAATTTATTCTTTAAATCTAGAGGGGTATTTTTCTCTCTCTCTTTTAATAACATCAAGTTATATACAGCTGTGTCCTTGTTGTCTAGAACCAAGAAGTGGTGGACTTTGAAAAGTTGGATGACTACGCTTCTGCCTTTCAAGGTCATGATGTTGGATTTTGTTGCCTGGGTACCACCAGAAAAAAAGCGGGAGCGGTAAGGAAGACATAGACCCCTTTCCCTTTGCTGTCTGGTAATGTCAACTATTCCTTTCTTGCTTACTCTTTTTCCTTACATCCGTAGTGCTTACATGTAATAAGCTCTTATCATTTATGATTTCATATGCTGCCATAGCCTTTGCTATACTTTGAATAGTACTGATAAATTCATCTTTCCTTCAAAGTAATCCTTGAGTTCAGTCCTTCGTGCTGGAGACATCATAAATATTTACAAGGTCTTGCCTCTTGCAAATAATTGCTATCACTCCGTCCCCTGACTAAGGCAGACCATTATGTCTGAGTAAAAGTAAATGGCTCATGCTGTTAGCAATAAGCTTTTTTTTTCTTATAAATGTTTTAAACTTAAAGCATTCTCTCTCACATATATGATTTGCTTCAACCTGTTTTCATGCCAAGTTTTATTTTTTATTTTATTTTTTTAAAGATTTTATTTATTTGACACAGAGAGACAGCAAGAGAGGGAACACAAGCATGGGGAGTGGGAGAGGGAGAAGCAGGCTTCCCACCGATGTTTTCATGCCAAGTTTTAAACTTATGATATAGAACATCAGAACAGAGGCACAATTCAGCTAGCCTTTAGTGATGACTCAGCCTTCAGTGGTGATTCAACCCCAGTGGTGATTCAGCCCTGACTGACGCAGACTGTTCTAATCCATGTTTTATCTTCTTTTTAATGGTATTCTAAATCACATCAGCCTCTGTCCAGAAGTCCTAGGTTACTATCTAGTTAAAAGTCATTGCTTACTATGTAGAGCCTCAGCAAGTGTTAATACCTCTTAATTTATACCTTGACTATAGTTTATTCCTCTTGCAGAGGATTGTTGGAGCTAAATGTGTTCATTTATTTATTATTATTTTTAGAGAGAGTGTGCAAGAATGGAAGTTGGGGGGAGGGAGAAGGGAGGGGCAGAGGAATAGAAAGAATCTCAAGCAGGCTCCACGACTACTGTGGAGCGCGAAGTGGGGCTCGATCTCACAACCCTGAGATCATGACCTGAGCCAAAATCAAGAGTTGGACGCTTAACCAGCTGAGCCACCCAGTTGCCCCTAAATGTGTCTACTAAGGTATTATGCTATTATGGTAGTAGTATCAGGATGCTACCATGGGGCCTTATCATAGATTTATAAACAGGCCCATGTATCAGAATCATTAGGAGGGCACATGGTTAAGAACTATTGGTTTATACCAACTAAGGAGTTCAGCTCAAATGTTTTTCTCTGGCCCTGTTGGTGATCCAAAGAATAATTCTATTTATGCTTTTGGTAGGGATGTATTTCCAAATCTTCTGCAGTTCTGTCATGTCCACTTTGGAACCCAGCTGGGTTTTGAGCTCTGTGCTGGGAAGTATGGATTATAGAGAAATTTGACTCGCCCAGGAATTGGCACATTGTGTCTCCTAGAAAAGGTCATTATCCTGCTCAGCAGCTGGTACAGTCATTTCTGTCCCAGCAACAGTCACAAGCAATGTGCCCTCTAAAAAGCATTGAAAAACTTTTGTTCTAGTACACTGCAGGTTGAACTGTCTCAGGTGCCAAGCTGATTTTGGTGGTTACTCAGCAAAATAAAAATGACTGCATTAGGCATAGAGCAGTTGATTTTCATCACATAAGGCAAATCTCATTATAGGGTGCTGCAAGAAAAAGTCGAAATTGCTTTGTTGCATTCAAATTTTGTAAAGCAATTTTAATCAGAGGAATTGTATGTCTTCACTATCCGAATATTTTTTTTAGGTTAAGTTGGTTCCCCACCCGTCAGGCTACTCAATACCTTTTGTTCTCCAAAATCAGTTTGAAAAGATAAAAGTATTCATGGTAAGCAAGAGAAAAAAAACCAGTAAGCCAAATATAACCTCAGAAATGAGTTGGAGGTGAAATGGTTTAAGAGGATAGTGACAGAAAGTAAGCTGACATTTCCTCTAGAATGTCTTTTTTAAAAAAGATTTGATACTAATTTTGATTGGATGCAATATAAAGTTTGGAGGTTGGGATAACTTCAGGCAATTTAAGAGGTGACGGTTCACAGGTGGTTAGGTAATAATAGTTGTTTGATGGGGGATTGTGCATTTCCAAGCTCACCCTACCTGGTATTCTGGGTCAGCAGCCCTGACAAAGAGCTCACAAAGAGCTCATCAGGTAGATACTGAGAAGCTAGTGCAAGCCTGGTGTCATTCTGTAGCTGTTTTGTAACCGGAATAGCCCACAGTTTTCCTCAGCGGTAGGACTTTCCAGTAGAAAAGCTTCAAGAAATTCAGGGTTTCTGTCTCATTATTGACACCCTTGGGGTAGCCATCTTATTTCCCTATGATCTTCAGTGTGTGAATTTGCTGAGGCTCTTACACAAAGCACCATACCCAGGGTGGCTTAAACAACAGAAGTCTAGTGTCTCACAGCTCTGGCAGCTGGAAGTCTGAGATCAAGGTGTTGGCAGATTTGGTTCCCCTGAGGGCTATGACGGAAGGAACTTCCAGGCTTCTCTCCCTGACTCCTAGATGACCGCCTTCTCTCCATGTCTCTTCATTCGGTGTTTTTCCTGAGGGCGTGTGGCTATGTCCAAATATCTCCTTTTTATAACAGCACTAGTCCAGGTAGATTAAGAACCACCACTCTCAGTATGACCTCACCTTAACATCAGCAGTGACCCCGTTTCCAAATTAGGTCACATTCTGAGGTACTGGAGGTCACGACTTCAACATAGGAGTGTTGGGGAAAACATTACAACCCATAAAATTCAGGCTATTCAGATTTCCCCTGAAACTGGTGTCGGGATAGGTCTGTTAGCTTTTTCAGCTGTTTGGAAAACCATTTCATTTAGTCGTGTTAGATGCTGATCTTTTTCACACTCACAGGCCCCAGTTGTCCAAAAGTGCAGTGGCTTCCTTACTTGGCCCCAGTCCAGATCTACTGGGTCAGAATCTCTAAGGCTGGTGGAAGCTTGGCAGCTATTTTTAGCAAGCTCCTTGGGAAATTCAGACACAGCCAACCCTCCTCTTGTTGGACCTGCTTTCACAAAGCATTAGGATGTGTTAGTCTTCCTCTCCTGCTGCTTTTCTAGGTACTGGAGTCCCATATGGCCTTCACCTGGCTTTAAGAAGTAACTTGTGTGCTAGTGAAGGTTGTAATACCCTTTGAAAACCAGATCTACTTTGGCCTGGGGTGTGGAGCAGAAACTCACAGATGTCACTGAGAATAGCACTTTCCCCTTATTTGTCTTCAGAGAAGGATGTGATTCGTGAGTTTGAGGTGGTGTAATGTGGTTTCGCCTCTGCATTGGCTTCCTCACGGTCCAGGTTCTTGGATTCTGTTGAATGGACAATGCTGGTAATGCAATTAAAGCCGCCGTTGTAACATTTATGAGGCATCATTAGAGTCTCCTGGCTTCTGATTCGAATCAGAATGAAACATTCTTCTAATCCAGGGGCTTGCGGACCACAGGCTGTGGGCCACATACAGCCTACCTGTTTTTGTGTAGCCCATCGAGCTAAGAATGTTTTTATATTTTTAAATGGCTAAAAAATGTCAAAAGGGGAATAATATGTCATGACATGTGAAAATATAAGAAATTCAAATTTCAGTATCCATAAATAAAGTTTTATTAGAACACAGCTGCTCTCATTACTTTATATATTATTTGTGGCTGCTCTGGTACCGTGATGGCCGAGCTGTGTCACTGTAACAGAAGCCTGCAAATCTGGAAGTGTTTGCTATCGCATCCTTTACGGGAACAGCTGGCTGCCTCCTGCTGTAATGTGTACTGTTTGATCTGATGTAGAAGGGGCTTGTGAAGTCATAGGGCCCCCAGTGACTTGAGGCTCTCTGTTTGGATACCAAATAGCCATGGGGCCTTGGGTGTGCTGGGTCACTCCCCTGGGCCAGTGCCTCCTCATCGGTACTGAGAAGGAGGTGACCACTGACCCCGTTAGCCTGCAGAATTCTTTGACTTCCATCACCCAGAGAAAAGAATGCCCCAAATGGAAACATTTTGTGAGGACGTAGAGATGGACTCAGGAATCTCAGGTATGTTTGGTTTTCTTTTTCTATCCAGAGCTTTTTCTCTAACCAAGATCTTGGTTCTACCGCTGTACATCAAATATAGAGATGCCTTCCAGAAATACAAACAAATGGGGTCTCAGATTATACCATTTGTTGTTTGTCAGCATCTCTGTCTTCTAGTCTATAATTTATAGGGCTGGCTTGAAATGGGAATAAAGAAGAAAGAATTGAAGCAGGAATATGGCTAAGTGCGCCCCTTTACAGAATGACAGATCTTCCCTCCTTGGAGAAGGGTGCCCCGGATGTTGAGTCATTGTGGCATGCTCTCTGGTCGTGCCCGTCACTGCTGAAATACCTTGTTAGGAGAAGTTGTTCTCAAGCCAACGTGTTCCTAGTTTTCAGGACTGTGTAAAGATTAGAAGAAATACTTAGTAGCTTTGGATTTTAATAAGATTTAAAGAGTAATTGGAGAATTTGTCTCCCTTGATTGTGGAGCCTGTGAAGGTAGCTCTGCTGGGTCATATTACATTGTGCTTATTCTTTTGAGTGGGTGCTGGGAAAGGAAATTTATAGTGGGAACTTATTTAATCAATTCCTTTTTCTAGAAGGAACTCTGATTCCTAGCTTAAAGTAAGACACACTGACTGTAGAATCATAAAGACACTGTAACAGAATGGACTTAATGCTCTCAGAAGAGATGTCTTTTCTCCTGCCATATGGTTAGGGAAACTAAATATGGTTTTTCTGGGAAAACACATGAAAACTGTGTTTCTGGGATATGAAGTAGCTTGTTTCTTCTATTGTTTTTTTTTTTTTTATTTGCACCGTTAGAGAACAAGAAAGGATGTTAATAAGATTTTAAAGATAGCTTCCTTCTATCTCTAAATGGAATCTTCCTCACTGCAGAGAAAATTAGTGTGTGTTGCTATCTCCAAGTCTGTCACCAGGATCCACGCTTAAGTTTGGTTCCTAAGTCCTTGAAAGCTGTTGACCCCTTTGCTTTTGAGTTTCATTCACCAGCTAAAAGGCCACGCATCAGGGTGGGGGAAGTGAAATTCAAAAATTGTGGGCTTGGAAAAGTGCAGATTTATAATCAGCTTGGGGGCTCGGAGGATTTGTGAAATCATTTTGGATTAACAGCCATTGATTGCTAATAAAACAATATTTAGCTTTGTCCAGAGAACAGCAGTGGAGAAAGGTCCGGGCACCTTGTCAACAGGGCCCATTGAATGGGGGTGACGGGCTAAGTGTGGGGGTTTCTGCAGCAGCGTGGGTGCTCGTCCTTCACAGGGCCGTTGTCAGTTGTTAGCCAGGCCCGTGAAAGGAAGGACGCCAGAGTCTGATGGCTAGGGTGGTATTGATGTGCTTTAGCTGACTAATCAGATTGAAAAAGTCCCATGGCACTTACGTCACTTTAATTTTCATCAAACAATTGGAGATGGCAGGACTCTATTAAGGAGAGGTTGATCCAGAACTAAAGCCAAATAAATTAGGGTCTCAGTTTAATCAAATTATCCCTTTACTGGCTCTGGATTAAGCGAGAGAGACAGCGTCGGTCCAGGGACTTGTGATTGGCTGAATCTTTCCTTTATTTTTAAAGAAGCTGATGAAAGAAAAAAAGCATTTTAACAGAGACAACGATGATAACGCTTCCAAGAAATAGTGCTAAACAGCAGCAGCAATGGTTTTTATTTCACTAGTCAGTGCTGTGATTTCATTGTGAGTAACAGAGCTGGGCTCAAAATCAAAGTTTGGGGATTCCTTCTGCACACGTAAAATCTCAATTCGGAGAATGGCTCTGAGGAGACTCACGTCCCTCTCTCAGGAGGAGCAGAGCAGTAAACTCGATTTGCTTCACACGGGTGTGAAAGAGCCGCATCGTGAGCTGGAATCAGTGTGTAGGCGAGTCTCCTGTGAAGCTTGAAGTGCAAGTGTACAACACGGAAGGGGGTGGTGGTGATGTGTGGGTGAAGAATGACATTTATGTTACCTGCCCTGCAGGTAGTGGTTAAGATGTACTGTCACTGCTGACAGAGGACAGGAGAGACTTTGGGGGTAAGGGGGACATTCTAGTTCTTGATCTGGACGTTGGTTGCAGAGGGGGTTCAGGTGATGAATAGTCACAGCTCTGTCCTTTCAATATGTTTACTTTTCTTTTATAATCGACTTCCATACAAATCTGAAAAGGTGTGGGCCTGTTGTTTTAAGATTGAAATCTGTATTAGTTTCCTACTGCTGCTGTAACATACTGCCTCGAATCTAGTGGCTTCAAACAACATAAATGTATCATCTTACAGTTCTGTAAGTTAAGTAAATCCAACGTGGATTTCGCTGAGATAAAATCAAGGTGTCGACAGGGCCACGTTCGCTTCTGGAGGCTCTGGGGGCAAATCCACTTTGTTAATGTTTTCCAGCTTCTAGAGGTCGCCTGCATTCCTTGGTATATGGTGCCCTCCCTCCATGTCCAGGGCCAGGAACAGGAGACTGAGTACTCCTCACACTGCATAGCTCATCCCTCCTCTTCTGCTTCCCTTTTCCACTTTTAAGGACTCTTGTGATTACATTGGGCCCAGTTGCAGAATACAGAATAATCTTATTTTGAGGTCAGCTGATTAGCAACCATAATTCCACCTGCGGCCTGAATTCCCCTTTGCTGTATAACCTAACGTATTCACGGGTATGGGGATCAGCACACAGACATCTCTGTGGGGCCACCCCAGTTATGAATGAGTCCTTTTCATTAGCTGGAGGCAGTGTGAGATAAGAAGGAAGATGGGTACAATGGAGAGCATGGCTCAGAGGCAAGAATATGCATTCCACTCTCCGCTTTCTCTTCTTACCACAAGTTCACCAGGTCACTGGCCCTTGTTTTCACATCTCCCTAATGAAGGGGTTGGACGTGGTGTTTCCTGAGGTACAAGACCCACCTCTCCTTATGAAATAAAACATTTAGGATCATTAAGTACCCTAGGGCAAATTTTTAATTAAAAAAATCATTAGGGTGGTAATATCTTCCGATTTGGAATCGTCATTATAGAAAACCTGACTATATAGTGGTAGGTCTAAAGCTCACTAGACTTTAGACTCTTCTCCAGTGCTCTGGAGTTTGAGGATGGCCACCATTTGTGGCAGTCCTGAGAAACTGTTGCTTCATGGCATTCCCTTATCGGGTACAGGCACGTGTCCTTCCATTAGGCCCAGGCAATGAGTTTACATTCTGTTGTTTGCACCATTCTCCCCACTCCTCCTGTTTATTGCCACTTAGTTTTTTTTTCCCCCAATTGGATTTGCCTTTTCTCTGCTTTTATTGGACTTTTATTCATTCATTCAAATAGTTTTAGATTACCTATCATGTGCCGGGAATACACCGATGCTGAGATATGAATTAAGAAGAAAGACCCTACCACTGCACTCATCGGACTGAGTCTAGACCAGGGGGTCCCCAAACATTCTTGATTATATACTTGTCAGTAAAAAAAAATGTGAGGATTCACTCTTTACTGGTATATGAAGTATGTTGTAAAACATACCCCAAAATTGGAAATTAAATAGACTTTGTTCTCATAGTGCCTGGAGAGAGTTCTCAGCCATGCTCTGAGACCCCTGCCCATTAGAGCTGACACAGAGAAAATTGAGAATCAGAAAGTTATTAAAAGACAAAGAAAGGTGTTTCTTAGCCTGGTCTTATTGTTCCTTTTGTTCCTTGCAGATTGGTTTGGTGTCTGTGTCTCAATGTCACTGTCCTTATTACTCCACTGGCCTTGCTGCCGCAGCTGGTCTGTCTATCCTGAGGATCACACTTGGAGCTTTTCCCAGGGCCTACGCTTGGATGCATTTTATTTAGATCTCCATTCCCCTGCAGGCCTCCTAGCCTGCCACCCAACCTGAATAGTAATCTTTAAGATGAACTCACAGCTTTTTGGAAATAACTCACATCCTTTTCCCCCTCAGGAAGGATTTGTTCGTGTTGATCGAGATTATGTCCTCAAGTCTGCGGAACTGGCAAAAGCTGGAGGGTGCAAACATTTTAACTTGCTGTCCTCTAAGGGAGCTGATAAGTCAAGCAATTTTTTATATCTGCAAGTTAAGGTTTGTGCACATTTCTATCTTGCATATACTTTGGAGAACCCTGGCTAAGTGGCACTACAAAATAATGTAAAATGCTAACTGATACAGAAATGCATTAAATGCATTATATTATGCATTTTCTATAGTGGCAGGGACTGTTTTTTGCACGGATATGTTTAGTAAACAGGAGTGATTTGAAAGATAATTTCCAGTGTCTTTCCCCGTGTTGATTATCCAGTAATCATGAAATGAGTTGTGACAGCTCTGGTCTTGAATATCAGTATGGAATCTTAGCATTAGAAGAGACTTGGAGGCAGTGATTCTTAAACTTTTCCAGAGTAGATGATATTTTAGTATTGGGTATGGCTCTTGTCCTCAAGGTATCTCTAATATGCTTGTTTGGGGATTCCCTAAGGCTAGCCCCAAGTTTGGTAATTTGATAGAAGGTCTCACAAGATGCAGTATATAGTTACATTCACAGCAATGATTTATTACAATGAAAGGCTAGGAAGCAAAGTCAGTAAAGGGAAGGAGTGTATGGAGTGAGGTCCAGAGGAAATGGGTACAAGCTTCCAAGAGTCTTCTCTCAGTAGAGGCACACATGCTTAATTTCTTCAGCAATGAGTGTTGAGAAAATGAGAGAAATTTGCCTGAGCGCCAGAGTTCAGAGTTTTGATGGGGTCAATCACATTGGCACCCTGAGCCTGGAAAATGATTATAAACTTCCAGAAGGAAAGCAAGTGTTCAGCATAAGCCACATCATTTGTACAAATAGTTTAGGTAATGTAAACTACCCTATCGGTTAGGTAATGACGGGGACACTCCTGAAATCCAAGTTCTCGGACACAAGCCAAAGGTCAACCTTGCAGGCAGGACTTTGTAAGATTAAAATAGGGTCTCAGCCCTGCTATGTTAACTCTTCTATGCACCCTGCTAATAGAGACAAAACATATCTTTGTAAAAGCTAAGAGATTTGTCCACATAAACACTTGTATGTAAATGTTCATGGCAGCATTATTCATAATAGCCCAAGTAGAAACAACCGAAATATCCATCAGCTGATGGATGAATAAAATCTGGTATATACATACAAAAGAATATTATTCGACTGTAAAAAGGCATGATACATGTGATAACATGGGTGAACCTTGAAAACATTATGCTAAAAGAGAGAGGCCCGTCACAAAAGGCCACAACTTGTAGAATTCTGTTTATATGAAATATCCAGAATAGGTAAATCTGTAGAGACAGAAAGAGTAATGGTTGGCTAGGGCTTGGGGGGAGGGGATGGAAGTGAGTGCTAATTGGTGTAGGGTTTCTGGGGGGGGGGCGGGCGAAGAAATAATTCTAAACTTAGATTGTGGGGAAGGTGGCATGACTCTGTAAATATACTAAAAAACATTAATTTTTAATAAGTTTTTTAAAAAGCTGCTCAAGATTGTGATGCATCAGGTGAGGTGCCAAATGAATGATGGTATGAACAGGCCAAGAAAGAGGAGAGCATACCATAAAATGCACAAGGCCTTCAGATGTCCCTGTGTCTGGCATTTCTGTTCTTGGAGATGACTGGCATGAAAATTCATGGTTGGTTTAACGAATTTAATTTAAAGCCATCATATAGATGTAATCTCAGTCTCTTGAAATTTGATGGGATTTGTTAGGAAGACGGTAATACAGAGCATCTGTGGGTCTTCTGACCCACTGGAACTACCTGAAAACCAAAAAAGGTGGATGTTCATCAGCCTGCAACATTAATTCTAGACTAAGGGGAGGTTATTCTTTGATGGTTGAACTCCTAACACGTTACTTAGTCTCTGGATCTGTTTTAAAATCAGTCACATGAAAGGCTGGACTGACTAGGCAGCCATCCTCTCATTCAGGACATCAGCTCTCTACTGCCTGTCAGGATAAACGATCTCTTCCTTAACTTCCCAGAATCTAGAATTCTAGATAAGGATACTTACAATTATTGAGACCCGCAGAAGCAGATTATCTTCAAAACCCCAAGTTATTCCCTCTTCAGCATTACAGTAAACTGGTCTTGATTAAATACTAAAATTTGGTTTTGATTAACAGGGAGAAGTAGAAGCTAGGGTTGAAGAATTACAATTTGATCGTTACTCTGTGTTTAGGCCTGGGTAAGTATTCATACTGCCTAACAGTACAGTACTGTTCCTTATGCCCCAGAAGTTAGTTTTTCTTTTTTTTTTTAGTTTTTCATTTGAAGAGGCTGACAACTAAGATATCTAAGCTATGAAAGAAGTTGACTAGAGGTGTGGATTGCTTCTCCGAAGATCATACCTTCTGGCTTTGAAGGAAAGGGTAGACCGTTTGTTGGTGCCAGGTTCAGAGAAGTCTGGAATTTCCTGGGTGGCTTTTGCTGCCTTAAAAAAAAAAAAAAAAATCCTCTTCATTCACCAAATAAAACCTTCCATCCATTGTATTAATCTGTTCAGGCTGCCATAACAGAATAACACCACAGACCGGGAGGCATAAGCAACAGAAATTTATTTTCTCACAATTCTCGAGGCTAGAAGTCCAAAGTCAAGGTGCCATCAGAGTTAGTGTCTGCTGAGGCCTCTTTTCCTGGTTTGTAGATGGCCTTCTGTCTGTGTCCTGACTTGGTCTTTCCTCTGTTGCACGTGGAGAGGTATCTGATATCTCTCCCTCTCCTGCAAGGATACCAGTCTTGTCCAATCAAGATCCCACCCTTATGACCTAACTTAATCTTAATTACCCCCCATAAATGCACTGTTATCAACTACAACCACACTGGGGATTAGAGCTTCAACATGAATTTGGTGGGTTGGGCACAGTACAGTTCAGAGCACCCTCTGTGGTCTGAAGACAATAAACCATCTCTTCCTCTGCTTTTCTTTTTCTCTTTAGAGTTCTACTGTGTGACAGGCAAGAATCTCGCCCAGGGGAATGGTTGGTTAGGAAATTCTTTGGCTCCTTACCAGAATCTTGGGCCAGTGGGCACTCTGCGCCAGTGACAACTGTGGTTAGGGCCATGCTGAACAACGCAGTGCGCCCAAGCGGCGAGAAGAAGGAACTGCTGGATAATAAGGCCATCCATGACCTGGGGAAAGCCGATAGCTCTCTCACGCCATGACCACGCTGGAGAAATGCTTTCTACTGTAAAGCTCAACACCCGCCACCTCATTGGTACTTTTCAGGGACCAAAAAAAGTCAGTGTGCTTCACCAGTCTCAGCTGCCCAGATCCAATCAAAAATTACTGTGTTCTGCACCAGCAGTTCAGAGCCTGGTCAGACATATGGATACATCACCCGGGGAGCTTTCAAAAATAGAGATTCGTAGGCTCTACCTCTAACGTCTGAAGAAGAATCTTCAGGGTATGAGGGCAGGAATCTGTTGGTTTTTTTAAAGCTTCCCCTAGTGGTTCTGGTGCCACTGGTGGGGCGGCCTGCTTTGAAAAGCTTCTCTGCAGCCAGAGTAGCAGCACAAACCTTATCTATTATGCAGACGATCTCTATTCTATTCTAAAATTGTCATTTGTGTCTTTGAGTTACCTGCCGCGGCTGCTGTATTTGTGTCAGTGGGCATCGTGCCTTACTACTTCTTTACAATGTATAATAAAAGTCATTATATAACCGAGCTTGTATAATTCCTGGGAGAACTAAATATAGGAAGGAAGATAAATGGACAAGTCCTGGGTGATCGTTAGAAAATCTCCAAGTATCAGTGGTAATGTGCAGCGTTTTGGCCAGTGGGATGATATAACAGTGCTAGTGTTTACCCGGTGCTGGCTAAGTGCCAACCTATGCACATGCTCTCTGTCCTGTAACCCTCCACAATTCTTATAATCCTGGTGGGTGCTACTATCATCCCCATATCTTAGATGGGGAAACTCAGGGCCCAAAGCTGAAGACCTGAAGCTAGGCTATGGCAAAGCCAGGATTCTAACCCAAGTCAGCCTGACCCATAGCTTGTATTATTTTTAACGACTCTGCAAAAGCCTCTGGTATCTGTGTATTTCCAGGAAGTTCCAGTTAACAGTGACTGGATGAGGACATGCTATGGATGAATAAAACTGAAATATTTGTTTTCTTTTATAGGGTTTAGGATCCCAGTAATGATTAACCACAAAATGTTCACATAGCCATTAGAAGTGTATGTCATGGTGCCACACTTTAAAAACTACAGAAAAGGAAAGATACAGAAGGAAGGGTCAAAGTCAAGAGGAGTACACAGTGTTAATTTCCATCCAGGAACGAAGGATAATGGTGAAACCCTGTCTTAACCTCTGTGCTGAGGGAAACAGTGATTTGAATGATCCGGTCCATTTTTACAGGGTCTACAGTATGCCAGGTACATTTCAAGCTTCAGTGGACACCAGACGATAAAGGCCATTCCCTTTAATTGGGGGTGTATATCTGTAGAAGGGATTGGACGTTCCCATTGTCAGTCACCCCGGAAAGAGACATATTTTAGGAAGGGGTGGGGTCAGGCGCCTGGGTGGCTCAGTTGTTAAGCGTCTGCCTTCAGCTCAGGTCATGATCCCAGGGTCCTGAGATCCAGCCCCACATCGGGCTCCCTGCTCCGTGGGAAGCCTGCTTCTCCCTCTCCCACTCCCCCTGCTTGTGTTCCCTCTCTCGCTGTGTCTCTCTGTCAAATAAATAAAAATCTTAAAAAAAAAAAAAAGGAAGGGGTGGGGTCTTAGGATGTGGACTTTAGAAGGGAGATGGAACATTCCTCCCGCCAGGCAGGGTTCCTTTGGGGCTGGACTCTGAAGAGCCTTTGTGTTTGGGTGATAACAGGCATGGGTTCCAAGGAGTGAGGCATGAGGCGAGGGGACCCTATAGGGACATCCTGAGGCCTGTGGGCTCTAAAAGCTACCCACAGTGGCTAATTTTAAGTTATCCTCTCTATGTTATTTTCTTACCCACAAAACCTTCTGTCAGGTCACGTTCAACTTCCTATTCTGGTCTCAATAGTGAGATGGGATGTCACGGGTAGGGTCTGTCTGTGTTCATCTTTGGATTAGAAAGGAAAGTGGCTCCCTCCCAAACCCAGCATCGTGGTGAGACAAAAACTTAAAGGGACAAGATTCTGGCTCAGTCACCCTCCTAGACTGTGTGTTATTTACTTTAGTGTGTTAACATTGACTGACTGGGTGTTACAAAGGAACTGAGCAGATATCCCTCCAAATGTTATACACACACGGAGAAGGTGGCCCATGCTGGAGAAGGAGTTTATGTTGGAAGGATAAAGCAAAAAGGTGGATGGGCCCAGGTACCAGAGGCCTTGAATTATTTAATTCAGCATACTGAATGCTTCCTAAGCACTCCTGGACACACAGGCAGTGTGGATACATCAGGGAACAGTAAGTTTAACCTATTGGAGCCAGCAGCTATTCTGGCAATATAAGGACAAATATTCAAAACTAATACTTGATACATTCTGTCCTCTACAGATAAGATAGAGGAGTACATTCAGAAGAGTTGAGCAATATAAGGCATCATTTTCACTCAGTAAATTTACCAAGTACCAACTGTGAGTTAGGCCATCTATTATGTGACAGAGAAATGAAAGCAAAGAGACAAGGCCCTTTGAGACAAGGCACAGCGTTGGGGGTAAAACCAAAAAAAGAAAGAAAGAAAAACAAGCAAATGGTACATGCTCAGTAAGAAACTAACAGGGCTGCTGGAAAGACAGTGGAAACTTGTTGAGAAATGGTGGTTTGTATTTGTAGAGCATTCTTAGCAAAAGCCTTGAGGTGTGAAAATGATTAAAGGCTGGAGGGTGGGTGAAGGGTTGGGTTGACATGGAAGTCAGGCAGGGTTATGTGGAGCCTGGTAGGCCAAGGTAGTCAATTTAATTGGATAAACATGTGCCAGTCTCTGGAACTAGAGCTTGGTCAATTACCTACTGAAATTACTGCTGCCCGCTCCCACCTAACAAAGCATTCTGTGGTTTGAGTAGATGTTAGGAAGGGGAAAAAAGGCATGAAGCACGCAATGTTTGTGTTTTTCCCACCCAGCAGCCATTATGTCACTTTCTAAACGTATGGAAGAGCAACTCCCTCGCTTAACCCAGCAGGTCAGCTGCTTCCCACTGTTTAGGATAAAGATAACCTTTAGCTGACCTGCTGCTTCCCATTGTTTAGGATAAAGTTAACACTTGACGTCTAAGCACTTTACATGTATTAAGTCATTTTGTCCTTAGAGTGGCTCTGTGGCTAGTGCGGTTATTATCCTTGTTTTGTAGGTGAGGAAGTGGAGGCGGTGAGAGGTCTTGATGTTGCTCAAGATCAGAGTGACAAAGTGACAGACGTAGGATTCAGACTGACTAGGTTGGATCGGAGTCCATGCTCTCACTTAACCACTGCACTTTAAAGACTAAAATCCTTAAAACAGTCCTCCAGGCTTTGGCACCTATGTGTGCTCTGTACCCCCACACTGGCTCCTGCAGTCTTGTCTCCCCACCCTGCTGCACCCCAAGGGAATCAGGGAGCCCAGGAACCAGAGTCGAGTCTCAGGCCCTTACTTGCGCTCCGTTTCTCCGCCAACAGAGGGCGCCGCGGGTAGTCCGCCCCCTCCACTAACGGCCTATTCCTCGAATAAGAGACGCACAGAGGGCGCGGAGCCCATCGCAAAACCGCTGGGCGCCTGCGTCTCTGGGCTCAGGGGCGCAGGGGAGGGCCTCCCGCTAAAACCTGCCGCAGCGCGAGGAGGAGACAAAAGACACATCAGGGTCTGCGGCGTTCGGTCCAGCTTTCAGCGCCTACTCGGCGCGCGATACATCACCCTTGCCGCTGGCGGAAGCGGAGCACCGGCTCCCGCCCCGCCCCCAACTCACGTGACCAACAACCACGGCCTCGAGGCCGGAAGCGCTTCCAAGCCGGCGCGCGCGCGTTCTCGCGTTTGTTGGCGACATTTAGGCTCCCCGAGTTCCGTCCCTGCCTTGCGCTCGCGCTCGTTCGCAGGGTTCCGGGTCCGGCTTGCTCGGCGGCGGCTGCGCGCACGCTGTCCAGCCGGGTCCCCGCCCCCAGGCGCGCGAGATTCCGGGGCAACACAGCCATGTGCTCGTTAGCGTCGGGCGCTGCGGGTGGGTATCCCCGACTCCTTAGCGCCCTTTTCGCCCGGCACGCAGGCCGCCGGGCGGGAGAAAGACCCTCCCCTCCCGGCTGCGGTGCGGGACGGTGGCCTGGCTGGGAGGGTAGGGGAGGCGCGGGCGAGGGCCGCGGGGGAGCGGGGAGGAGGGCAGCGCACCCCCTACCCCGCTCCTCGTGCGCCCGGCTCGCACTGGTGTCCGTCCGGGGCAGGGCTGATCGTTTGCGTGTGCTAGGCGGCCGGGGCGCTGTGGCGGACGAGGACGACCTGCCGGAGCTGTCCGACAGCGGTGACGAGGCCGCCTGGGAGGACGAGGACGATGCTGAGCTCCCCCACGACAAGCAGCAGACCCCCTGCCTGTTCTGTGACAGGTTCGTCTTCCTCAGTGCCACGCGCCACCCGTAGGGTGCCCGGGCCCCGTGGGCCCGTGTGGTCCGTTCGTCTGAAGTCCAGCCCGAGCGGCCTGCCCGCGAATCCTTGAACGGGTGGTGTGGAGTGAGGGTTTGTTGAGAAAAGGAGGAAGCACAGTGCTGTCGAGGGAAGAGCCATGAACTGGAAGCCAGGTTAGGCTAGCTTCTCTTCCACAGGCCTCAGTTGCCCCTTGTGTGAAATCTGCATCCGTGGTTCCCAGACCTAGTTGTGCGCCCTGGTCACTTGAGACTTGAAAAAGATGCTGAAGCCTGCGCCACAGCCCTCCTAAATCAGGGGTGGGGCCTAGGAACCTTCTCTTTTTATAAAGGCATTTTCTGAGGTGATTCTAACGAGGAACAAGTTTGCCAGTCACTAAACCACATAATCCCTCAGGACCCTTCCAGCTTTATCATTCTATACTTCATTAATGAGTACCGAGCTTCTCAGCTGTAATATTTCCACTGGAGCCGTCTGAAGAATCACCTTAGGTAGGGGCTTCCCACCCATTGAAGGGAAAGGAATTGATGCCTTTTTCACTTAGGAAAAAGACGATGCTGTCAGTAATTTGTTCAAGGTCACAAAGCTGTGGTTTGTCTTATATCCAAATCCATGTTTTTTTTCCACCTAAAATTCTGCCTCTTCATCTCAGTAAGCTTTAACTTTGGTCGACTTTCTGGACAGGTGGGCGTGAAAGAGGCCTGCTTGGCATTGGCCAGTGTTACCTGAATAAACATTTTCCAGTTGCCCATAAATCTGGGCATGGTGCTGATTGGTGGTGTATTCGTTCCTCCTGATTGTCATTGTTCTCGCATGTAGCGCCCTTTGCATAGGTACAGAATGTCTCCATATACACCAGTTGTCATAAAATAATATTTTTTGAGCATCAGGGTTGTACTTCTTTGTAATAGGCTAAGTACAGCAAAGTAAACATTTGTTGAAAACTAACTGCTGCATATGGGCTGGGCGTACAGAGGTATGCAGCTCCTCCTCTGTGTATTCCTACCTTAAGTATTCTTCAGTTTTGCAGGTCACATAATAGAGAGGCTTGGTCCTCACAATGTCTGTAACACAAGTACTTTCGGAACACTACAGGATCACTTTGGGAATATGCCACCTATAAAAATTACATTTTATGCTTTATTTCTAAAAGGAGTCTGAGCTGTCACAGTTCAAAGCCTCTGGAAGCAGCATTGACACAGAGCAGAAAAGAATCTTCTGTAGGGAATTTTCATATCGAGAGAAACAATCTATCAAAGGGAGTTCTCTTCCTTAAAAGCCTTTTGATAAATTCAGTGCTGCTATTTGGCAAATAAATTAACCTTGACATTTAAAATGTAGTTAGTGTAGGGTGTAACACGGGACTCAGAAGTACTAATTCCCTTTAGAAATGCTGGGTCCCTCTCATCTACAGGTGTTTGTTTTTTCTTAATTGGATATAAAATAGGAATCAGCAGAATGGGGGATACATATTTAACATGAAATCAATATTTAGACTTTTGAGGGAACTATTTCATAAAGTTATTATTTGATTTTTCAGGTTATTTACATCTGCTGAAGAAACGTTTTCACACTGTAAGTCTGAGCATCAATTTAATATTGATAACATGGTCCATAAACATGGTGAGTATTTTTTAGAATAAAGAGAATTTTAGTTGTGAAATTTAAGTTCAAACTTTATATTCTTCCAGATCTTTCCTTTCCTACACAAGCTCAATGTAGTGAAAAATATAACAGCAACCTATCTTACGAAGTTGTTTGGACAAGTAGCCTTTGAGGGAGGACTAATTATAAGTCATTCTTCTAGATGAGATTCACTATATTTAAGATTATATTGACCACAACTAAAAAGGAAAAACAACCTTGGCATGTGATTGCATTTTTATCATATTAGAATTAGGGAGAGCAAGGATGGAGGTGGACTTTGGAAAAGGAAGTGGGTCATTGTGAAAAAAGCTTACCAGGTCGAAGCATAACATGAACTTCAGGGCATACAGGGTTGAGTTTGGCAAGAGTATAGAAAAAGGAGTGATGAAGTTAAGGTGATGAACAAAATATTTAGATGATTCTTTTGAAACTTGCATTTGAGCATACTTCCCTTATAATTAAAGTCTTCTTCTTTAAATGGATGCAGAAGAGTTACATGATTCCACTAAAATTAACTAAATACAGAATTGGTTTTTTTTTAGTCCCTATATTTGCTATCAACTAGAAAAGACATTAAATATGTGATAAAATATGTTTATAAATCAAATTCAACCACAACTGCTTTTGTAAGACATGAATGACTTACTGGGTTTTTTTATGTGCATTTTTAAACTGAATTGGAATCCTACCTTAAATATAATTCTGCTTTTGTAAGACATGAATGACTTACTGGGTTTTTTTATGTGCATTTTTAAACTGAATTGGAATCATACCTTAAATATAATTTTGTAATTTTTTTTCACTTAACAAATAGAGGTTTTTGTATGCTGTTGTGCATATAAAACATTTTTAAATGCTCTTATGTTTCTTATGACAACATTTCTCACAACAACTAATACCCAGTTGGTTAGATAGCCTGTTGCTTTTCCTTGCTTTAAACAGTGCTTCATTTCTGGAAAGAGAACAAGCCTCATTGTTTTTTAATTTATATTATTTAACTTCATGTAAAAGCTAGTATACTTTATATACTCCATGTCCAGGCAAAATTGTAATTTGGTAGGTACCCTAAATGTAGGGAATTTAGAGACTTCTGGCTCCAATATCAGCTGCCAAATACTTGGTAAAATCTACAACCGAATTTTCCTGATTTGTTTTGTTCTTACAAATGAGGATTTGAATTCTAAAAAGTAATTTCCTGCTTTTTAAAAATGCAAGAAAAACATTAAAAACTGTTATCCATGTGGCTGTTTCTCAGTTAAAATTTTCAGAAGTATTTAAGTCACTATTTCTAGTTCTTAATAAGAAATTTAAAATATTTTTAAGTTGTAGGTTAGAGGTTGTTATCTTACCAGAGAAGCCTCTATAGAATAGGTCAGTTAAACAAAACTCATATTAAAATAGGTGAATTATCTTTTTTTTCCCCATTAGGACTTGAATTTTATGGATACATTAAACTAATAAATTTTATTAGACTTAAGGTAAGTCGGTAGCTTAATTTACAATTTTGTTTGGAAACTAAAATACCACAGTGACTATTGGTGTGTTGATTTTAGAAGAATACAAAGAACTATATAATCCTCATATTGGGGGAATCCTGGACTTTAGGAACTAGTACAACATACAGCACCAAGTAAATGAATACACACCATGCTTAGTAAAGTTATCATTTTTAACTGTGTCCCAGAGGTGAATTGATTTTATGTGCAAAAGTAATTCAGTGTCAGGTAATACTGATACCCAATATTTCCCTAAATCAGAAATAATTTCTAGTGTGATTTCAAGTACTGTGGTTGCCTTCTTGTTCTATTTTTTAAATACTTAGTCCTTTTTTCTCTCCTGTTCTAATGAATGTTTATGATGCTACTTCCCCCAAATCCAAACAATAAAAAAGTGTGTAAAATCATATTGCTTAATCTAAGCAATCATCCAATCAGGTTAATGAAATGACAGGTGAACATAGACTCCTTAAATAGAGATTTTATGTGAAGTAGACATGATTCCTTTTTGGTGGGCTTAATTTTCCTATTTTTTCCGGGGCGGAGTTGTGATTATATGCAATGAAAAAACATGCAATTAATTTTACGTCCAGAATCCTACAGTTGAGTATATGAATTCCATATACAACCCAGTGCCTTGGGAGAAAGAAGAGTATTTGAAGCCAGTATTAGAAGATGACCTATTACTTCAGTTTGGTAAGATGAACATACTGGGTCTACTTTAACATAGGGTCATTTGTAATGGCAAATGGTGGTTAAGTTTTCTAAGAAAATATATCGTCTCCTTAATTCTTTAAAGACCTTGCTAGGTAGTTGGTTTCAATAGCAAAGTTAAGTTATTTAAGAACTGATAATTACACTGACCATTACTAGAGAGAAATTTAGAAATACGAATTTCTTTACTGTGTACTAGATGTTCTGAAACATCGGGATACTTGAGAAAATAATTTTTAGTTGTAGACTAATTTTTCTACTAAAATTGACTAAAATTTTAATTTAGTTAAATTAACTAAATTTTTAATTTAAATTAACCAAAATTTTTAAATCTACTGATTAAAAATAATTTTATTTTTTTATTTTTTTCTGCTTCAAAGTAATTTTAAAGTAGATTTAGTAATATTTGCTGCTTTTGTCTGATATATTTAGATGAGATAATTGATTTTTTTTAAGACATCTAATTTACTGAGTTTTTTTTTCCC